>NC_091978.1:42183017-42484813 GCF_044704955.1 Pristiophorus japonicus
AGCTGTTTTTTCCCGGTGATCCAGTGAGGCTGTGGCCTTCTGCAATGGCAGTGCGGCTTCCCTTAAAGGGGAAGACGAACTGCCGCTGCTGCCATGTCTTTAGATTTGTCGGCTGACAGCCGTGTCAGCCCGACAATTATGCCCCCGGGTTTGTGCGGGCCGCTAACAGGCACCCTGTCTTGGGTGTCAGGCCGCTGACCCGGCCAAACCCTCCCTGGTGGCCCAGTGGGCCGAAGTTTTTAAATCGCGGAAGCTCACCCCTTCACGTGAAGGGGAGAGCTGTGGTGATGTCATCGCAGCGGTCACTCCGCACCGCCCCCAACTTCCGCCGCTCAGTTGTTGCCACCGCCGAGTCTCCGCCCCTCTCGTGTTGTCACTGCCCCCATTAAGAGCAACTTCCAGATCCAAGGAAAAAAAACAATAAAGAGCCGAATGTCACTCAAGAGGCGACCTGAATCACAGCTGCGGTAAAAACCATTCAAACAGGGTGGGTGCGCCCCGATTCGCGCGGGGGGAAATTTCCACCCCTAGCTTTTTTTAAATTCCAGGTTTATTTAATTAACTGAATTCAAATTCCCCAGCTGCCATGGTGGGATTTAAATTCACTTCTCTGGATTATTAGTCCAAGCCTCTGGATTACTAGTCCAGTAACATATACATAGACATATACATACAATCATTCTTAATGCATACAGACAGACACGGACATACAGCAATTGAAGCTAATGAAATAAACAAACCAATTCTTCACTATAACCACACTCGGGTCTTCACACTGCCAGTACCAAAGCCAGTGCACACTAGGCCCCAACAGATTAAAAATCTTTGCCACAGAAGGTATGGGTTTTGCCTCTCCTGGCCGGCATAGAAACATAGAAACATAGAAAATAGGTGCAGGATTAGGCCATTCCGCCCTTCTAGCCCGCACCACCATTCAATGAGTTCATGGCTGAACATGCAACTTCAGTACCCCCTTCCTGCTTTCTCGCCATACCCCTTGATCCACCTAGTAGTAAGGATTACATATAACTCCTTTTTGAATATATTTAGTGAATTGGCCTCAACAACTTTCTGTGGTAGAGAATTCTACAGGTTCACCACTCTCTGGGTGAAGAAGTTTCTCCTCATCTCGGTCCTAACTGGCTTACCCCTTATCCTTCGACTGTGACCCCTGGTTCTGAACTTCCCCAACATTGGGAACATTCTTCCTGCATCTAACCTGTCTAAACCGTCAGAATTTTAAACGTTTCTGTGAGATACCCTCTCATTCTTCTGAACTCCAGTGAATACAAGCCCAGTTGATCCAGTCTTTCTTGATATGTCAGTCCCGCCATCCCGGGAATCAGTCTGGTGAAACTCCGCTGCACTCCCTCAATAGCAAGAATGTCCTTCCTCAAGTTAGGAGACCAAAACTGTACACAATACTCCAGGTGTGGCCTCACCAAGGCCCTGTACAACTGTAGTAACACCTCCCTGCCCCTGTACTCAAATCCCCTCGCTATGAAGGCCAACATGCCATTTGCTTTCTTAACCGCCTGCTGTACCTGCATGCCAACCTTCAATGACTGATGTACCATGACACCCAGGTCTCGTTGCACCTCCCCTTTTCCTATCTGTCACCATTCAGATAATAGTCTGTCTCTCTGTTTTTATCACCAAAGTGGATAACCTCACATTTATCCTCATTATACTTCATCTGCCATGAATTTGCCCACTCACCTTACCTATCCAAGTCACTCTGCAGCCTCATAGCATCCTCCTTGCAGCTCACACTGCCACCCAATTTAGTGTCATCTGCAAATTTGGAGATACTACACTTAATCCCCTCATCTAAATCATTAATGTACAATGTAAGCAGCTGGGGCCCCAGCAAGGAACCTTGCGGTACCCCACTAGTCATTGCCTGCCATTTTGAAAAGTACCCATTTACTCCTACTCTTTGCTTCCTGTCTGCCAACCAGTTCTCAATCCACGTCAGCACATTACCCCCAATCCCATGTGCTTTAACTTTGCACATTAATCTCTTGTGTGGGACCTTGTCGAAAGCCTTCTGAAAGTCCAAGTACACCACGTCAACTGGTTCTCCCTTGTCCACTCTACTGGAAACATCCTCAAAAAATTGGAGAAGATTTATCAAGCATGATTTCCCTTTCACAAATCCATGCTGACTTGGACCTATCATGTCACCTCTTTCCAAATGCGCTGCTATGACATCCTTAATAATTGATTCCATAATTTTACCCACTACCGATGTCAGGCTGACCGGTCTATAATTCCCTATTTTCTCTCTCCCTCCTTTTTTAAAAAGTGGGGTTACATTGGCTACCCTCCACTCCATTGGAACTGATCCAGAGTCTGTGGAATGTTGGATAATGACTGTCAATGCATCCGTTATTTCCAAGGCCACTCCTTAAGTACTCTGGGATGCAGACCATCAGGACCTGGGGACTTATCGGCTTTCAATCCCATCAATTTCCCCAACACAATTTCCCGACTAATAAGGATTTCCCTCAGTTCCTCCTTCTTACTAGACCCTCTGACCCCTTTTATATCCGGAAAGTTGTTTGTGTCCTCCTTAGTGAATACCGAACCAAAGTACTTGTTCAATTGATCTGCCATTTCTTTGTTCCCCGTTATGACTTCCCCTGCTTCTGACTGCAGGGGACCTACGTTTGTCTTTACTAATCTTTTTCTCTTTACATATCTATAGAAGCTTTTGCAGTCCGTCTTAATGTTCCCTGCAAGCTTCCTCTCGTACTCTATTTTCCCTGCCCTAATCAAACCCTTTGTCCTCCTCTGCTGAGTTCTAAATTTCTCCCAGTCCCCAGGTTCGCTGCTATTTCTGGCCAATTTGTATGCCACTTTCTTGGCTTTAATACTATCCCTAATTTTCCTTGATAGCCATGGTTGAGCCACCTTCCCTTTTTTATTTTTCCGCCAGACAGGGATGTACAATTGTTGTAGTTCATCCATGCAGTCTCTAAATGTCTGCCATTACCCATCCACTGTCAACCCCTTAAGTATCATTCGCCAATCTATCCTAGCCAATTCATGCCTCATACTTTCAAAGTTACCCTTCTTTAAGTTCTGGATCATGGTCTCTGAATTGACTGTTTCATTCTCCATCCTGATGTAGAATTCCACCATATTATGGTCACTTTTCCCCAAGGGGCCTCGCACAACGAGATTGCTAATTAATCCTCTCTCATTACACAACACCCAGTCTAAGATGGCCTCCCCCCTAGCTGGTTCCTCGACATATTTGTCTAGAAAACCATCCCTTATGCACTCCAGGAAATCCTCCTCCACCGTATTGTTTCCAGTTTGGTTAGCCCAATCTATATGCATATTAAAGTCACCCATGATAACTGCTGCACCTTTATTGCATGCACCCCTAATTTCCTGTTTGATGCCCTCCCCAACATCACTACTACTGTTTGGAGGTCTGTACACAACTCCCACTAGCGTTTTTTGCCCTTTGGTGTTCTGCAGCTGTACCCATATAGATTCCACATCATCCAAGCTAATGTCCTTCCTAACTATTGCATTAATCTCCTCTTTAACCAGCAATGCTACCCCACCTCCTTTTCCTTTTATTCTATCCTTCCTGAATGTTGAATACCCCTGGATGTTGAGTTCCCAGCCCTGATCATCCTGGAGCCACGTCTCTGTAATCCCAATCACATCATATCTGTTAACATCTATTTGCACAGTTAATTCATCCACCTTATTATGAATACTCCTTGCATTAAGACACAAAGCCTTCAGGCTTGTTTTTTTAACACCCTTTGTCCTTTTAGAATTATGATGTAATGTGGGCTTTTTGTTCCTTGCCTTTGTTTACTCGGCCTTCCACTATTGCTTTTTACCTTTCTACCATCTGTTTCTGACTCCATATTACTTCGCCCTGTCTCACTGCATAGGTTCCCATCCCCCTGCCATATTAGTTTAAACACTCCCGAACTGCATTAGCAAATGTTACCCCCAGGACATCAGTTCCAGTCCTGCCCAAGTGCAAACCGTCTCTTTTGTACAGGTCCCACTTCCCCCAGAACTGGTTCCAATGTCCCAGGAATTTGAATCCCTCCCCCTTGCAACACTGCTCAAGCCACGTATTTATTCTAACTATCCTGCTCCCTCTACTCTGATTAGCACGTGGCACTGGTAGCAATCCAGAGATTACTACCTTTGAGGTCCTACTTTGTAATTTAACTCCTAGCTCCCTAAATTCAGCTTGTAGGACCTCTTCCCGCTTCTTACCTATATCGTTGGTACCTACATGTACCACGACAACTGGCTGTTCACCCTCCCTCTCCAGAATGCTCTGCAGCCCCTCCGAGACATCCTTGACCCTTGCACCAGGGAGGCAACATACCATCCTGGAGTCTCGGTTGCGGCTGCAGAAACTCCTATCTATTCCCCTTACAATAGAGTCCCCGATCACTATAGCTCTCCCACTCTTTTTCCCGCCCTTCTGTGCATCCCACCTACCAACCTCCGTAAACTTGAGCTCTGCTGATCTACAGTGGCTCTTGGTCCAGCAACACCTCAAATTTAAAATTCTCATTCATGTTCAAATCCCTCCATCGCCTCACCGCTGTAAGATGGGAGACCAGCCAGGAGAGCGTTGAAGTGTCAAGACTAGAGGTAACAAAACCATGGATGAGGGTTTCGGCAGCAGATATCCTGAGGTGGGGCAGAGTCGGGCAACATTACATAAGCGGAAGTAAGCAGTCTTGATGATGGCACAGATATGTGATTGGAATTTTATTGTGGAATCAGTATACCAAGGGGCCGAAATTCAGGGTCCGGATAAGGCCCGTGACCGCCATTTTGTGATGGCCATGCGGCGGAATCGAGTGGCCGCCGCGTTGCAGTCCATTGGCCGGCACGACCCAAATTCAGCTCGGGGATTTTTCGGCCTGTCCCCATTTCCGCCCCGCTGCTACCGACCGCCGCTAGCACGTCATCAAAGCGCGCACCGCCACTCTCCAGCACACCCAAATATACTTTAAAAAATCACCAATCCACCAAGTGGTGCACCCAACAGCTTTTTTTGTCGGTGCACCTGGTTTCTTGTCTTTGAGCCACGGCGGCCCATCAAGGGGAGGGCGCACTGCCGTGGCCGCCATGTTTTTATTTTTGCCAGCTGACATCCCGATCGGCCGGCCAATTGTAGCCCCTTAGTTCGCCAACAGGTAGCCAGGCACCCCATCATGGCCAGGCCAAAACCCTCCCTGCTGGCCCAGTGGCCGAAGCTGCAGATTCGCTAATTCTCTCCTCTTTAAATGAGGGGAGAGACGTGGTGATGCACATGCGCAGTGACATCATCACTGCTCCACCGCTGAGTGACAGCGACAGAGACTCGGTCCCGCTCCAACTTTCGCCCCTCGCCAGGACTTACCGCTGCACTTCCACCCCCAATATAACCGACTTCTGGTCCGCCGCGAAAAAAAGTTAACAGAAGAACATAAGAAGTAGGAGCAGAAGTAGGCCATTTAGCCCCTCGAGGTGCTCCACCATTCAATAAGATCATAGCTGATCTGATCATGGAATCAGCTCCACTTCCCTGCCCGCTCTCCATAACGCTTTACTCCTTTATCGCTCAAAAAACTGTCTATCTCCGCCTTAAATATATTCACTGACCCAGCCTGCACAGCTCTCTGGGGCAGATTTACAACCCTCTGAGAGAAGAAATTCCTCCTCATTTCCATTTTAAATGCGCAACCCCGTATTCTGAAACTACGCCCCCAAATTCTACATTCTCCCATGAGTGGAAACATTCTCTCTGCATTTACCTTGTCGAATCCCCTCAGTACCTTATATATTTCAATAAGGTACCTCTCATTCTTCTAAACTCCAGTGAGTACAGGCACAACCTACTCAACCTTTCTTCATAAGTCAAACTCTTCATCTCAGTAATCAAACTAGTGAACCTTCTCTGAACTGCCTCCAATGCAAGTATATCCCTCTTTCAATAAAGAGACCAAAACTGTACGCAGCACGCCAGGTGTGATCTCACCAATACTCTGTACAGTTATAGCAGAACTTCTCTGCATTTAAACTCCATCCCCCTTGCGATAAAGGCCAACATTCCATTTGCCTTCCTGATTACTTGCTGTACATGCATACTGACTTTTTGTATTTTTGCACAAGGATCCACAGGTCCCTCTGTACTGCAGCACTTTGTAATTTTTCTCCATTTAAACAAATAAATTGCTTTTTTATTTTTTCTGCCAAAGTGGATAATCTCACACTTTCGCACATTATACTCCATCTGCCAAATTTTTGCACACTCACTTGGCCTGTCTATATCCCTTTCCAGATTTTTTATGACCTCGTCACAACTTGCTTTCCCACCCATCCTTGTATCATCAACAAACATGGCTACATTACACTTGGTCCCTTCATCCAAGTCATTAATATAGATTGTAAATAGTTGAGGCTCCAGCACTGATCCCTGCGGCACCCCACTAGTTACTGTTTGCCAACCGGAAAATGGCCCATTTATCCCAACTCTGTTTTCTGTTAGTAAGCTAATCCTCTATTCATGCTAATATATTACCCCCAATCCCATGAACTTTTCACTTGTGCAGTAACCTTTTATGTGGCACCTTATCAAATGCCTTCTGGAAATCCAAATACACCACATCCACTGGTTCTCCCTTATCCACCCTGCTCGTTACATTCTCAAAGAACTCCAGCAAATTTGTCAAACGTGATTTCCCTTTCATAAAACCATGCTGACTCTGCTTGACTGAATTATGCTTTTCCAAATGTCCTGCTACTACTTTCTTACACTAGCATTTTCCCAACAACAAATGTTAGGCTAACTGGTCTATAGTTTCCTGCTTTCTGACTGTCTCCTTTTTTAAATAGGAGCATTCCGTTTTCCAATCTGCTGGGACCTCCCCGGAATCCAGGGAATTTTGGTAGATTACAACCAATGCATCCACTATCTCTGCAGCCACTTCTTTTAAGATCCTAGGATGCAAACCATCAGGTCCAGGGGACTTGTCCACCTTTATTTTACCAAGTACTTCTTTATTGAAAGTGATTGTTTTAAGTTCCTCCCTCCCTATAGCCCCTTGATTATCCATTATTGGGATGTTTTTGGTGTCTTCTACCATGAAGACCAATACAAAATATTTGTTCAGAGTCTCTGCCATTTTCCTGTTCCCCATTATTCGTTCCCCAGTCTCATCCTCTAAGGGACCAACATTTACTTTATATTCCTTTTTATATACCTGTCGAGATTCTTACTATCTGCTTTTATATTTCTTGCTAGTTTACTTTCATAATCTATCTTCCCTCTCTTTATTTTTTTTTTAGTCGTTAAAAGTTAAAAGTGCAGAAAATCGATCCAAAGGCCGCATCATCGCACTCGGCGGTAAAACCAGATAAAAGATCGTTGGTCGCCAGCTTTCTGGCATGCCTGAATATCAGCCTCTAATAATTTTACCATTTTTGGTTTGCTTCAGAAACAACTTGAGCTGCTGCTGACACAGCACTGCTTCCCCAACCTTCCTGTGGGACAAGTGGGACATGGGTGAGGAGGACACAAAAAATCTGCAAAAGGACATAGACAGGCTATGTGAGTGGGCAAAAATTTGGAGTATAAAGTTGGAAAGTGTGAAGTCATGCACTTTGGCAGAAAAAATCAAAGAGCAAGTTATTATTGAAATGGAGAAAGATTGCAAAGTGACGCAGTACAGCGGGACCTGGGGGTACTTGTGCATGAAACACAAAAGTATAGTATGCAGGTACAGCAAGTGATCAGGAAGGCCAACAGTATCTTGACCTTTATTGCAAAGGGGATGGAGTTTAAAAGCAGGGAAGTCTTACTACAGCTATATAAGATATTGGTGAAGCCACACCTGGAATACTGCGTGCAGTTTTGATTTCCATATTTACGAAAGGATATATTTGCTTTGGAGGTCTGATGTATTTGCAGCCATGCTCTGTACCATGCATTGTACCATGTAATTACATGTAACAGCCAACAGATGGGGAAAGCCTGGGAGGCACATATTACTGTACCTCGTGCTGCCTCACTATATAAAGCAGGCTCCTCCTGCAGGTTTCACTTTTGGAGTTTACATTAAACCTAAAGGTCACAAGGTGATCAGCTCCAGCAATGGGTCATGTGTGATTTATTATAGTGATAAGCATATGTATCAACTGGCGACGAGGATAGGATACTAACACGCAGCTATGGCCACCATTGACTACATCGAGCGATATTGCGTCGGGGAAGACTGGGATGACTTCATTGACCGGCTGGATCAATACTTTGTCGCAAAAGACTTCGAGGGAGACGCGAATGCCAGCAAATGCAGGGCCATCCTCCTCACGGTCTGCGGATCACGGACATACACATTGATCAAGGACCTACTGGACCTGATGAAACCTGCTGAGAAAAGTTACGAAGAACTGTGCAAGCTAGTTTGAAATCATCTAAAGCTGAAAGGCAGTGCGCTCATGACGAGGTAACGTTTCTACACCCACCTGCGCGGGGTAGGCCAAGACATGGCAGCGTTCATCGCTGAGCTAAGGAGTCTTGCTGGGCCATGCAAATTCGAGACCGTTCTTGAAGAAATGCTAAGAGACTTCTTTGTTTTGGGAATCGGGCACGAAGGGATTTTCCGCAAATTGCTAGCGGAGGAAGACTTGAACTTAGCCAAAGCCACCCTGATTGCTCAGGAATAAATGGCCAGAGAGGAAGAAATAAAGCTACTCTACTCACAACTTCGAAATCACCCGGGGCCCAACACCGTGAATAAGCTACATTCGTCGGCAGACAAGAGAAGTGCCCCCAGCTGGGCTAATGCGACCTCTGCTCGACCTGAGATGACTCACTCACCACAACAATGGACTAATACAAAATACTAATACCTGTGAATGCATGTCCATCAGTAAGCTACTGGTGCTGTGGAGGGGCAAACCAGTGCAGGTTTAAACAATATGTCTGCAAGGGTTGCTCAATGATGGGACACTTCCAACGAATGTGCAAACGTGCTACAACTCGATACAGCGGAGGATGGGAGGTCAAGCGTAGATCCTGAGGATTGCGCAGAGATGACCGAGGAGGAAGAGGTACATGGGGTGCACATGCATGAAGTGCACACCTTTACCAACAAGAGTCCCCTGATTATGATGAACGTTAAACTGAACGGCATACCGGTACCGATGGAACTGGACACGGGTGCGAGCCAATCGATCATGAGCCAGAAGGCCTTCGAAAAGTTATGGGTATACAAGGCACACAGGCCCAAGCTGAGCCCGATCGACGCGAAGCTGTGCACCTACACCAAAGAGATTATCCCGGTCCTTGGGAGTGCAATGGTTCAGGTGTGGTATGATGGTTCTGTGCATAAATTGCCACTATGGATTGTTCCCAGTAACGGGCCCATGCTGCTTGGCAGAAGCTGGTTACGGAATTTTAACTGGAAATGGGGCGATGTAAAAGCATTATCTTCGGTGGAGAAAGCCACGTGTGCGCAGGTCTTAGACAAGTTTCCGTTACTGTTCCAGTCTGACATCGGCAGCTTCACAGGGGCCAAGGTGACAATTGTCCTCAGCCCAGGCATGAGACCCATTCACCACAAGGCCAGAGCGGTCCCTTACATGATGCAGGAGAAAGTAGAAGTCAAGCTAGATCGGCTTCAGTGCAAAGGCATTATATCGCCAGTGGAATTTAATGACTGGGCCAGTCACATTGTCCCCGTTCTTAAAAGTGATGGGACAATTAGAATCTATGGGGATTATAAAGTAACCATAAACCGAGTATCATTACAGGACCAGTACCTGCTACCCAAATGTTCGCAACCCTGTTGGGCGGAAAGCTGTTTTCGAAATTGGACCTCACCTCGACGTACATGACCCAGGAGCTGGCGGAATCGTCCAAGAAGCTGACGTGCATAAACACACACAAGGGGCTGTTCGTATACAACCAATGCCCCTTCGGGATCCGTTCAGCAGCTGCGATCTTCCAATGAAACATGGAGAGCCTGCTGAAATCTGTCCCGGGAACGGTCGTCTTCCAAGGCGACATCTTGATCACCGGACATGACACCAATGAACACCTCCATAATCTGGAAGAGGTGCTACGCCGACTAAATCGAGTAGGTCTAAGATTGAAACGAACCAAATGCGTCTTCTTTTCCCCAGAGATGGAATCCCTGGGAAGGAGAATCACAGCAGATGGCATCAGGCCCTCAGACTCCAAGACGGAGGCAATCCAGAAGGCCCCAAGACCACGCAATACGACGGAACTGCGCTCATTCCGAGGACTACTGAACTACTTTGTAGCCTGGGTTGAGCACTTTGCTTGAACCATTTCATGTACTGCTCCGTAAAGGTGATGATTGAGTCTGGGGTAAAAATCAAGAAACTGCCTTCGAGAAGGCCAGAAACATATTGTGTTCAAACAAACTACTGGCACTGTATGATCCCTGTAGGCATCTTGTTTTAGCGTGCGATGCATCATCCTACGGGATCAGGTGTGTGCTTCAGCAAGCAAACATGTCGGGTAAACTCCAACCTGTAGCATTTACATCCCAAAGCCTTTCCTCGGCTGAAAGGGGGTACAGCATAGTCGAAAAGGAGGCCCTAGCATGTGTGTATGTGGTAAAAAAGATGCACCAGTACCCATTTGGCCAGCGGTTCGAACTAGAAACCGACCATAAGCCACTCATGTCATTATTCTCTGAAAGCATCATCATCATAGGCAGTCCCTCGGAATCGAGGAAGACTTGCGTCCACTCCTGAAGTGAGTTTTTGGTGGCTGAACAGTCCAATTCGAGAGCTACAGACTCTATCACAGGTGTGACATATAGTTGTTGAAGGAATGGGTGGGTAGGACGGGTTCACCGCACGCTCTTTCCGCTGTCTGCGCTTGATTTCTGCATGTTGTCGGCGTTGAGACTCGAGATGCTCAGCGCCCTCCCGGATGCACTTCCTCCACTTAGGGTGGTATTGGGCCAGGAACTCGCAGGTGTCAGTGGGGATGTTGCAAAGGCATTAATACCAAGCCTCAGCTCGCATTCAGAGGTGGTCATTAATACTGTCCGCTTACAACTACACGATCCGCCACACACCAGTCACCGATAACTGTGCAGATGCGCTCAGCCGGCTCCCGCTCGCCACCACCAAGGGTGAAGTGAAGCAGCCCACGGAACTGGTCATGGCCATGGAAGCCTTGGAGGGCAAAGGATCACCCATCACGGCGCGCCAGATAAGAATCTGGACCAGCCAAGACCCATTGCTGTCCCAGGTGAAAAACTGTATATTAAGTGGAAACTTGGCAACCATGTATGGAGAGATGCTTGGCGATTTTAAGTCATTTCACCGGCGCAAGGACGAGTTATCCGTCCAGGCCGACTGCATTTTGTGGGGAAATCGCATAGTCCTGCCCAAGAAGGGCAGAGATTTATTTGTCAAGGATCTCCATAGCACACACCTCAGCATCGTAATTGTTATGTCTTGAATGAAGAATCTGAACAGATACTGTAAGCTTAAGTAATGTGTGACCGTAGTCCTTTTATTACAGGTCTCCAGGCTCTCCAGCCTGTGACACCTCCTTATATATAGGTGCTCCCAAGGGATTGTGGGATCCCTTGAAACTCCAGGGGATGAGCCCTCTGGTGGTTAAACAAGGTATTTACAGGTTTACATATATAACAGTAATGATGAAAGCCATTGCGAGATCGCACTTGTGGTGTCCCGGCATCGACGCAGACTTAGAGTCGTGCATATGCCATTGCAACACATGCGCGCAACTCAGCAACACACCCAGGGAAGCCCCCCTGAGCCTGTGGTCCTGGGCCTCCAAATCCTGGTCCCGCATCCACTTAGACTACGCGGGTCCCTTTCGAGGAAAAATGTTCCTGGTTGTAATTGATGCTAATTCTAAATGGATCAAATGTGTTATAATGTCGTCCAGCAAATCCACCGCCACAATAGAGAGCCTTTAGACTATGATCACCGCCTATGGCCTGCACGACATCCTTGTTAGTGACAATGGCCCATGCTTTCCGAATTTCGCGGATTTATGTGCTGTAATGGCATAAAGCATGTCAGCTCGGCCCCATTCAAACCAGCCTCCAATGACCAAGCTGAGGAGGTCCTGCTGCAACTGTACAGGGTATTGGTGAGGCCGCACCTGGAGTACTGCGTGCAGTTTTGGTCACCTTACTTAAGGAAGGATATACTAGCCTTGGAGGGGGTACACAGACGATTCACTAGGCTTATTCCGGAGATGAGGGGGTTACCTTATGATGATAGATTGAGTAGACTGGGTCTTTATTCGTTGGAGTTCAGAAGGATGAGGGGTGATCTTATAGAAACATTTAAAATAATGAAAGGGATAGACAAGATAGAGGCAGAGAGGTTGTTTCCACTAGTCGGGGAGACTAGAACTAGGGGGCACAGCCTCAAAATACGGGGGAGCCAATTTAAAACCGTGTTGAGAAGGAATTTCTTCTCCCAGAGGGTTGTGAATCTGTAGAATTCTCTGCCCAAGGAAGCAGTTGAGGCTAGCTCATTGAATGCATTCAAATCACAGATAGATAGATTTTTAACCAATAAGGGAATTAAGGGTTATGGGGAGCGGGCGGGCAAGTGGAGCTGAGTCCATGGCCAGATCAGCCATGATCTTTTTGAATGGCGGAGCAGGCTCGAGGGGCTAGATGGCCTACTCCTGTTCCTAATTCTTATGTTCTTAAGTTCTTATGTTCTTATGTATGAATGGGCAATACAGATCATAAAGCAGGGCATGCAGCGAGTGAAGGAAGGCACCTTGCAGACCTGTCTGTCTTGCGTGCTGCTTGCATATCGGACGAGGCCCCACTCACTCACAGGGGTTCCGCCCGCTGAACACCACATGAAGAGGAACCTCAAAACAAGGTTATCCCTCATTCACCCGGTTTTAAGTGAGATTGTCGAAAACCAGCATCTTAATCAATGTACATATCATGATCACAACTCTGTAATGCGTTGTACCAATGTCGATGACCCTGTTTTCGTGCTGAACTTTGCTATGGGCCCCAAGTGGCTCGCACGCACTGTCGTAGCTAAAGAGGGGAGTAGGGGATCCGTGGTAAGACTCACTAATTGCCAAACCTGCAGGAAGCACATCGATCAAACCAAATTGAGGTTCACCGATGATCCAGAACCGCTGGATGACTACAGTGACATCGACTTCCAACCACAAGAACCGGCAGTTCACCAAGAGACAGAACCCGTCGCACCGGACTGTCCGACCAGAGCCGCAGCACCATAAAGCAGCGACACTCCGGTCAGGTCGCCCACACCCAGCGTCCAACTCAGATGCTCAACCAGAGGGTGCAGACCCCCGGTCAGGCTCGACCTGTAAACCGCATCTAAGACTTGTGGAGGGAAGGGTTGTGATGTATTTGCAGCCATACTCTGTACCATGCATTATACCATGTAATTACATGTAACAGCCAACATATGGGGAAAGCCCGGGAGGCACACATTGCTGCCTCCCTATATAAAGCAGGCTCCTCCTGCAGGCTTCACTTTTGGAGTTTACATTAAACTTAAAGGTCACAAGGTGATCAGCTCCAGCAATGGGCCACATGTGAATTATTATAGTGATAAGCATATGTATCAGGAGGCAATTCAGAGAAGATTCACTAGGTTGATTCCGGAGCTGAGGGGGTTGACTTATGAGGAAAGGTTGAGTAGGTTGGGCCTCTACTCATTAGAATTCAGGAGAATGAGAGGCGATCTTATCGAAACGTATAGGATTATGAGGGGGCTTGACAAGCTGGATGCAGAGAGGATGTTTCCACTGATGGGGGAGACTTGAACTAGAGGGCATGATCTTAGAATAAGGGGCCGTCTATTTAAAACTGAGATGAGGTGAAATTTCTTCTCTCAGAGGGTTGTAAATCTGTGGAATTCGCTGCTTCAGAGAGCCACGAATCAGGGACATTGAATAAATTTAAGACAGAAATAGACAGTTTCTTAAACGATAAGGGGATAAGGGGTTATGGGGAGTGGGTGGTGAAGTTGAACTGAGTCCATGATCAGATCAGCCATTATCTTATTGAATGGCGGAGCAAGCTCGAGGGGCTGAATGGCCTACTCCTGTTCCTATTTCTTATGTTCTTATGTATCATACTCCTGTAAAAGTAGTCTGTTTGTGGGAGGGCTGGGATAGTCGTTATGAAACATTCTGGTATTCAAATATATATTTGGGTACGATGAAATGGTATCCTCGTATTAACAATAGACAAGAAAAGCGACTATACGATATTCAATACCCTTTGCCAATAATCCAGTCTGTGTCAGTCGGATATAAATATAACCCTGAGGACCGCTGGCAGTTAAAATGTAAGACCAGGTACTACATAGTTAAGTCATCTATATTGCACTTCAAATTGTTACCAGTTGTGCCTCCTGAAGACTTATGGAAAATACTCAGCTGGAATGATTTAAAGAGTTTGATAAGGTATTTCAATACGAGACATTAAGAAAGTTAACAGTTTGCAAGTGACCTGTCTTTAAAAAAACACTCTCGCTTTAACAACCCGCTTCTGACCTCCTCACATGTTCTGCAGTCTGCCAGGCACTTGTAATTCTGTAGTCCAATCTTCAGGCTGGATAGCGTGAGCCGAGTTGTGAATTAGACGCTGAAATGAATGCCCGCATTTCCATTGACTCATACCACTAAGGGATAGCAGTTGGATACTGTATCATCATCAAAGCCTCTGTACTGTAGCATGACCCTGCAAAAAAGACATCATCCATAAATAGTTTTCCTCTAAAATGTCAAATGTCAACCCAGTCAAACAAAGATTTTAAGGTGGAGTGCACCAGAGGAAGTATTTTATTCTTACTAAAGTTTGGACAAACAGTTCTATTGGCTTCGGTTGTACAAGAACCTATTACTCATATAAACAGATGTTTACAAATAAAGGCTCTGCTACATGCTGGAGATTGGTTACATTGGAACAGAGGAATTGCTGGACAAGAAAAACCAACATCCATCTGGATCACCTTCTGCTATCCTGGGACAAGGCATGGTACAATGATAACGGAGTTATTGACTATTCCTAGCAATCTTTCTCTATCAATTAGTCTACAAGAGACCCAAGAGCCGAAAGTCAGGGTCTCAAAGAATCCTATTAATGTCCTTTTGCGGCGGCCATTCTTAAAAATCGATTGGCCACCGCTTTGGGGTCAACTGGACGACACGACCTAAATTCAGGTCGGGGATTTTTCGGCCTAGGCACGATCCCACCCGATTTTGGTGACCGCTGAAAGTGAGTCATCAGGGGTTGCACCGTCAATTTTATTACACAAAAATACTTACCTTCTGCTATTCAGCTCCACCCCTCGATCCCCCGCCGCACTGTGCCCCCAACAGGTTTTTCTGCCGTGGCAGTGGGCAGTGGGCCCTTCCCCTTAAGGGCCTGGCAGCGCGGCGGCCCTTAAAGGGGAGGGCTCACTGCCACGGCCACTATGTAAAAAATTTTGTCGGCCGACTTCCTGGTTGGCCGACAAAATACTGCCCCGGGTTTGGCCGGGGCCGCCGACGGGCAGCCTGGTACTCCCTCTTGGGTTCCAGGCCGCTGGCCCGGCCGAAACCTTCCCTGGTGGCCCAGTGCCCAAAGATTTAAAATAACAAATTCTCTCCCCTTAAACGGAGGGGAGAGAGCGTGACGATGCCCACGTGCTGTGACGTCACCACTACCCCGCCACTGATTGATAGCGGTGGAATTCCTGTCCGACCGATTTTCAACCAGTCGGCCTGGCTTTAAGTCTGTGGCCCGCTCCCATTATGAGTCATTTCCTGTGGGACTTAAAATTTCAAAGTCCTGAAAATGGCTCTTCCGACCGCATCGGAGCTCCCAGTGGTAAGTACCACTCTAAAAATCATAGGTGCGGCAGCTTTCTGGCGCACCTGAATTTCGGCCCGCCCCCAGGCATGACACGAGGAAAACCCGAGTGTTGGAAAGCTTTGGGAACCATAGGCCCAAAGTCACCTGTTCCTCCCAACATTGACCACATGTCGGCCGTGAAATTCGGCCCATTTGCGCCAGCGATAAGGCCGGTTTGGATGAAACCATGGTGGCCACCTCGTTTCCGCCCACTTCCGGCTTGGAACGTGGCGGCCGCCATTTTGGGCTGGTCAACAGCGCTGCCGTTGCCTGCGTTTGCTCCAGATATGGTCATTAATCAGATCGTGACATCAATCAGCATGCAATGTGCGTGCAGCTGTATGACGGACCCCCCCACCTACCAGCGCTGCTTAAAGGGACTCACGCAACTTTCAGGTAAGTTTAGAGTTTTGCTTTTGTACTGGTCTCTTTTACATTTTATTGGAGTGGTGGCTTGATGTAATACATTTAAAAAGTTGTTAAAGTGTGAAAGGACTGCAGGGGCTGCTGCTGGATGTTTGCAAGGCTTCTGAGAACACCACTTGCTCCCAGTCCTGGGGCTCGAGTTGCATTCCCCCTTGGGCTGCAGCATGACATGGAGATGGAGCAGAGGCAGGGGACAAGCTGCTCACAGAGAGAGAAGGAGCAGGAAGAAGAGGAGGATGAAGAGGAGAAGGAGGAAAAAGCAGAAGATGAGGAATGGGAAGGAAGGAGGCAACCCAGACTGCCCCTTGCTAGCCGGGATATCCGGGATCGAATCGTCCACCTGAGGTACCAGTGAACACGACCCCAGTTCCCATTTCAGTGTTTGTCCCACACCTTACCTTCCCTCTGTGACTGACCATCAAAGCGTCCTCTTGGCCACAATGCTGAAATAAAAGCCAGCACAAAGCAAACTTTCCAATCCAACTTTATCCATATATGCAACCAATATAGATTAAAAATGTAACTAATCACCCTTGTGCTTTCCCTTAGTGAGTGTCTTGCATGGGCCTTGCCTATCCTTGTGTTCTTACACAGTGCTACCCAGCTAGTGCAGCATGGCAGGTGGAAGGCTTCTCACTTTCAGTGGAGGAGATTGCAGATGGCCTTGCAGGATGACCTTGAGGAGCTGGTGGCTGGGAGTGTGAAATCGAGTGCCTGTGTGTTTCATCTTCTTCACTCTTCGCTCCCTCTTCTTGTTGACTAGGCATGCTGGATTTCTTGGGTGTCTGAAATGAGGAAAGCACAAGGGTAGGGTCGTGGTGAGGGGAGGTGGAGTTAAAGTAAGAGATGCATGTGCAGCTTGTAAATCAGAAGATATTGTGGGATAAAGGGGAAGTGGGACGTGAGAAGGAGGATTACGTATGAGGATACTGGTATCTTGCATTCTTTCAGCCCCGCCGCTGGCTAAGGGCTCAGCCATGTCTCTGCCAAGAATGGCCAGCACTGTCGCCTCCAAGAGCATAAGATAAGAACATAAGAACATACGAAATAGGAGCAGGAGTAGGCGATTTGGCCCCTCGAGCCTGCTCCACCATTCAATAAGATCATGGCTGATCTGATCTTGGGCTCAGCTCCACTTCCCTGCCCGTTCCCCATAACCCTTTGCTCCCTTGTCGCTCAAAAATCTGTCTATCCCCGCATTAAATATATTCAATGACCCAGCCTCCACAGCTCTCTGGGGCAGAGAATTTCACAGATTTACTACCCTCTGAGAGAAGATATTCCTCCTCATCTCAGTTTTAAATGGACGACCCCCTTATTCTGAAACTATGCCCCCTCGTTTTACTTTCCCCTATGAGTGGGAATATCCTCTCTGCATCCACCTTGTCGAGCCCCCTCATTATCTTATATGTTTCGATAAGATCACCTCTCATTCTTCTAAACTCCAATGAGTATAGGCCCAACCTACTCAATCTTTTCTCATAAGATCAAGCTAGGAATGTGAGGAGAGCCTCGTGTTTGGTAGAGATTTATGATAGGTGAGTGATGGGGGAGTCGTGCATTGAGCAGTGTGTGAGGCTAGTGGTCAGTTGGTAGGAGACAGCTTTTGAAGATGCATTCACTGACCTTGACCACTGGTCAGAAGTCATGAAACTTCTTTGGGCACTGGAGACAGGTCCTGGAGTGACACTGTTGGCAGTGACCGCCTCGACGAGCTTGTCCCACATCCTTCATTCTGGAGAGCCTCCTGGTCCCCTGTGGGTAGAGTTCACCCCCTGCACAAAGCTCAAGTGCTGCGTCCGAGACCTCGGGTGCCCGTTCCCTGACCTTATGGGTTAGTACTGAATCACTTTTTCCATTTTACATCAGCAGAAGGTAGCTCACTTTTAATAGGCACCGACTGCCTAGTGCTGAAGCACTTTTACCATTTTTCATCAGCAGAAGGCAGCTCACCTTTAAAAGGTGCAGACCGCTTTTAAAAGGAGCAGTGCAGTGTCAACAACTTTGGCCCCCTGCTGAGTGCACAGCCTGTCAGCAGGGCGTTCAGCACTAGGCTGTGCACTACAGTCATTATAATTAGCAGACACCACAAAGTTGACATGCTGCCTGTACTCCTTTAACGGGCGGGGACATATTGCGCATCGTGGTGCCCCCGCCCGTTTTTCAGCCGTATGGAATTTCACCTCCTTCATGTCTCAACTTACGAGCATATTACATCCCAAAATGTTATGGAATTAACTACAGTAAGGAAATAGTTGTATTTATATTACACCTTATCACATCATTGAAATGTCTCAAAATGCCCCACACATAGGGCCCAAGTTTCCTTCCCTGTAAAAACGGCACACCTCCGTGAGGTGCGCCGACTTTCTAGACTAAAAAGGGTGCGAAAAGTTACCTTCCAATTCTCCCTGCTCCTCAGGACATTTTTGGCCTTGGCGTGGTGCAGCACATCCAGTGGGGGGCAGAGCCAGATCCCGGTGCTGAAAACAGTGCTGAGACCTCTGCACATGCGCGCTAAAGTGTGTGCGCATGTGCAGTAGCTCCTCGCAGCCCGAATCTCTGCGACGCTCTGCAGGCTGTGTGAGAGGAGCCCGAAGCACGCCGCCCCTAGCCCTGGCCGAATGGGCTCCCTCATCGGCGGCCCGCCGCGTTCCCTAAGGTAGGACTTCTATTTTTTATTTGTTATTTATTGATTGATTGATTGCTTATTACTTTGGTCTTGGTGCTTTAGGTGCAGGGTTCCTTGTATTTTTTATTTGTTATTGAATGTTTATTTTTGCGCTCTGTTTAGCGCTTGTTGCTTTAAATGTATTTCTGCTTCTTCAATGTTGTTGTGAAGGTGTTTAGTGCTTTGCAAGGTCCTCTCACTTCCCTTCCCCCCCCGGCCCACCTCCTACATCTCTGGCTACCTGCGCTGATTTATTAGCTCACCACAAGGTTTTTCTCTGCGACCACAAGTGGCAACGTACGCTGGCCTAAGTTAGTTTGGAGTAACTTTTAGCTGTCTAAACTTGCTTAAATGGCCAAAACAGGCGTAAGTGGCTGGTAACGCCCCCTTTTGAAGAAAAAAAACTAAACTAAAAAAAACCTAACCAAGTTACTTATTCTGGAGCAAATTAAATGGGCAGAATTGCGATTTTTAAGATACTCCAAAAAAATCAAGTTGCTCCAAAAATAACGGAGCAACTCCTCGGGAAACCTAGGCCCAATGAATTACTGTTTCAGGATGAATGTTATTATGTGGGCATAATCCTGAGCGAAATAATTGGCTCAAGATTCATTTTTTTATTTTCCTTTCTAAATTTTTTCTCTTTCTCCCCTCTGCGTCTTCTATTTTTGCTTTGAGGAGTCTTTCTAGTCTTAGTTTTCAAGTTCATTAAATGCTAATGTTCTTCTACATGTCAGCCTTGGCTGAGAGGCAACATTCATTGCTTCTGAAACAGAAGGTTGTGGGTTCAAGCCCCGACATCAGATTTCAGCACATAATTTAGGTTGACACTTTAATGCTGTACTGAGGGAGTGTTTTACTTTCGGAGGTGCATTCTTTCAAATGAAATGTTAAACCTTTCCTCTCAGGTGTACGTAAAAGATCCTATGGCACTATTCAAAGAAAAGCAGGTGTGTTCTTCCAGTGTCCTGGCCAACAATTATCCCTCAATCAACTTCTAAAACAGATGAACAAAAGCCAAATGCAGCAGATGCTGGAAATCTGAAATAAAAACAGAAAATGCAGGAAACACTCAGTGGGCCAGGCAGCACCTGTGGAGAGTGAAACAGAGGCTGGAATTTCAATTACTGTCCTTCTAGCTGAGCAAAATCCTTTGTCACACTCCGGGAGGCCATTTCCATGGCTGTAATAGTACTGATGGTGGTTTCTTATTCATTGACTGACAATGTACTCTACGGGCTAGAACCTCCACTTTTGTGCAATCACCCAAAAATGGGTGTTATTTCCGGCGTGAGTGATAACAAAGGGTTTTCAGATCGCTGGCTTCTCGCCCATTCTCAAAACACCTAGTTTACATTTTTGAAAATGGGCGTTACCGCGAGCGATATTAAATGGGCGGTAGAGTTAAATTGTTTTGACCTACTGCCGTAAAGTGTGGCCGTCCTTAGCAACAGCATGGCAACACTCGATTCCTGTGATTCTGGAGGTCAAGGGTCACCATGACATGTGCAGAAGAGGAGACAGAGAGAGAGGGAGCTCAGAGGGACTGAAGGGATGGCTGGGTGTGGTGTGGCTGCTTTGGGAGGAAGGAGGGAAACTTTAGAGCTTCACAGCAAGTAGGCAAACAAAATTTAGCCGCTACCAGCCACATAATTGACTGAATTTGGCCGATAATGGAGGGAGAGGAGGAGGCATCACAGCACACTGTGGAGACTGACGCTGGAGAGAGCAGTGAGGTGGGAGAGGAGTGCCATGTATCTTACATTATTATATATAACTGTATCCCAACATGCTATGCAAGACTGTAATAAGATATGACCTGTAACCACCAGCATACCTTACCACCAGGGGTGCACTTGCAAGAGACAGGTATATAAGGACAGGTCTCAGGCAAGTGCAGCATTCCAGAGCTGTGAAATAAAGGTGCAGGTCCAGAGTGACCTTGACTTCACTACATGCCTCGTGTGAATCTGTACTGAGAGGACAGGACTTTACAGTGGCGACGAGTTACGGGATTACAGAATCCACAGAATGGCGAACAACAGATCAGATGAAAAGTACAATGCGGGAGACAATTGGGAGGACTTTATAGAAAGGCTCCAGCAAAGCTTTGTAACCAAAGACTGGTTAGGCGACGATAAGGCAGACAAGAGAAGAGCCCATCTCTTGACCAGCTGTGGCTCGAAAACATACGCTTTAATGAAGGATCTGTTGGCACCCGAGAAACCAGCAAGCAAGTCGTTTGAAGAATTGAGCACACTGGTAAGAGACCACCTGAAGCCAGCGAGCAGCCTACACATGGCCTGACACAGGTTCTACAACTACAGACGGTGTATGGGCCAGAGCATACCCGACTTCGTGGCGGAACTTCGGAGGTTGGCTAGTTTATGTGAGTTCTCGAATGAACTGAGGAGAGAAATGCTGAGAGATTTTTTCATTGAAGGAATAGGCCATGCAGGCATATTCCGAAAGCTCATAGAGACCAAGAACCTGACCTTAGAGGCAGCAGCACTGGTTGCACAGACATTCTTGGTCGGGGAAGAAGAAATGAGGTTGATTTACAATGCAGGTACGACAACGAACAAAATATCGGAATAAGAAGTTCACAGCACTAAACAAGCTGCTACCCCCACACACAGACAAAACCGGGAGAACAGGCTCTCGACAGCAGGCAGAAGCCATCAAGAGCCACAGGAACGGCCGTTCACACCTCATCAACCCACAATGCGAGCAATCAACTACAAACTGAGAGAAGCTCAAGAGAGATCAGCCAGACGCAGCTCATTCTTTGGGAACACTTTGGACAATAGACCAGGTCTGTGCTGGAGGTGTGGGGGTGGGCACTCGTCAAGGGGATGTTGATTTCAGCAGGCTGTTTGCAGAAATTGTGAATATACAGGGCATTTGGCCCGGATGTGCAAAAAAAGGCAGCTCGGCTGGTATACGAATCAGATGGGTCGGAAAGCGGACCAGAAGATGGTGGGGACAGTACCCGGGACACCGATGTACAGCGGGTCAACATGATCAATGGCCACTGCTCCTACAACAGGACGCCTCCTATAATGATGAGGGTCTTACTCAACGGGATATCTGTCAACATGGAGCTGGATACGGGAGCGAGTCAATCTCTCACGGGCGCTCAACAATTTGAACAACTGTGGTCGCATAAAAGAGACAGACCAAAACTCACAAGGGTCAACACCAAACTAAGGACCTATACCAAAGAAATCGTACCAATCCTCAGCAGCGCCATGCTCTCTGTCACACAAAAGGACAGTGAACTGACTTCCCCTGTGGATTGTCCCCGGAGACCCTCCAACACTGCTGGGGAGAAGTTGGCTGGCAAAACTAAACTGGAAATGGGATGATGTCCATGCCATGTCATTAGAGGAACGGATCTCCTGCTCAACAGTTATAAAGCAATTTGAACATCTCTTTCAGCCAGGTGTGGGCACTTTCAAAGGGGCCAAAGTCAAAATCTACATCACACAGGATGCTAGACCGGTCCATCACAAGGCCAGAGCTGAACCCGATGTGATGAGGGAAAAGATTGAACACGAACTAGATAGGCTTCTGCGGGAAGGCATTATATCATCTGTGGAATTTAGCGACTGGGCAAGTCCCATCGTCCCAGTCATGAAGCCTGATGGATCCGTACGAATCTGTGGGGACTGCAAATCTACCATAAACAGAGTCTCCCTATAGGACCAGTACCCGCTGCCCAGAGCGGTGGACTTATTTGCCACATTGGCTGGAGGTAAACTTTTCTCAAAATTATACCTCACATCTAAGAATTGACCGAGGAATCCAAGCTACTCACCATCATCAACACACATCGAGGCCTTTTCATGTATAATCAGCATCAGGTCGGCAGCTGCCATATTCCAGCGCAACATGGAGAGTCTGCTCAAGTCCATCCCGGGGACGGTTGTATTTCAAGACGACATACTTATGCAGGGACACCGACTCCCATCTCCGTAATTTGGAGGAAGAACTAAAGCGGTTGGATCAGGTAGGCCTACGAGTCAAGAAATCCAAGTGCCTGTTTCTCGCACCCGAGGTTGAATTTTTGGGCAGAAGGATTGCCGCTGATGGAATCCGCCCAACAGAGTCCAAAACAGAAGCAATTCGCCTGGCACCCAGGCCCCGGAATGTCCAAGAACTGCGCGCCTTTCTCGGGCTACTCAATTACTTTGGGAACTTTATGCAGAACTTAAGCACGCTGCTGGAGCCTCTCCACATGCTACTCAGGAAGGGGTGCGATTGGTTTTGGGGGGATGCCCAGGAATGCGCCTTCAATAAGGCACGCAACCTTCTGTGTTCCAACAGTGCTTTGACTTTCTTTGACCCAGGTAGAAAGCTAGTTCTCACTTGCGATGCGTCAGCGTATGGGGTCGGGTGCGTTTTGCAACATGTCAATAGTGCGGGCAAATTACAACCCATAGCTTATGCTTCCAGGTCATTTTCGCGAGCGGAGCGCGGGTACGGAATGGTAGAGAAGGAGGCGCTCGCGTGCGTGTACGGTGTCAAAAAGATGCACCAATACCTTTTCAGGGCCAAGTTCGCGTTAGAAACTGACCACATGCCCCTCGCATCCCTCCTATCCGAGAGCAAGGCAATAAATGGCAACGCCTCGGCAAGAATTCAACGGTGGGCACTCATGCTGGCGTCCTACGACTATACCATAAGGCACAGACCAGGCACAGACAACTGTGCCGATGCGCTCAGCAGGCTACCCCTGGTGACCACGGAAGGGCCTGATGAACAGGACTGTGAGATAGTCATGGCAATCAATACCTTTGAGTCCACAGGTTCGCCCATGACGGCTCGCCAAATCAGAGCCTGGACGGCCAGCGACCCCACGTTATCCTTAATAAAAGGATGCGTCCTAACCGGTGACTGGGCAGAGGCTCGCGATGCCTGCCCTGAGGAATCAAAACCCTTTCACAGGCGCATGCATGAGTTATCACTACAAGCAGACTGCCTGATGTGGGGCAGCCGAGTAGTCATGCTTCTGCGAGGCAAAGAGGCATTTGTCCGGGAGCTCCACCGCGAGCACCCGGGGATCGTTCTCATGAAGGCCATAGCCAGATCCCACGTCTGGTGGCCTGGTATTGACGAGGACTTGGAGCTCTGCGTCCGAAGGTGCACCATTTGTGCTCAACTCAGCAATGCCCCCAGGGAGGCTCCACTGAGCCCCTGGCTCTGGCCTACCAAACCTTGGTCGCGGGTGCACGAAGACTATGCGGGCCGATTCATGGGTAAAATGTTCCTCGTAGTTGTAGATGCATTTTCAAAGTGGATCGAAAGCACCATTTTAAACTCGAGCACAACTTCCACCATTGTGGAGAGCCTTGCAACCATGTTTGCAACGCATGGAATCCCTGACATATTGGTCAGTGACAATGGTCCGTGCTTCACCAGCGCAGAATTCCAAGACTTTATAATTGACCACGGCATAAATCACGTCAAGATGGCACCGTTCAAGCCGGCCTCCAACGGCCAGACAGAGAGAGCAGTGCAAATCATTAAACAAGGCATGCTTAAAATCCAAGGTCCCACGCTGCAGGGTTGCCTGTCGCGACTGCTGCTGGCATACAGATCTTGTCCTCACTCACTAACTGGGATCCCCCCCGCGCAACTGTTGATGAAAAGGACTGTAAAAACAAGGCTCTCATTAATCCTCCCAGACATGCACAAAATCGTTGAGGCAAAGCGCTGTAAGCTGACTGAGTACCATGACAGGAATTGGAAGTGGAATGAGATAGGGGACAAAGTGTTTGTACTAAACTATGGCAGGGATCCCAAATGGCTTGCAGGGACAGTAACGGGCAAGGAAGGAAATAGGCTACTGGTAGTACAAATGGACAATGGCAAAACCTGCCGGAGGTATGTAGACCAAGTCAAAAGCAGATTTACCAACAGCACTGCGGAACCAGAGGCAGACTACAATGTGGAACTCGCACCACACCTGGTGGACAGACAGAGGGAACAACCTGAGGAAAGGGCAATCCCAACAGACAGCCCAGGTGAGTCAACAACAATCACACCAATCGAAACAGACAACCCTGGCGAGATACCAGCAACCACACCCAAAGAAAAACAGACACCAAGGCAAACAACTGAACCACAACTCAGATGCTCCACCCGAGAGCGTAGACCACCTGAGAGACTGACGCTGTAAAGACAATAAGACCTTGGGGAAGGGTGATGTCATGTATCTTACATTATTATATATAACTGTATCCTAACATGCTATACATGACTGTAATAAGATATGACCTGTAACCGCCAGCATACCTTACCACCAGGGGTGCACTTGCAAGAGACAGGCAAGTGCAGCATTCCAGAGCTGTGAAATAAAGAGGCAGGTCCAGAGTGACCTTGACTTCACTACATGCCTCGTGTGAATCTGTACTGAGGGGACAGGACTTTACAAGGAGCACAATGGAGGCCTCAAAAGAGCCAAGTGGTTCTCGGATGTGGCAAATGCCTCCCTCCTGCAGGAGATCGAATTATGCTGGGGTGATTTGACACAGGGAGGGCGTGGGAAGCCCACCCTAAAGGCCTACCTTGGAACGAGATAGCAGAGCTGGTCTCGTCAGCGATCAACGATGTGCATAATGGTAACCAATGCCGCAAACGATGGAACGACTTATGGGATCGGCAAGAGTAAGTCTGACATTGATTTACATGTATTTATGTATTTATATAATTTGATTTGTAACAGTCATGAGTGACTATCAGCAGATATGAGGTCTTGCACTTTTACCGGGAATCTTTTACTCAAAGCCTGCGGTCACGGTGTATGTCTTTAGGTATAGAATGATAATAATCATAATAATCAAGATTACATCTGTCGGTTATGTGTTGTATCAGTGTCTGTGACAGTACTGAGCAATGATATCACGCAATGATCTCATGCCATGTCATCCTGTCACCTTTTGCAGAAGAAGCTATCGAGGATGAGGTCTGTGCAGAGGCAAACGGGTCGGGGTCACCAGTCCCCAGCGACATCACTGACATGGAGGAGTGAGTGCCGGGCAGCCACGGACGCATCTGCAGACCCTGAAGTGATGCCACGTGAGTAAAGCTTACATCATTGCATGATGTAAAGTCAATAGACGCCACACCAACTCATATCCGAACAATCATATATGATAGATGATTTCTAAAAGTGTCACAGAAATAATGCTGGCCTAATGAAAATCATTGCAATGCAGATGTCTTGATGGTCATGAAATGTGATGCCTGCGATGATTTTGAGAGCGGTGGTGCTTTTGTCGTGCATATGCTGTGTGTTGCGCTGGACTCACCTTGTCACACTAGCATCCCCTTTTCCTCTTATAATCTCATTTGTGTCTTGCAGATCAGCCAATAGCGCAGCCCCAGGCAAGGCCACAGAGGCCAGAAGGTGGGAGCGCGGGACAGAAGTAGGCGGACGATCCGACTACATCTGGTGTTAAGGAGCTCCGATTGTCGCCCATCGATCCGCTGGGTCTGTTCTCCATGGATGAGAGCGCGGACTTCAAAGAACCTGCATCGCCACGCTCCAGAAGCCATTCCACCCCAAGGCCATCTCGTGGTCCTCCGGTCATTCTCGCCTCCACTCTGGAGGTGCTGGCCCCAAGCACCTCTCCACAGGACATCCCATTTGTCGCAGGATGGCGCCGACCCCGCGGAAGGTCTGTTCCACGAACGCGACATGACAGCGGAGAGACGATACAGTTGTCTAGGGGGACTGTAGATATTGGTGACCAGCTCATCGAACCATTGGGGGGTATATCCCGACAGCTGGCCACCATGGCCGATTTCATTCCACGCATGGCGGAGTCACTGGATGTGATAGCCAGGAACACTGCTGCCACAGGCCTCCCAGTGGTCCCCGAGCGCAGCATTCCACTCCTAGGTTCCACACCACCACTGCGAATGACAGATGAGAGCAAGAATTAAGATCCTGCTTCTGCATCAGAGAATGTTGCCCCTCAGCACCCCACACTCCCGTACCCATGCAACCACTGCATCTGCCTTCATCCCCCCCAATGAGGCACCGCCTGAGGAGCTCCTCGGCCAGGCGGCATGGAGTGAGGAGGGGAAGGGGTAGAGGTGGGGAGAAGAAGGAGAGGGGGAAGGAAAGTGAGATGCATGTGTGCAGGTGATGGCTGTGTTATATCTCCATCTGGGTCTATGCAATTTGTTGCAATGTATGGGGGCTGGGGACCACGCTCCTGCTTTGCCTTTGTATTCTGTGTTGCTGGACATGTTGAACATGTGATTTCTGTCAATGGTGGAAAAAGTGGGGTGTGGGCGGGGGTTGGGTGTTATTGGCTGTGATACTTATGATTTCAGACCAATGTTGGTATTAAACATTGTCTCAGATAGCTGGACAGTTACACACTGGTGATTCTTTACCATGAAAGGGTTAAATACAACTTAACATCAATCAACGTAAATTTTAACTGGCACCAAGGTGATGGGCACCATTGATGTCTGAGTTGCACACACACAGCAGTGTGTCAGCATTGTCACTCACCTCAGCGCTCTTTCAGGCAAATCTTTCTGATATCAGCTCCTCACGCAAGAGTGGGATTTAACAAATGCCAGCCACACTGCTGGCATTCATTCCGGTTAGTTCCACTTTTTGTGGGCGTTTTTTTGAGCGAGCGATATTGTGGGCGATATGTGTGCGCGGTGGTGAAATTGATGATGGGCAATCTCCATGGCCGCTAGTTTGGGTAAATATGCTCTTTATGACAAAAAACAGTGGCCGGGCCTTCATATTGAATTTTGCCGTTAATTCCGTGCGGAAAGTAACGCTAGGCGATATTATGGGCGTTGATTTCAAACATTCTGCTGATTCCGCCCAAAAAAAGTGGGCGGGCAGTAATATTTTTTCCCAGCATTAAACCCATTGGGAAAATAACAATTGGCGATAAGTCTCCGCCGTCAGTTTCCATTTTGTGCCAAAATGGGCGCTATATGGGCGTTATACATCATTTCAGTGGTAAAATGGGCGTGAAGTGGGCGTTAAGCATGCAAAAAAATAATGGAGGTTCTAGCCCATTGTATTTATAGCAGCAATTGCATTACCACAGTAGTCCACCAGGTGGAACTCTATATTACACTCAGCAGGGAGCTGGCAGAATTGCTGCCCAACTGATTGCCCGAACCAATGGAAAATCCAACCTTTAAGTGCCGACATTGGTGTGGTCACAGATGCAGGCAGCAACAAAAATAATTACAATTACATAGTGCCTTTCGTTGGGAAAATGCTGGAGTCCATTATTAAGGAAGCAGTAGCGGGATATTTGGAAAAGCATGATTCAATCAAGCAGAGTCAGCATGGTTTTATGAAAGGGAAATCATGTTTGACAAATTTGCTGGAGTTCTTTGAGGATGTAACGAGCAGGGTGAATCACCATCATCATCATAGGCAGTCCCTCATAATCGAGGAAGACTTGCTTCTACTCCTGAGGTGAGTTCTTTGGTGGCTGAACAGTCCAACACAAGACACACAGAATTTGTCACAGGTAAGACAGATAGTCATTGAGGGAAAGGGTGGGCAGGGAGCCTGGTTTGCCGCATGTTCGTCTCTTTCCGCTGCCTGCGCTTGATTTCTGCATGCTCTCGGCTTGAGACTCGAGGTGCTCAGCGTCCTCCCGGACGCACTTCCTCCACTTAGGGCGGTCTTTGGCCGGGGACTCCCAGGTGTCAGTGGGGATATCGCACTTTATCAGGGAGGCTTTGAGGGTGTCCTTGTAACGTTTCCACTGCCCACCTTTGGTTCGTTTGCCATGAAGGAGCTCCGAGTAGAGCACTTGCTTTGGGAGTCTCGTGTCTGGCATGCAGACAATGTGGCCCGCCCAGCGGAGCTGATCGAGTGTGGTCAGTGCTTCATTGCTGGGGATGTTAGCCTGGACGAGTACGCTGATGTTGGTGCATCTGTCCTCCCAGGGGATTTGTAGGATCTTGCGGAGACATTGTTGGTGATATTTTTCCAGCGACTAGAGGTTTCTACTGTACATGGTCCATGTCTCTGAGCCATACAGGAGGGCAGGTATTACTTCAGACCTGTAGACCATGAGCTTGGTGGCAGTTTTTAGGGCCTGGTCTTCAAATACTCTTTTCCTCAGGTGGCCGAAGGCGGAGGGGTCAGCAGAAGCAATACCACAAAAAAGTCAATGACGGAGCACTTAAGGACCCAGCTAAGGGAGTCCTATACAGCCAGCGCCTCATAGCTAACCTGGCATGCCTTGATGATCCCTAGATGCAGAATGCCCACAGCGCTTGGTCTGCCCTCCAGCAGGGTGGATAAGGGGGAACCAGTGAATGTGGTGTATTTGGATTTCCAGAAAGCATTCGATAAGGTGCCACATAAAAGGTTACTGCACAAAATAAAAGTTCACGGGGTTGGGTGTAATGTATTGGCATGGATAGAGAATTAGCTAACAAACAGAAAACAGAGAGTCGGGATAATTGGGTCATTTTCCGGTTGGCAAACAGTGACTAGTGGGGTGCCGCAGGGAGCAGTGCTGGGGCCTAAACTATTTACAATCTATATTAATGATTTGGATGAAGGGACCGAGTGCAATGTAGACAAGTTTGCTGATGATACAAAGATGGGTGGGAAAGCAAATTGTAAGGAGGTCACAAAAAATCTGCAAAGGGATTTGTGAGTGGGCAGGAATTTGGCAGATGGAGTGTAATATGGGAAAATGTGAGGTTATCCACTTTTGTAGAAAAAATAGAAAAGCAAATTATAATTTAAACGGAGAAAAATTACAAAATGCTGCAGTGCAGAGGGACCTGGGGGTCCTTGTGCATGAAACACGGAGGGTTGCAGGGGTTAAATACATAACATCACTCCCTCGTAAAGTTAATAGTACACTTATTTACAAGGTGAGACGATCTGGGGCTTTTCGCTCCCTTATTGATCATCTCGGTACAAATGCGGGTGTGGGTGAGTTGATTAGTTCTTCACTGCGCTGCTGGGCAGCCGGCCTTGCCAGGCTGCTGGGGATGGTGAGTTCGGCTTCGTGGTCAACCATGATGCCGGTTGCCACTTGTGTGTGTTGGAGGGTCAAAGTTGGTAGTGTCTTCTTCGGGTTGTTCGTAGCTGTTGGTGAAATGCAATTTGATTTGGTCCAAATGTTTTCTGCACGTTAGTCCATTGGCCAATTTGACCTGAGACACCCTACTCCCCTCTTTGGCTATAACCATGCCAGCGAACCATTTGGGACCATGTCCATAACTGAGTACAAACACAGGGTCATTGACCTCAATATCGCGTGACAAATTTGCGCGGTCATGGTACACACTTTGTTGATGCCGCCTGCCCTCCACGTGATCGTGGAGATCAGGGTGGACAAGAGAGAGCCTTGTTTTGAGCGCCCTTTTCATGAGCAGCTCGGCTGGGGGAACCCCGTTGAGTGAGTGGGGTCTGGTGCGGTAGCTGAGCAGTACTCGGGACAGTCGGGTCTGTAGGGAGCCTTCCGACACGCGTTTGAAGCTTTGCTTGATGGTCTGATCTGCCCATTCTGCCTTGCCGTTGGATGCGGGCTTGAACGGGGCAGATGTGACGTGCTTGATCCTATTGCAGGTCATGAATTCCTTGAATTCAGCACTGGTGAAACACGGCCCATTGTCGCTGACTAAGACATCAGGCAGGCCGTGCGTGGCAAACATGGCTCGTAGGCTTTCAATGGTGGCCGTGGACATGCTTACAGACATTATTGCACATTCAATCCATTTTGCATAAGTATCCACGACAACCAAGAACATTTTGCCTAGAAATGGGCCCACATAGTCCACGTGGATCCTCGACCACGGTTTGGAGGGCCACGATCACAAACTTAGCGGTGCTTCTCTGGGTGCATTGCTCAGCTGAGAGCAAGTGTTGCACTGGCGCACGCATGACTCTAAATCTGAGTCAATGCCGGGCCACCATACATGGGATCTGGCTATGGCTTTCATCATTATAATGCCTGGGGGGGTGCTGTGCGGTTCACAAATGAACATATCTCTGCCTTTCTTGGGCAAGACCACGCGATTGCCCCACAACAGACAGTCCGCTTGCAGGGACATGTCATCTTTGCGCCTGTGGAACGGCTTAATTGCTTCCTGCATCTCGGCTGGGACGCTGGACCAACTCCCATGGAGGACACAGTTTTTTTACCAAGGACAGTAAGAGATCCTGGCTGGTCCAGGTTCCTGATCTGGCGGGCCGTAACGGATGACTTTTAATTTTCGAATGCATCCATTACCATGAGCAAGCCCACAGGCTGTGCCATTTCCACCCCGGTGGTGGGCAATGGTAGCCAACTGAGAGCATCAGCGCAGTTCTCTGTGCCCGGTCTGTGGCGGATTACATAGTTGTATGTCGACAGTGTGAGCGCCCATCTTTGGATGCGGGCAGAGGCATTGGTGTTAATCCCTTTGCTCTCAGAGAACAGCGATATGAACAGCTTGTGGTCAGTTTCAAGCTCGAACTTGAGGCCAAGCAAGTACTAGTGCATTTTTTTTTAATCCCGTAAACGCACGCCAGAGTCTCTTTTTCAATCATGCTGGAGGCTCTTTCGGCCTTGGACAAACTCCTGGACGCATAAGCGACCGGTTGCAAAATCCCCGATTCGTTAGCCTGCTGTAACACACACCCGACCCTGTATGACGACGCATCGCAAGCCAGTTTACAAGGGTTATACATGACAAGCAGTTTGTTTGAACACAACAGATTTCTGGATTTCTCAAAGGCAGCCTCTTGTGAATTCCCCCATACCCAGTTGTCTCCCTTGTGCAGTACCACATGTAGGGGCTCTAGCAGGGTGCTTAACCCAGGTAAGAAATTACCGAAATAGTTAAGGAGTCCCAGGGACGACCGCAGCTCCATTACGTTCTGTGGTCTCGGTGAGTTCTTGATGGCCTCCATTTTGGCATCGGTGGGTCTGATGCCGTTTGCTGCGATTCTTCTTCCCAAGAACTCAACCTCCAGCACCAGGAAAACACACTTCGAGCGTTTCAACCAGAGTCCCACGTGATCCAACCGACTAAGAACCTCTTCCAGATTCTTCAAGTGCACAATGGTGTCCCGACCCGTAACTAGTATGACATCCTGGAAAATCACAATGTGAGAAACTGACTTTAGCAGGCTCTCCATGTTCCATTGGAAGATTGCTGCAGCCGACCAAATCCCGAACAAGCATCTGTTGTAGATAAACAGGCCTTTGTGCGTGTTGATGTAGGTGAGGCCTTTCGAAGACTCCTCCAGCTCTTGTGTCATGTAAGCCGAGATCAGGTCCAACTTGGTGAACGTCTTCCCTCCAGCCAGGGTCGCAAATAGTTCGTCTGTCTTGGATAGCGGGTACTGGTCCTGCAGCGGGAAACGGTTAATCGTTACTTGAAAGTCCTCACAAATTTTGACTGTGCTGTCCTCTTTAAGTACCGGGACAATTGGACTAGCCCATTCGTTGAATTCCACCGGCGCGATGATGCCTTCTCGCTGCAGCCTATCCAGCTCAATTTCCACTTTCTCATGCATCATATGGTACCGCCCGTGCCTTGTGGTTAATGGGGCATGTACCGGGAACCAAATGGATCTGCTTTTCGCCCCCGAGAAGCTTCCAATGCCTGGCTCGAACAACGATGGAAATCTGCTCAGAACCTGGGCACATGAGGCGTCGTCGACAGACGAAAGCGCTCGGATGTTGTCCCAGTTCCAGCGGATTTTTCCCAGCCAGCTTCTGCCAAACAGTGTGGGGCCATTCCCCGGCACAATCCACAGCGGGAGTTCGTGCACTGCTCTGTCATAGGAGACTTTGACTTCTGCACTGCCAATTAGAGAGAGCAGTTCCTTGGTGTGAATGGGGTTGAGCTTGGGCCTGTGTGCCTTGTTGCACCACAGCCTGTTGAAGGCCTTTTTAATCATTATGGACTGACTCGCACCCGTGTCCAGTTCCATAGATACTGGAATTCCATTCAGTTCAACTTTCAACATTATTGGTGGACATTTCGTGGTGAATGTGTGTACCCCGTACACTCCTGACTCCTCAGTACGAGTCTCCAATTCAGCCCGATCCACAATGGATCGATCTTCTTCTGTAACGTGGTGGTTTGCAGGGTTTGCAGCTCGCCTGCACATTTGCTGGAGGTGTCCCACTGTTCTGCAGCCGTTGCATGCAAAGTGCTTGAAGCAGCATTGATGGGCCCAATAATCACCTCCACAACGCCAACAAAGTGTTAACTGCCTCGTATTAACGATTGATGGCATACTCTGGGTCATCTGAGGTCATGCAGTAGCAGCCGGCGTGTACATTCTGCCATGTATGTTCCTGCTCGAAAACAACGTTGCTTTGTGCACAGTACTAGCCGAAACCTCTTTACTCTGCAAAATCTGTTTGGTGTTGTCGCTGGTGGAGATAAATGCCTGGGCTATTGTTATGGCTTGGCTTAGATTCGGAGTTTCAACAGTCAACAGCTTGCGAAGGATTACCTCATGGCCAATGCCCAGTACAAAAAAGTCTCGAAGCATTTGTTCTAGGAATCCCTCAAATTTGCAATGTTCTGCGCAGCGCCTTCGTTCGGCGACATAGCTCGCCACTTCCTGGCCCTCCGACCGTTGACACGTGTCGAACTGATATCTCGCCATCAAAACGCTTTCCTTAAGATTTAGCTGCTCCCGGACCAGCGTACACAATTCTTCATAGGATTTAGTTGTTGGTTTTACCGGAGCTACAAGATTCTTCATGAGGCCATAGGTTGTTGCCCCACAGACATTAAGGAGGATCGCCCTTCGTTTGGCAGTATTCTCGTCCCCTTCCAGCTCATTGGCCACAAAGTATTGGTCGAGTCTCTCCACAAAGGCCTCCCAATCATCCCCTTCTGAGAACTTCTCCAGGATACCAACTGTTCTTTGCATTTTTGCGGGGTTGTTCGTTACCTCGTCGCCACTTGATACACTCATAATAAAGAATGAAACTGAGTACTGTGAACATTAAGCAAGTGTGACCTTAGCTCCTTTAATAAAATTCCAAAGTGTAAGTACCTCGTTGGTGGCCTGCTTATATACTGCGCTCCCAAGGGATGCTGGGATACCTTGGGACTCCAACAAGTAGGCTCTCTGGTGGTAGTGTGATACAGGTTGCAAGGGGTTAAATACATAACAGTTGGTATGCGGGTATAGTGGGTAGTCAGTAGGGCAAATGGAATGTTGGCCTTTATTGCAAGGGGGATAGAGTATAAAAATTCTGCTACAACTGTACAGGGTTTTGGTGGGGCCACACCTGGAGTTTTGGTCTCCATATTTAAGGAAGGAGATACTTGCTTTGCAGGGTTCGCTGGGTTGATTCTGGAGATGAGGGGATTGATTTATGAGGAAAGGTTGAGTGGTTTGGGCCTATACTCGTTAGAGTTCAGAAGAATGAGAGGTGATCTTATCGAAACATATAGGATAATGAGGGGGCTCGACCAGGTGGATGCAGAGAGGATATTTCCACTCATAGGGGAAACTAAAACTAGGGGGCTTATCTCAGAATAAGCGGCCGCCCATTTAAAACTGAGATGAGATAGGGGGATGGGAACCAATGCAGGGAGACAGAGGGAAACAAAAAGGAAACAAAAGCAAAAGACAGAAAGGAGATGAGGAAAAGTGGAGGGCAGAGAAACCCAAGGCAAAGAACAAAAAGGGCCACTGTACAGCAAAATTCTAAAAGGACAAAGGGTGTTAAAAAAACAAGCCTGAAGGCTTTGCGTCTTAATGCAAGGAGTATCCATAATAAGGTGGATGAATTAACTGTGCAAATAGATGTTAACAAATATGATGTGATTGGGATTACAGAGACGTGGCTCCAGGATGATCAGGGCTGGGAACTCAACATCCAGGGGTATTCAGCATTCAGGAAGGATAGAATAAAAGGAAAAGGAGGTGGGGTAGCATTGCTGTTTAAAGAGGAGATTAATCCAATAGTTAGGAAGGACATTAGCTTGGATGATGTGAAATCTATATGGGTGGAGCTGCAGAACACCAAAGGGCAAAAAACGCTAGTGGGAGTTGTGTACAGACCTCCAAACAGTAGTAGTGATGTTGGGGAGGGCATCAAACAGGAAATTAGGGGTGTATGCAATAAGGGTGCAGCAGTTATAATGGGTGACTTTAATATGCACATAGATTGGGCTAACCAAACTGGAAGCAATACGGTGCAGGAGGATTTCCTGGAGTGCATAAGGGATGGTTTTCTAGACCAATATGTCGAGGAACCAACTAGGGGGGAGGCCATCTTAGACTGGATGTTGTGTAATGAGAGAGGATTAATTAGCAATCTCGTTGTGTGAGGCCCCTTGGGGAAGAGTGACCATAATATGGTGGAATTCTGCATTAGGATGGAGAATGAAACAGTTAATTCAGAGACCATGGTCCAGAACTTAAAGAGGGGTAACTTTGAAGGTATGAGGTGTGAATTGGCTAGGATAGATTGGCGAATGATACTTAAGGGGTTGATTGTGGATGGGCAATGGCAGACATTTAGAGACCGCATGGATGAACTACAACAATAAAAATTAAAAAGGGAAGGTGGCTCAACCGTGGCTATAAAAGGAAATCAGGGATAGTATTAAAGCCAAGGAAGTGGCATACAAATTGGCCAGAAATAGCAGCGAACCCGGGGACTGGGAGAAATTTAGAACTCAGCAGAGGAGGACAAAGGGTTTGATTAGGGCAGGGAAAATGGAGTACGAGAAGAAGCTTGCAGGGAACATTAAGACGGACTGAAAAAGTTTCTATACATATGTAAAGATAAAAAGGTTAGTAAAGACAAACGTAGATCCCCTGCAGTCAGAATCAGGGGAAGTCATAACGGGGAACAAAGAAATGGCGGACCAATTGAACAAGTACTTTGGTTCAGTATTCACTAAGGAGGACACAAACAACCTTCCGGATATAAAATGGGTCAGAGGGTCTAGTAAGGAGGAGGAACTGAGGGAAATCCTTATTAGTCGGGAAATTGTGTTGGGGAAATTGATGGGCTTGAAGGCCGATAAATCCCCAGGGCCTGATGGACTGCAACCCAGAGTACTTAAGGAGGTGGCCTTGGAAATAGCGGATGCATTGACAGTCATTTTCCAACATTCCATTGACTCTGGATCAGTTCCTATTGAGTGGAGGGTAGCCAATGTAACCCCACTTTTTAAAAAAGGAGGGAGAGAGAAAACAGGGAATTATAGACCGGTCAGCCTGACATCGGTAGTGGGTAAAATGATGGAATCAATTATTAAGGATGTCATAGCAGTGCATTTGGAAAGAGGTGACATGATAGGTCCAAGTCAGCATGGATTTGTGAAAGGGAAATCATGCTTGACAAATCTTCTGGAATTTTTTGAGGATGTTTCCTGTAGAGTGGACAAGGGAGAACCAGTTGATGTGGTATATTTGGACTTTCAGAAGGCTTTCGACAAGGTCCCACACAAGAGATTAATGTGCAAAGTTAAAGCACATGGGATTGGGGGTAGTGTGCTGACATGAATTGAGAACTGGTTGGCAGGCAGGAAGCAAAGAGTAGGAGGAAATGGGGACTTTTCAGAATGGCAGGCAGTGACTAGTGGGGTACCGCAAGGTTCTGTGCTCGGGCCCCAGCTGTTTACATTGTACATTAATGATTTAGACGAGGGGATTAAATGTAGTATCTCCAAATTTGCGGATGACACTAAGTTGGGTGGCAGTGTGAGCTGCGAGGAGGATGCTATGAGGCTGCAGAGCGACTTGGATAGGTTAGGTGAGTGGGCAAATGCATGGCAGATGAAGTATAATGTGGATAAATGTGAGGTTATCCACTTTGGTGGTAAAAACAGAGAGACAGACTATTATCTGAATGATGACAGATTAGGAAAAGGGGAGGTGCAACGAGACCTGGTTGTCATGGTACATCAGTCATTGAAGGTTGGCATGCAGGTACAGCAGGCTGTGAAGAAAGCAAATGGCATGTTGGCCTTCATAGCGAGGGGATTTGAGTACAGGGACAGGGAGGTGTTGCTAGATTGTTTTGCAGGGCCTTGGTGAGGCCACACCTGGAGTATTGTGTACAGTTTTGGTCTCCTAACCTGAGGAAGGACATTCTTGCTATTGAGGGAGTGCAACGAAGGTTCATCAGACTGATTCCCGGGATGGCGGGACTGACCTATCAAGAAAGACTGGATCAACTGGACTTGTATTCACTGGAGTTCAGAAGAATGAGAGGGGACCTCATAGAAACATTTAAAATTCTGATGGGTTTAGACAGGTTAGATGCAGGAAGAATGTTCCCAATGTTGGGGAAGTCCAGAACCAGGGGTCACAGTCTAAGGATAAGGGGTAAGCCATTTAGGACCGAGATGAGGAGAAACATCTTCACCCAGAGAGTGGTGAACCTGTGGAATTCTCTACCACAGAAAGTTGTTGAGGCCAATTCATTAAATATATTCAAAAAGGAGTTAGATGAAGTCCTTACTACTAGGGGGATCAAGGGGTATGGCGAGAAAGCAGGAATGGGGTACTGAAGTTGCATATTCAGCCATGAACTCATTGAATGGTGGTGCAGGCTAGAAGGGCCGAATGGCCTACTCCTGCACCTATTTTCTATGTTTCTATGTGTCTATGAATTTCTTCTCTCAAAGGGTTGTAAATCTTTGGAATTCTCTGCTCCAGAGAGCTGCGGAGGCTGGGTCATTGAATATATTTAAGGCGGTGATAGACAAAATTTTGAGCGATAAGGGAATAAAGTTTTATGGGGAGCGGGCAGGGAAGTGGAGCTGAGTCTATGATCAGATCAGCCATGAGCTCGAGGGACCAAATGGTCAACTCCTGCTCTTATTTCTTCTGTTCTTCTGGTAACATAGAAAAACATTCGAAGGCGCTTCACAGAGGGGTTCTCATGCAACAATGGATGCCGAGCCAAAGGTATTAGGAGGGGGCCATCAAAAGCTTAATCAAGGAGATGGGATTTAAGGAGGGGCTTAATGAAGGAGAGGCAGGTGGAAAGAGGTTTAGCAAGGTATAGCAAGGGCCTTCCAGAACATGAGGCTCCTATGGCTGAAGGTACAGCTAACAATAGTGTCACAAAGCATGGGGGGAATGCACAGTGGCCAGAGTCAGAAGAATTTAGAGTTTGGGGAGTGTTGTAGGGCTGGAAAAGGTTACAGAGATAGGAGGCACGAGGCCATGAAGTGATTTAAAAATGAGAGCTTTTAAATTGGAGGCCTTGGGGGACCAGGAGCTGACATGGATCAGTGAGGACAGGGGTGATGGGTGAACAGGATTTGGTGCCCAGAAGCAATGACATAGCATTTGAGGCTAGCTATGGGGCCGACGTGCATAAGAGGGAACATTTCCAGGAGGAGGCTAGGAATGTAAAGGGCATTGTGCTACTTCCTGGTTGACGGTTACACATTGCAAGGGGAAGGCCAATGGCAAGTGGCATACTTGGTTCGCAAGGTGCATTCAGTGTGCCTGACTCTTTTTACCATGCCTGACCTGCTAAGATCTTTACACTTCTTGCTGCACTGCATGGAAGCCCATCAGGTGCTTGCGTTAGAAACCTAGCATCATTCGGAACAAGTGTAGGCCATTCAGCTCCGCCAGCCTGCTCTGCCATTCACTTCGATCACGGCTCATCTGTACCTCGACTCCTTTTAGAACATAAGAAATAGGAGCAGGAGTAGGCCAAACGGACCCTCGAGCCTCCTCCGCCATTTAATACAATTATGGCTGATTCAATCATGGACTCAGCTCACTTCCCTTAACCCCTTATTCCCTTATCATTTAAGAAACTGTCGATCTCTGTCTTAAATTTATTCAATGTCCCAGCTTCCACAGCTCTCTCAGGCAGCAAATTCCACAGATTTATAACCCTCTGAGAGAAGAAATTTCTCCTCATCTCTGTTTTAAATGGGCGGCCCCTTATTCTAAGATTATGCCCCCTAGTTCTAGTCTCAGTCTTTGCTCCATATCCCATTCCTACCCTTACCAAACAAAAATCTATTTACCTCAGTCTTGAAATCTCCAATTGTCCTAGCATCTGCAGCCTTTTAGGTGAGTGACGTCCCGATTTCTACCAGCCTATCAGCACTCACCGCCCTGGCCACCTCCCTCCACTGACCCTGAGCATCTCCTCTCGGAACGTCCACCTAGCAATGTCAAACAGTGCCTCCCTAATGACCCTAAGCTTCTGCAGGAGCTCTTCAACATCTGTATCTCTGAAGGGAGGGGCAGCTCTGCACCCAGACATTTTCCACCAACAGATTTCATGATTTGGAGCAAAAACATTGCTTTGCTGATGCCTGGCCCTTTAAACTGCCGCATGCATTTAAATTCTGCAGAGCACCACTAGTTCCTGCCCCGAAACTTGCTCTCAATGAGAAGCATTTCTGGTGCATGGAGCTCACCCTCATATTTCCAAGTTAAGTTGACCCTGGAAGCTGCAGCAGGATCAGCGTGCATGATGTCCAGCCGGCCCAGCCCACTTCCGCACAGATCACCCACTCCCCCCCTCACCCTCCCCCCGAGGGAAATCGAGCCTTTGGTGTGAGTGTTTCCAAGTCTCCTGTGAGGCCTATTCTCCTGTTCCGTGCTTTTATCTCTTGCAGCAATACAGTGCACCACACACTGCAGCTATAATACTCATCAAAAGATTGTACAGAAAGACTCGCAATTATACGTGCCTTTCATAGCCACAGGATATTCCAAAGCACTGTCAAAGCCAATGGAGTACTTTTGAAGTGTAGTCACCACATTTACCCAGTTCGGAGATACGCCGATTCAAAGAAAGAAAGACTTGGATTTATATAGCGCCTTTCGTGACCACCAGACATCTCAAGACACTTTACAGACAATGAAGAACAATTGGAGTGTAGTCACTGTTGTGATGTGGGAAACACGGCAGCCAATTTGCGCACAGCAAGCTCCCACAAACAGCGATGTGATAATGACCAAATCATCTGGGGTTTTTTTTGTTATGTTGATTGAGGGATAAATATTGGCCAGGACACCAGGGATAACTCCCCTGCTCTTCTTCGAAATAGTGCCATGGGATCTTTTATGTCCACATGAGAGAGCAGACAGACCTCAATTAGATCTGAAAGACGGCACCTCCGAAAGTGCAGCACTCCCTCAGCACTGCACTGGAGTGTCAGCCTAGATTTTTTTTGTGCTCCAGTCTCTGGAATGGGACTTGAACCCACAACCTTCTGACTCAGAGGCAAAAGTGCTACCCACTGAGCCACAGCTGCCACATGCAATTTAGGGCAGGCGCAATGGACTGTGGATAAGTTATACCCAACAACGAAAAGAACAGCAGCAATCAGCAGCGAAAGCTATAAACAAGCCATCAAGTGCCATTTTTTTAAGCAGTGTATATTAAAACAATGTCAAAAGAGTGCTAATAAATCCCTTGTTCTCAGGTGTTGACAAAATGCAACATCCCCACCGACTCCTGGGAATCCCTGGCCCAAGACCGGCCAAAGTGGAGGAACAGCATCCGGGAAGGTGCTAAGCACCTCGAGTCTCGTCGCCAAGAGCATTCAGAAACCAAGTGTGCATTGCGGAAGGAGCATTCGTCAACCCAGGCTCCCCACCCACCCTTTCCTTTAACCACTGTCTGCCCCACCTGTGACAGAGACTGTAGGTGCCGCATTGGACTCCTCAGTCACCTGAGAACTCACTTTTAGAGTGGAAGCAAGTCATCCTCGACTCCGAGGGACTGCCTATGATGATGACGATGATGTTCTCAGGATACTGACTCTTTCTCCTTGGTTTACTGCCAATCTCTGTGGGTGCCAACAGCAGAAAAAGTAACCCCTTGAACCCCAAAGGTGGTGGCTGATGCTGTCAGTCGCCCGATGGTACCTTACCCAAACTATTCTTCTTCAGGTGCAAGCCCTGACACTAAGTGCTGGCAGGCCTGTTGCCATATTGACAGCACCGCAGAGGCCAATTCTGTCCTCACTCAAGGTCTGAGCGAACATACTTTCCAACAAGGATGCTGGATAATGATCAGGAGCGGGAACCTCTGTCGATATTTTTATTGCTTCCACTCCTCGCTCAAATATTTTTAAAGTAATTGGTAAAAGGATTAAAGGTTTAAGTATTTTTTTACATAATTGGTAGAAGATTTACAAGAGATATGAGGGGAAATTTGTTCACCCAGAGGGTGGTGGGGGTCTGGAACTCACTGCCTGAAAGTGTGGTAGAGGAAGAAACCCTCACCAGATTTTAAAAGTACTTGGATGTGCATTTCAAATGCCGTAACCTACAGGGCTATGAACCAAGAGCTGGAAAGTGGGATTAGGCTGGATAGCTCTTTGTCGGCCGGCACTGACATGATGGGTCGAAATGACCTCCTTCCGTGCTGTAAATTTCTATGATTCCATGATGCTAAGAACACTGAGAACAATTGTGGAACCCTTTCTGCTGTCCAGCTGTCGTCAGCCAGCTCAGCACAGACAAAGAATCGAACCTGGGATCTTCTGCTTTCCATTGCTTAGTACTACACTGGTCGATGCTGTCATCTGGAGCGGAATATGTACTCCATATATGGGTAAATTTTTCACATGGTTATCATAGGAGTTTATTCAATGAGTTGCAATCTACCATGGAGAAGTGATTTGCTACAGCTTGTAGTCACTCCACAGAATTCCTCACAAGAGCCTTTATGTGGAGAACAAGAGACAGATGAGGAGAGCATATTACAAAGCTGTAACACAAAGCTAAAGGGGTTTGGAAAGGTATCATAAACCGCAAAAACAAAGCCGCTCACAGTCACCAGAGACCCCAGACGGTGGTACTGTCCAAAACGTTCCTTTATGCATCTTTTGTTTTTTTTTCCACCGGCGAGATTTCCCATGCAGATTTTGTCATTCAAATGTTGGCACTGTGTCATAACTCTCCATTTTCTCATTAGCACAATCGTTGTAGTCGGCAACTTCAGTTACGTGACTTCAATCAAATGCCAGGAAGGGGGAAAATAAAATGTGCGACACTGAAATGGGACAGAAACAAGCAGTTTGACTGAAAAAAGTGAAGCCCTGCATTTCACCAGGAAATCCGATATCCTGTATTTATTTTATGAAGAATTGGCAGACTCGGTCACATTCATGGTTAAGTGAAAGACAAAGAGGTTGACCTTTAATGTGGGTGGCTGCAGATGTTTCTCTGCTGGTGACACCGACAGTAGAATTCATCCTCACTCTGTACTAATGTTATCGTTTCCAAGTGTTCCATTATGGTACGAGAGACAGTCACAGTGTTGTCAACATTGGGCAAATCTTAGATGTGAGATTTGCTATTAGCGCAGCCTCATGCTAAAGGCAGAATCTTTCTAAGTCTCCCAGTGATTAGACCTTGGGTGCAATTCTGCCATCAGCCATGATCTTATTGAATGGCGGAGCAGGCTCGAGGGGCCAAATGGCCTACTCCTGCTCCTATTTCTTATGTTCTTATGTTCTTATCTAGGGAGCCAATCTCTTAAAGTAACACCTATCTGCAGCTCGAGCGCTGATTTTGTATAGTGTAGTCTGACTGCAATTGATGCCACCCTGCACAAAAGCTTAAAGAAACAAATTGTTCATTGGGTGCTTGGTTGGTTCCTCCAGCTACTTCTATAGGTGCCAATATTTTTAATGCAACAGAGGCGAAAACGTGGCTAGATGCAATATGAATGGCATACCACTGATAATCGATGTTAGCTTAGGAATACTAGCCCCAGCTTTAAATTAAATTTTCACTAGGACTCACTCTAGGAATCCAAGTTTACGAGGTCTAAACAGGTGAGATGCGGCCTTCAGCTTCAGAAGAGGAAAGCTCAAGCTCACCTTTGGATGGGCTCCCCATAAAATGGCTTTGGGTTTGGCGATGGTCACCAGATGGGCCATGCTGGCCACCAACACGAAAGAAGATAACATTAAGATGAGGAGGGGTAGAGGCTCACAGGCAGAGAGACGCCGAGTGAACCCATGTCATCGCATGCTCGCCTACTGTTCAGACTGGGAGCTGCATGAACAGATATCTGCCCATATGGACTGTCTACCTGGGAAAGGCAGATAGCTGCAAAGCGAACAAAAAAATATGTAAGTAACATTAAAATGGTGCAATGATCAAATTTGATTCCATCGTTCACAAACGACCCATGCAGCATTGCTCAGCCGTGACTCATTTTATATTCCAGCAGTGTAAAAACAATACAAGAGGTGTCACAGCTTCATGCAGTCCTGGTTATTCTGGCACTACTCTGTATCCTGCTCACAATCACTAATGTGAAGGCTATTTCCAGAATATCGTGCCACTCCAAACAATGACTGACGTCAATGTGGAAATTTTGTTTTTTAGATAAAGAAATATCATAAATTCATACAGTCGTTCATCAAAAGACCTTCCTGTAAAAAGAAATGTCAGAAATATGAAGAGGCTATCGTTTTTCCCCTGTAATCTGAAGTCAACCAAGCCGAACTTTATCCCATTTGTGGTTGAATCTGTCCAAATTCATATCCTTTCATTTTTCGCATAAGCCTGATGGCTTGAGGAAATGAACTACCTGTTGAAGACACACTGAGACAGCACTGAAGAAACAATCAGTTTTTTAAAAGGTAAAACAAAGAGGTTAACTGCACCCCTGCCAGCTCAAAGGAGCAGAATTTTATTGCACCATTGAAGCCGGCTCTTCTGTTTTTAACTAGGCCTGTGCTTCTCAGGTAATGTCCATTTTCTCATTCCACACTAACCCTCCAGCTACAGTACTTTAAGCCCCGATTTTAACTCGGGCCGAGCAGTGAGCCCAAGGCCAACGAGGCAAGCACCAAGCTTCCCCGGCTCAAATGCATGAGGCCCAGGCCATTTTAACTCCCAATTTAAATAGACAAGGCCTGACACCTGCCCAAAGCCAACACCCAAGCCTTGTACACGAATCACCGAACGTTAACATGCAGGTACAGCAAACAATTAAGAAAGCAAATGGTATGTTGGCCTTTATTACAAGAGGATTTGAGTATAAGTGTAAAGAAGTCTTACTGCAATTATATCTTCTTCTCCACGCCAAAAAGATTTGAGTTCACAGGTGTTTCAATGAAGGACCTGATAGTCCAGATCCCGAACTGCATATTGAAGGGTGGAAGATGCCTGTGCGTGGATTTTTTTAAAGTGTGGTGACCATTGCACACCAGCCACCACACGGGCTTGACAGAGCTAGGTCTGATCCAGTGACAAGGATTAGCCAAGACAACTGGAGACCAGCTCTGCTGCGCAGACCAAGTGCACACATATATCGCAGTGTGGGTTGGCCCATGCTGCCCCTGGGCCTACGCCTCTTCAATTATATAGGGCCCCAGTGAGACCACACCTGGAGTATTGTGTACAGTTTTGGTCTCCTTACCTAAGGAAGGATATACATGCCATTGAGGGAGTGCAACGAAGGTTCACCAGACTGATTCCTGGGATGGGTGGATTGTCCTATGAGGAGAGATTGAGTTAGACTAGGGCTATATTCTCTAGAGTTTAGAAGAATGAAATGTGATCTCATTGAAACATGCAACATTTTTACAGGGTTTGACAGGGTAGATGCAGGAAGGATGTTTCCCCTGGCTGAGGAGTCTAGAACCAGGGGTCACAGTCTCAGAATAAGGGGTCGGCCATTTAGGACTGAGATGAGGAGAAACTCCTTCACTCTGAGGGTGGTGAATCTTTGCAATTCTCTACCCCAGAGGGCTATGGAGGCTCAGTCGTTGAGTATATTCAAGACAGAGATTGTTGTTTATGCTGACTATGGATGTACTCTATGTGTAGTCACTGTGAGACTGTATAAGATGGAGATTTGTTTACCTGTACTATCAATAAGGTTCACACCATGTACATACATGCTGGCACCATTAGAGGGTGCAACTGGTGGAGACCGGGGGTTTCCTGCCCTGGTGACAGGGCCCAGTATAAAAGGCTGCACACCATGCTTGCTGAGCACTCTGGAGTTTGGAATAAAGGACCAAGGTCACTACAGTTCAAGTACAACACATTGCCTCATGAAGTCATTCATAAGTACACTATAGACATAACAGAGATCAAAAATTTTTGAATATTAAGGGAATCAAGAGATATGGGGATGGGGCAGGAAAGTGAAGTTGAGCTAGAAGATCAGCCAGGATCTTATTGAATGGCGGAGCAGGCTCGAGGGTCCGAATGGCCTACTCCTGCTCCTAATTCTCATGTTCTTACATTCTTATGTCAATGATGTCAGACCTATGGGCGGGAATTGAGTGAAGAGGGCAGCTGGGGACCCATGGTAGGTGAAGGGGGTGGAATCACAGGAATCCCAGGCAGGGGAGGCCTAGGGACTCATTATTCAAAATAAAATAATTTTTGGAGAATTTGGTTTCCCTCTAACTCTGTCCTCTTGTGCATCCCTCACTTCCCTCGCCTCGCCATTGGCAGCCGTGCCTTCAGCCTTCCAGGCCCTAAGCTCTGGAAATACCTCCCAAAATCTCTCTGCCTCTCCACCTCTCCCTCCTCCTTTAAAACGCACCTTAAAACCTCCCTCTTTGATCAAGCTTTTGGATTCTTTGACTCTGTCTTTGGCTTGGTATCAATTTTTGTCAGATTATGCTTTTGTGAAGCAGTGTGGGATGTTTCCCTACGTCAAGATCACCCATCACCCCTGTGATTTCTGACCTCCCAGTTAAGCAATGTCTTGATTTCAAAATTCTCATCCTTGTTTACAAATCACTCCATGGACTTGCCCCTCCCAATCTCTGTAATCTTTTTCAGCCTCATCATCCCACGAGATGTTTGTGCTCCTCAAATTCTGGCTTCTTGAGCAACCCTGATTATAATTGCTCAACCATCGGTGGACGTGCCTTCAGCTGCCTGGGCCCTAAGCTCTGGAACTCCCTGCCTAAACCTCTCCGCCTCTCTACCTCTCTTTCCTCCTTTGACACTTGTTAAAACCTACCTCTTTAAACAAGCCTTTGGTTATCTGCCTTAATTTCTTCTATGGCTCGGTGTCAAATTTATCTGTTTGTTTGTAACACTGTGAAGCGCCATGGGGCGTTTTACGACGTTACTAAATAAAAGTTATTGTTATTATTACATAAATGCAAGTTGTTGTTGTTCATATTAATTGCTTGTTTACTAATATTTGTATCCTTATCTCTACTTTGAACACTATTTCCTTCTTTTCCTTGCTGAACAATAACCATTTGTTCATCTATGTTGACCCATTCTTCTTGTGGTCAAAAGCTGAAGCTACCACCTGCCCTATCGATCTTCTGTCTTGCCAACTGCCAGCCTCAACAATGGTAAAGGTAAAATAAATAATTAACAACAGCATCTGATATTGCATTGACTAATTAATTTTGATACATATTATTTGGATTGGTTTCCTCAAACCGTACAGTTTGTTTCCAATGCAATTAAGGCCGATTTGAAATACGATTTGATAGTTTTTGGACTGGTCTTCACTCTGCCCCAGGGGCAAATGCCCCTTCCATTCAGTTGATGGTATCCATCATTTGAGACATTTGCAGACCAGACATAAATGGTTAAAAGCGATATATAGCCGTGTGCATGTGATAAAATACTGAGCCTGCTGTGCAGGGTGAACGAGCCTTGAGGTTGGCTGCAAACAATGAAGAGCAAACTAACCCACATCAATATAAAACTAGGGCGTCTGATACCTCCAGTGTACTAACCATACCAGTTTCATGGTGGTTCTGCACGCACAGTGATGAAAGATACGGCCAGATATGCTGCCCACTGCACTCCGAGAAAGCTCCTCAGAGCCCCTCACGCACCCATGCTAACTGCACCTGTACTTACCCAGACGGACCAGCCAAAGACCGTTTCATCAGCACGGATTTTCGGTGGTTCAGAGTGACCTATTTAAACCATTTCTAAAATTAAACACTTGAAGGCAGAAGGCTGACAATCGCAGAGCGAGAGTAATATGAAACGGAGGTATTGTATCTGCATGACAAAAGCTCATACCTGCAGAACAGCAGGAACTGAAACATCAGCACATGTAAGTGTCGTGGGACTGATCAATGCACTTACAACAGGCCAGCTTGATTTACAGCTTGACATCTACCCCTCCAAATTACCAGGACATTGCAGGAGGTCATTTCCCTGTAGTTAGAAAAAGTATTAGTGAATCCAGGCGACAGTGCTTCAATTTAGTGATTGCTTTTAAAATTATATTTTTTACTGTTGCAAATTCGGTGCTTTTTTTTAAAGTGAAGAATAAATGAATAAAACAGCATAATGAAAGAGAGACTGGTGTTTATATACCGGTTTTCACGACCTCAGGACATCCCAAAGCGCTTTACAGCCAATGAAGTATTTTTTGAAGTGTAGTCACTGTTGTAATGTGGAAAATGCAACAGCCAATTTGCGCACAGCAAGATCCCGCAAGCAGCAATGCGATAATGACCAGATAATCCGTTGGTTGAGGGATGAATTTTTGCAAGAATGCCAGGGAGAATGTCCCTGCTCTTCTTCAATTAGTGCCGTGGGATCTTTTCTGTCCAGCTGAGAGGGCAGACTCCGTTTAACATCTCATCCGAAAGACGGTACCTCTGACAGTGCAGCTCTCCCTCAGCGAGAGTGCTACCACTCAGCTAAGGCTGACATGTAACACATACATGGCAAACCAGGAAAAAGGCAAAAGCTAATCAGCACGTGAAAACACTGACTACCAACCAGTCCTGAATACAGAGCTGCAACTTGTGAAAACAAGTACATACACTTAAAGTATGGTTGGAGAGCAACTTAAACTGACAGACCAAACTAAATATTAATATGAATATTAACTGAATGTTAATATATCAATATATAGTGCTCTTTTAAAAGTTTAGAGCTGAAATGCATGAATATTTCAAACAGTAGTAATAAGAAACAACTCAATTTTTCAGGTCGTACTGGTCTATTATTAAGTTACCTCAGCTGACTAGCAAAGAACTTGAACCAATATACACATCCACACCTAAGAATCATAGAATAACTTCATAGAATCTTACAGCATGGAAGGAGGCCATTCAGACCATCATGCCTGGGATGGCTCTTTGAAAGAGCTGTCCAATTTAATCCCACACCCCAGCTTTTTCCCCATGACCCTACAACTAAGTCCTTGTCAAGTACATGTTAATTTGTCTTTTGTTCCTGTGGAAAGAAGGGAAGTGATTGGTTGGTGAGTTTTTCTCTCTTTTCTGGGGCATTGGTTTGAATTAAGAGTTGGGATTAAAACAAAACTTGAAAACTTAATTAACTAAATACATTCGAGATGGCAAGACAGGTGATGTGTTTCTGCTGTTGCATGTGGGAACTGGTTGACCCCATTGAGGTCCATGGCGACCACATCTGCAGCAAGACAGAAATAGACAGTTTCTTAAACGATAAGGGGTTAAGGGGTTATGGGGAGCGGGCAGGGAAGTGGAGCAGAGTCCATGATCAGATCATCCATGATCTTATTGAATGGCGGAGCAGGCTTGAGGGGCCGTATGGCCCACTCCTGTTCCTATTTCTTATGTTCTTATGATCCTTCGTATGAATCTGATTCCACTGCCAATTCAGGTAGTGCATTCCAGATCTTAACAACCCTCTGTGGGAAATGAAAATTCTCCTCGTTAGCTCTCTAGTTCATTTGCTAATTATTTTAAATCTATGACTTTTGGTTACCGGCCCACTTGCCAGAGGAAACAGTTTCTCCCATCTTGCTCTATCAAAACCCCTGTTGAATACCTCTATTAGGTCCCCGCTAACCTTCTGTGCATCGTTAAAGGCACAGGATTTATTTTCATGGGAGGTCACGCTCTGTCTCTCCTCTCCCCTTAGAAAATATTGATTTTTAACACTTTATTTGATTAATTTCCCAACGATTTGTTGTCTCTTGTAATTCTGATTTCAAGCTAACAGCAATTTATCCTGGTAGCCGAGTGGTGGTAACAGCACAGGGCTAACAATCTAGGATGCTAATGGTCACACCATAGGGATAACAACTCAGAAGCCTAGTGGTCAAAGCACAGGGATAGCAACCCAAATCCCAGCATAAGAAGTTATGAATGTGAATTAAATAAATATGGCAATTTGGACAAGTACCAGGAAAGCTGCCATCCTGTCAAAAAAACAAACTGGTTTACTAATTTTATTCGGGAAAGTGAACCTGCCTTCCAACTGCGTACAGTTTTGATCTCCTTATTTAAGGGGGGATATACTTGCATTGGAGACAGCTCAGAGAAGGTTCACGAGGTTGATTCCTGAGATGAAAGGGTTGTCTTATGAAGAAAGGTTGAGCGGGTTGGGTCTATACTCATTGGAGTTTAAAAGAATGAGAAGTGACCTTATTGAAACATATTAGCTAATGAGGAGGCTTGACAGGGTAGATGCAGAGAGGCTGTTCCCCTTCGTGGGGAAATCTAGAATTGGGGCCATAGAGCTCAATTTTCCCCAGTTATCGGCGCCGTTTTTTTGGGCGCGTGCCGCTTTTTTTGCCGAAAATTAAAATATCCAAGTTTTCCCAAAGTTTCTGTGCCAGTGTAACTCAGTTAGTTACAACTTTTTTAGGTTAGTATTTTTTTGTGTCTTTGGGAGCGTAACTTGATGTCTGCGCCAGTTTTTCACATTTAAGCAAATTTGGCCAACTTACATTTCTCCGAGGACGGCAATGTGACCACTCCCAAAAAACCTTCTGGGCACTTAAGAAAAACCAGCGCACATTTAAATTTGGCACAGAAAGACGCCATTGGAGGGAGTTAAGAAGACAAAGAATATGCATCATGAAGTTTAATTTTTTCAAAGTCAAAAGGGAAGTCTAATGCAATTCTTTAATTTTTGAATTTTTTTCAAAGTACCACGCCACCACCAAACATCTCCTCACCGGGCTCTAGTGTCGGAGTGTCGGCCAGCAGAATCGATCCCTCGCCCGGACAAAGGGGTTCGACTTCAAAAGAAGCCCGGAGGGATAGGGTGGGGTGGAAGCCGAACTGAAGGGATGAGAACTCTTATACATACAGCAGCTTCAAAAGAAGCCCGGAGGGGAAGGGGCCACCGAGTCCCTGTGTCCGGGCGAGGGAGCATAGAAACATAGAAAATAGGTGCAGGAGTAGGCCATTCGGCCCTTCTAGCCTGCACCGCCATTCAATGAGTTCATGGCTGAACATTTAACTTCAGTACCCCATTCCTGCTTTCTCGCCATACCCCTTGATCCCCCTAGTAGTAAGGACTTCATCTAACTCCTTTTTGAATATATTTAGTGAATTGGCCTCAACAACTTTCTGTGGTAGAGAATTCCACAGGTTCACCACTCTCTGGGTGAAGAAGTTCCTCCGCATCTCGGTCCTAAATGGCTTACCCCTTATCCTTAGACTGTGACCTCTGGTTCTGGACTTCCCCAACATTGGGAACATTCTTCCTGCATCTAACCTGTCTAACCCCGTCAGAATTTTAAATGTTTCTATGAGGTCCCCTCTCATTCTTCTGAACTCCAGTGAATACAAGCCCAGTTGATCCAGTCTTTCTTGATAGGTCAGTCCCGCCATCCCGGGAATCAGTCTGGTGAACCTTCGCTGCACTCCCTCAATAGCAAGAATGTCCTTCCTCAGGTTAGGAGACCAAAACTGTACACAATACTCCAGGTGTGGCCTCACCAAGGCTCTGTACAACTGTAGCAACACCTCCCTGCCCCTGTACTCAAATCCCCTCGCTATGAAGGCCAACATGCCATTTGCTTTCTTAACCGCCTGCTGTACCTGCATGCCAACCTTCAATGACTGATGTGCCATGACACCCAGGTCTCTTTGCACCTCCCCTTTTCCTAATCTGTCATCATTCAGATAATAGTCTGTCTCTCTGTTTTTACCACCAAAGTGGATAACCTCACATTTATCCACATTATACTTCATCTGCCATGCATTTGCCCACTCACCTAACCTATCCAAGTCGCTCTGCAGCCTCACAGCATCCTCCTCGAGCGATTCTGCCGGCTGACCCTCGAGCCCGGTGAGGAGACGTTCGGTCAGCGGTGGGGTGGTGCTTTGAAAAAAATCTAAAATTAAAGAATTGCATTAGACTTCATTGCCCCAAATGTCTTCATTGAATGCCTAGCTTCCCGTTCTAAGCAAGCCTATTGCACATACGCAGTCCAAGGTGTGGTCCATACTAGGGCGTCGACCTTGGGGAAAGAGAGAGAGGAAAGAAGCTTTAAGTCCTTTGTCCTGCTGTTTTGAGCTTCTTGCAAAGCTACAATTTAATCATGGGGGCAATATTGACAATGCCGTATCTTGTGCAAGCCTTCTGCATGATGATGCTGCGGAGGAGACAATTGATTAGGCATCATCGCATGAGGAACCTCAGAGCAGGTAGGATAATGGGCAGGAGGCCTTTACCATCGGGTATATCGAGACAGGCATTCATACCTGCACCTGAGTGATGCAGACTGTGTCAGAAGGCTGTGTTTCCACAAGAAGTTATATCCGAGATCTGTGAGTTAGTAAAAGTAGACCTGCAACCAAGAAGCATCAGGAGGACTGCTTTGTCAGTTGAAGTAAAGGATACAGCTGCACTTTCATTCTATGCTTCTGGATCATTCCAGGCCACAACTGGGGATGTGGGCATCATTTCTCAACATGCAACACAAAGCTGCATTCAGCAGGTGACTATATGCTGCACTATATGCCCGGAGGAATGACTACATAATGTACCCCATGACTGCCCAGGCAATGCGTGACAGGGCTGTGGGCTTCTCCAGGATTGCTGGCTTCCCAAAGGTACAGGGCTGCATTGATTGTACCCACATCGCCTTGCGAGCACCTTTGGAGGATTCCGCGATGTACAGGAACAGAAAAGGCTTCCACTCCATGAATTTGCAGCTCATCTGTGACGACATGCATCGCATCTTGTCAGTTGATGCGAGATATCCTGGGAGCACCATGCACCCATGATGCCTTCATCCTACACAAGAGCGTTATATCTGCCATGTTTCAGCAGCAGTCAGAAGGGCAGAGCTGGCTGCTGGGAGACAAAGGGCATGGTCTCGCCACCTGGTTCATGAAGCCCCTATGTGTAACCCAGACAGAAGCTGAGCGGGAATACAACATGTCGCACATTGTGTTGCACAGCATAATAGAGTGGGTCATTGGCTTTTTGAAGCAGCATTTCCGATGCCTGGACAATTCCGGAGGCTATTTGCAATACTCCCCTGAGATTGTCGGTCAGTTCAGTGTTGTGTGCTGCATGCAGCATAACTTAGCCATCCTGAGGCAGCAGCAGCTGGTAGTAGAAGACCCACCTGAGGTGAGAGCAGCTGATGATGAGGAGAAACATGTAGATGATGAGGAGGAGGAGGACCAGGAAGACATGCAACTACCTGGAGTGGAAGCCTTTTCTGTTCCTGTACATCGCGGAATCCTCCAAAGGTGCTCGCAAGGCGATGTGGGTACAATCAATGCAGCCCTGTACCTTTGGGAAGCCAGCAATCCTGGAGAAGCCCACAGCCCTGTCACGCATTGCCTGGGCAGTCATGGGGTACATTATGTAGTCATTCCTCCGGGCATATAGGGCAGGCCGTCGTGCCCCTTTAACAATAGCTCGAGCCTTGCTCCAGCAGCTCATCCGTGAACACTTTGCTGCCTGAAGGCCCAGCGGCAACTATTCCAAATGGACCATGTTTACTGTTTGGACCTATTCACTAATGTTGCGTTGTGTTAATGGAACAAATAATGGAAATGATTCTTCTTTAGTTCAAGAAGTTGTGTTAATAATGGAACAAATAATGGAAATGATTCAGTTATAATTTAAAATATATTTTATTCAAAAGTTTAGCAAACACTTGTTTGTACTTAATTTAACTTTGCTAAACATATTCTTGTATCAAACTTTAAAGTTTTCAGTTAAGATCATTTTCAAACTTTAAGATCACTTAAAAACTTTAAGATCACTTACAAACTTTTAAACTTGCAAATTTACATCACTTACAAAAAATTTTAATGTGAGAATAGTTCAAACAGTAACAACAATAATAATAACAACAGCAGCAAAGAAAGACTGCACCCATCTCTCCTCCACCTTATTCTAAGACCGCCCGCTGCGCTTGGCCTTGGTGACTTCACCCCTGCCCGCAGGCGATGGCGCAGCGTTTCATGGGTTGCTACCAAGCTTATTCTTTTGAGCATCTCGGGTAGTGTGCATTTCTTGACAGGGGTGGGGTTGTAGGCAGTAATGTGGAAGGCCCAGCTTGGGCCTCTTCAGAGACTGGTCTGGGGATTGGAGTGGGAGTGGCAGTTGATTCTGTCAATGGACTCGGAGTCTGGGTGTGTTCCCTTATTGCAGCAGCTACCTCCGACATTCCCTCCCTCATGTTCGCCAACAGTGTATCAGCTACCTGCGACATTCCCTCCCTCATGTTTCTGGACAGTGTTCTCATTTCTCGTGAGTGTGTTGTTACTTTTCCCGACAATCCCGATACCTCATCACCCACCCCACTGATGGTGTCCATGAGTGATTGTGTAAGGTCAATGCTCTCTGCACTCATTGCCATCATCTGAACCACATCAGTTAGATCCTGCACCTCAGGAGAGCGCTGTCGAGCACTCCTTCCCCTCCTTACCCTGGGTGTGCCTCGCTGCATCCCACTGGGACCTGCAGCCTCGGACGGTGGGGCCCTGGGTGTGCCTCGCTGTACCCCACTGGGACCCGCAGCCTCGGACGGTGGGGCCCTGGGTGTGCCTTGCTGTACCCCACTGGGACCCGCAGCCTCGGACAGTGGGGTGTGCCTCATTGCATCCCACTGGAATCCCCAGCCTCAGACTGTGAGAAACCATGGAATGTCCCAACACTTGTACCATTCAGGAAAGGGACTGGCACCTCAATGGGCAGCACCTGCACCTCCTCCAGAGTGAGTACAAGAGTGGGGGCTTCAACTTCCCCCTCACCCTCATGCTCTTGGTCTGGAAGGTGGGATTGGAAGATGTTCTCCTCTTCAGGTTCGTTCACATCTGAATCTTCTTCTGCATCGGCTTCAGCCTCATCAGGGTTGGCCTCAAGTTCTATAAAATATCACAGAACAGACAAATGGTTAGCAGCAGAGGAGGGGGCAGGGTGGGTGGCATGAGTAGGCTCACACAGCGCAGGCAGCAGGCTCATTTGAAGGACCACGATGAATGATAGCACATTGCATCAACCAAAGCGTAGCTGATGGAGACATCTCCATGAATCGAAGCATGGCTAGCCCGCGCAGTACTTGACTTTTAGCAAAGCCAGACTGTGGAATTTGCAGAAGTTACCCTTTCCCTCGAGTGTGGGCTCAGCTTGTGCAGTGGTGGTTGCTTTTCTCCAGGCAAGACCCATCAAAGCAGTGACCCTGTCTTCCAAGGGTGTCAGTGGGTGTAGATTTGCCTGGCCTCCTCCTGTTCGAGTTTTCCCTTTTGTTGTGTGCCACCTTCCTCTGCAAAGATGAAGATATAACTTTTTAGAGAGGGTGTTGTCATGTATGTAACCTCTATGTAACACTACTGCAATACTGTATATACTTAAGCAATGCACACCTTGACCATAGGGGGTGAACTTGTGGGAGACACTCCTTACCTGGTCATCCAGATATATAAAGGGAGGTCCCACGCAGGGTCATGACTTCTTGGTCCTGTGAGTAAAGGTTCAGGTCATAGAGTGACCTTGTCCATAGAATGTGCCTCGTGTGGGTTTTGTGCCATTGAGTAAGGACATTACAGGTGTATTTCTGCCAGGTGGGACATACAGATGGTCACATTTACAATTGCAATTCCAGTGAATAAATGAAAATATTACTTACACTAACTACTTGACCAAGGTCCTGCCATATCTTTTTGCACTGGCCTCCAGACCTCAAGGTATTACCATTGCACAGTAACCTTCTGCAAGTTGGTTCCAGCGTTTCTTCATTTCTTTTGATGAAATTTTTTGTGACCTCTGCTGCTATCCAGCTCATGCCATCTGGCCTCAATTACAGTAACTAGTGCCTCCACTTCATCCTGTTTTGAAATTCTTGGTCCTTGAGTCGCGTTGTATATTGTATTGCAGCTCCGATTTTTCCACTGAGAATTAAACTTCTCACACACAACTGGCTCTTTAAAAATGGCCGAATGCAGACTGGGAGCTGCACTAGGCATACACACCCATAGCTGTCACGTAAAAAACGTAATTTTTTTTTCGTGCATGCACAGAAGGGGGGCATCATTTTTTCGGCGCAGACCTTAGGCTCCACCCACCCCCTCCCCACGAAGCTAAAGGACTGGCTGCGCAGCGTCAATTTCAAAAATTAGAACCGGGAAACTTGCTAGTTTTTTTTTTGGAGTAGTCAGGGCCAAAGAAAACAGACGATACGCCAAAAAACGGCATTGGGGAAAATTGAGCCCTATATTGTTTCAGAATAAGGGTCACCCATTTAAAACGGAAATGAGGAAGAATTTATTCTCTCAGAGGGTCGTGAATCTTTGGAATTTTCTGCCCCAGAGAGGCTGGGTCATTGAATATATTTAAGGTGGAAATAGACTCGAGTCAAGGGCTGTGAAGAGCAGGCAGCAAAGTGGAGTTGAGGCCAAGATCAGATCAGACATGATCTAATTGAATGACGGAGCAGGCTCGGGGGGCCAAATAGCCTACTCGTACTCCTATTTCTTATGAACTTATGTTCTAATCTGATGGCCTGCACATGTCTCCAGCCCTACAATATGCGGTTGGATTTTAATGAAGTGGCCTAACAACTACTACAAAACTAGACAATAGGCAAAATATGATTCCAATGAAGCCAAATAGATACCTTGGATTTGTGCTTTTTTTCTACTTGCATCTATCCAGTGATGCAACAGTTAAATGTGCCGCCCAGTGTGCTTCGAAGCCATACCGGCCAGAAGGTCCAAGTTTCAAGCCCCGATCTGTGCTGAGTTCGCTGATCTTCACTCGGGCTGTAGCTGAAGTGCCGTAATTTGTCTAAATATTTTTTTGAGCTGGTGGGGAAAAATAATCCAGGAATCCCACTCTTGATTGCAATGCAGTGGCTTCCATTGGAAAGTGTGCCTGTGTGGACATCACGTCAATACAGGATGCACTTCCCCTGGTTGCCACTTAGACAAGGTGCCAGAGGGCCCGCTGGCACTTGTGAGAAAAGAGCACAGGGTAAATCAGGACTTTCAGGAGCGGATGGAAGTGAAAGAAGGGAAAGTTGGAGGTGCAAAGAAGAAATTTTGTCTGCGTTCTGAAGCTAGGGAGAGGGGTAGAAAATATCAGGCTGGGGCCTCAGTCCAGATCATGATCCAGTGCTCCTGCTAGGACACACATTCGTGGACTTCAAGTGAGAATAGCAATGGGCTCGGCTGTGCAATCCTCTGTGGTCGTGGGGCCTGCTGAACCTCACTGTCTAAGCTCTTCTATGAAGAATGACCTCTTGGTTTTCAACACCTGGCTGAAGCCCACATTGTTCATTGCATTTCTCTTTGCTACTCATCCATTTTTAAGCACCTCTCTGCTGCCTTAGCACAGCTGCACAACAGGAATGTAAAGGTGTTTCTGCTCCTCAATGGTGTTGAGAAATTAATGAGAGAAAATGCTTTGGATGGCGTACTTCCATCATTAATATTTTATTTGAACTGTGCCACCCAAATCATGCTTGACAAATCTTCTAGAATTTTTTGATGATGTAACTAGTAGAGTGGACAAGGGAGAGTCATGAATGTGGTGTATTTAGACTTTCAAAAGGCTTTTGACAAGGTCCCACACAAGAGATTAGAGTGCAAAATTAAAGCACATGGTATGGGGGTAATGTACTGACGTGGATAGAGAACTAGTTGGCAGACAGGAAGCAGAGAGTCGGGATAAATGGGTCCTTTTCAGAATGGCAGGCAGTGACTAGTGGGGTGCCACAAGGTTCAGTGCTGGGACCCCAGCTATTTACAATATACATTAATGACTTAGACAAAGGAATTGAATGTAATATCTCCAAGACACTAAGCTGGGTGGCAGTGTGAGCTGTGAGGAGAATGCTAAGAGGCTGCAGGGTGACTTGGACAGGTAGGTGAGTGGGCAAAAAATACATGGCAAATGCGGTATAATGTAGATAAATGTCACTTTGGTAGTAAAAACAGGAAGGCAGATTATTATCTGAATGCTGACAGATTAGTAAAAGGGGAGGTGCAACGAGACCTGGGTGTCATGGTACATCAGTCATTGAAAGTTGGCATACAGGTACAGCAGGCGGTGAAGAAGGCAAATGACATGTTGGCCTTCATAGCGAGAGGATTTGAGTGTAGGAGCAGGGAGGTCTTACGACAGTTGTACAGGGCCTTGGTAAGGCCACACCTTGAATATTATGTACAGTTTTGGTCTCCTAATCTGAGGAAGGACATTCTTGCTATTGAGAGAGTGCAGCAAAGGTTTACCAGACTGATTCCTGGGATGACAGGACTGACATATGATGAAAGACTGGATCGACTGGGTCTGTATTCACTGGAATTTAGAAGAATGAAAGTGGATTTCATAGAAACATATAAAATTCTGATGGGATTGGACAGGTTAGATGCAGGAAGAATGTTCCTGATGTTGAGGAAGTCCAGAACCAGTCACAGTCTAAGGATAAGGGGTAAACCATTTAGGACCGAGATGAGGAGAAACTTCTTCACTCAGAGAATTGTGAACCTGTGGAATTCTCTACCACAGAAAGTTATTGAGGCCAGTTCATTCGATATATTCAAAAGGGAGTTAGATGTGGCCCTTATGGCTAAAGGGATCAAGGGTATGGAGAGAAAGCAGGAATGGGGCACTGAAGTGCATGATCAGCCATGATCATATTGAATGGTGGTGCAGGCTCGAAGGGCTGAATGGCCTACTCCTGCACCTATTTTCTATGTTTCTATGTTTCTATGTACGGGCATGCTCCGTGTCAGCCTTCGCTTCCAGTGGGAAATACCGGAGGTGACAACAGAGAAAGCCTGAGCAATGGCTCCCTGATATTTCCTGCATGCACCCACACTGAAACTACTTGGAAACTGGCAGGAAAAAGCTCAGAAAATCCAGGCATTACCTTCAGGCAGGACAAATGGGCTAAAATCAGGAGCTACTTATATACATTTTGGAAAGAGATTTTCAATTCAGAAATATGTTGCTCCTGAAGTTGTTTAATAAATACAATGTAAAACCAGCTCCTGAGAACGAGAAGCTTATAGCCTTAAAACGTCGATGGCATTCATGAGGTTGTTTTTTTTTCAAAGGGGAAGATGGCAAAGCTCCTGAAATTTCTGAACTCCTGGCTGGAATTATCTGCTGTGTCCAGGAAAAATGACATATGGCAAAGTTGCTTGTTCCAAGAACACTCAGTCCAGTTACCACTCTTTGACCCTCGAGGGGGCCTTTATCCTATCTGTCCAGGCTGAAGTTGAACCCTGAACCCAGAGGTTAAAGGAGACGGTTCTGGCACAAAGGGGCACTTAGCCCACATTAGGCCTTCCTGACAAAAAGGTCATAAATATCGGCAACATACAAATCAAAGCGAGGGCTGTTGTTTCCCAGTGCTTGATGGTTGGTGTGAATTTTTTTACCCTGCTATTGAAACAATAATTCAAGTGGGACACTAACGGCAATTCAAGCGATTGTGTTATCCGCTGGGAAATGGTGTTTGTTGAACAGGGGGAAACATTGACTCACCAGTGCACGCGCAGCAGAGTGGAACCCCTGTGCTCCTTAACCCAAGCCGGGAGACCCTTTCCAAATTCTGGGGACAGGGTCATTTGCAAAACTGGATTGGCCTGCAGGGTACATCGGTGGCACCCAGCCTGGCCAGCCTGTCAGAAGATGCACTAGTCCAAAGCCCTTCTGAGCCAAAGAGAAACATTGGAAGGAAAGTTATTCGGTCGCAGTAGAGCTATTGTGCCATCAGCGTAAGGTAACCTTCATCCAGGACAGTTGTGGGGCCTTCCCTGGGCCTGTGACAGAACCTACACCTTTGGGCCTATCAGAAGGCACAATGAGCAGACTTTCCCTGTCACGCCCCGGAGTTCCCCAGGACACACCCCTTTAATGTAGGTGTGAGTGGGTGAAAGATCTGCCCTTGCCACCCTGCCAATGGAATTTAAAGACCCGCAGCAAATGGGGCAGAATTCAAGCGGAACCAGGTCCCACCCCAATTTCTGTCCCCCGACACCTTCCCCGAGCAAAATTCAATCCTTCTGACTGCTCTAGCCCCAGGAATTGTGGACCTAGGCGTTTCATTACTGCACTGGGCTCCAGGTCCAGTTCTCTGTCGAGGGCCTTGCGTGCTTTATTCTCATTCTATCCATGCAAGAATGCCTGTGACATTTTGACCAGTGCTTGCCATTCATCAAGAAGTAAGTACATACTCTCTATACTACTTAATCCTTTGAACTACTCCAACTTTACAACTTGAAATTGCATCTGTTCCTCATGGGTATTGCCCTGAGAATGTATAATCAGCAAAACATAAAGAAACCTGAATGTGAAATGACACCGAACTTTCACCTCTAGAGGATTGTGCGCCTCTTCCCTCTGTCAGTCATGATATAGTTTCATGGGAGATGTGTTCTGATTTAGTGCTAGTCCACTTCTTTGAACAAGTTGCGACAGCAACACAAAGCTTCCTTTCCTACATTTGGTAAACCAGAAATTCCGACAAACAAAGAGCAGCCAGTCAAAGGCAGCAGTAAGAAGGTTTTTCTCCATTGGAGCTGTGCAGATAGAGGTGCTGAGGTGTAAGGCTAGCTTTGGCCTAGCAGCAGCACTTGCTTGTCAGCTGTGACTCAGTGGTAACTCTCTCACCTATGAGTCCGAAGGTTGTGGGTTCAAGTCCCACTCCAGAGACCTGAGCATAAAATCCAAGTTGACACTCCAGTGCAGTGCCGAGGGAGTGCTGCATCGTCATGGGTGCCATCCTTCAGATGAGACATTAAACCAAGGCCCTGTCTGCCCTCTCAAGTAGACGTAAATGATCCTATGGCACTATTTTGAAGTAGAGCAGGGGAGTTATTTATCCCTCAACCAATACACTAAAACTGAGTAGCTGGTCATTATCACATTGCTGTTTGTGGGAGCTTGCTGAGTGCAAATTGGCTGTTGCATTTCCCGCATTACCACAGTGACTACACTCCAAAAGTACTTCATTGTCTGTAAAGCGCTTTGTGACACCCTGAGGTTTTGGCAGGTGCTATACAAATGCAAGTCTTTCTTTACAATACCACAACTGGAAAGCTTGTCATTTTTCTGTTTCTCCGCCTTTAATGGGAAGGTTCAATATTCATGCTGAATTCCTAAAAGTTGCTCTTGGCAAGAGAGGTCATAGTGCAAGTGTCTTTGGGACAATGGGGAGGAGGCCTCAAAACAGAGTGATGCAAGCACTGAGGAGAGAGACAACTAGGATTACCAAGATTGTCCTAGAGTCTCTAGGAATGAAAGATTCATCTCCTGGACAGTATTTCAACCATCCAGGAGAAAACTCGCACAGGAATTTAAAAAAATATAGTTTTTTTTCCATTTTCGTTAATCATTTCTGTTTACTAGTTATAAAAATATTGAAGATGGGGAAAAAAGTATGTTGGACTGGGCGGGGTGGCTGGAGGTAGGAGGTCATGTGATGAAACCTTCAGGAACACGTACAAACCAGGGTTGACAACCCTAGACACAACTGGGTGGTGCAGCTGATTTTCACTTTTGGGCGTCCAGCGCAGCTGTATGGTTCCAGGCCAGTGCAATCTCGGATGGTCTGAATGCTGCACAGTCTCTCAGGTAGGTCCTGGAAGGGGGGGTGGGGTGATCGTGGAGGGGAACAAGTCCAAAGATGCAGCAACCTGCAGTCTTTTTGTGGAGGCAGGCAGAGCACTCCTATTACCCTTGGCTCCACAACAGTCTAATCCAGAAAAATTCATCACCCAGAGAGACCTGGGAGGTATATGTGTATAAATCGTTGAAGGTGGCAGGGCAGGTTGAGAAAGTGGTTTCAAAAGCATATGGGATCACTTCATAAATAGTGGCAGAGAGTACAAAGGCAAGGAACTTGCGATCAACCTGTACAAAACACTGGTTCGGCCTCAATTGGAGTATTGTGTCCAATTCTGGGCACCGCACTTTAGGACGGATGTGAAGACCTTAGAGAGGGTGTCGAAAAGATTTACAAGAATGGTTCCAGGGATGAGGGACTTCAGTTACGTGAATAGACTGGAGAAGCTGGGATTGTTCTCCTTGAAGCAGGGAAGATTGAGAAGAGATTTGATAGAGGTGTTCAAAATCATGAGGGGTCTGGACAGAGTAGATGGAGAGAAGCTATTCCCATTGGCAGAAGGGTTGAGAAACAGAGGACACAGATTTAAGGTAATTGGCAGAAGATCCAAAGGCGACATGAGGAAAACCTTTGTGGCAGCGAGTGGTTAGGATCTGGAATGCACTGCCTGAAAGGATGTTAGATGCAATCGTGGCTTTCAAAAGGGAATTGGATAAGTACCTGAAGGAAAAAAGATTTGCAGGGCTACGGGGAAGGGGCAGGGGAGTGGAATTAGCTGGCGTGCTCTTGCACAGAGCCAGAACAGGCTCGACAGGTCAAATGGCCTCCTTCTGTGCTGTAACCATTCTATGATTCTATGGGCTAGATTTTCCACTTTTGTGCTTATCGCCCAAAAATTGGTCAATTTTTCCGGCGTGGGCGGTAAAAATGGGTTTTCAAATTGCCAGCTTCCCGCCCATTCTCAAAGCACCTAGCCTCCATTTTTTTAATGGGCATTACCGCGAGCGATCTGAAATTGGCAGTAGCATTAAATTTCGCTGACCTTCTGCCGTAAAGTGTCGCCGTCCTTAGCAACGGCATGGCAACACTCGGTTCCAGCGATTCAGGAGGTCAAGGGTCATCATGACATGCGCAGAAGAGGAGACAAAGAGAGGGAGCTCAGAGGGACTGAAGGCGTGGCTGCGTTGGGAGGAAGGAAGGAGACTTTAGAGCTTCACAGCAAGTAGGGAAAGAAAAATTATCTGTTACCAGCCACAAATTTGCTCGAATTTGGCCTATAATGGAGGGAGAGGAGGAGGCATCACAGCACGCTGTGGAGACTGGCGCTGGAGAGAGCAGTGAGGTGGGAGAGGAGCACATTGGAGGGCGCAAAAGAGCCAGGAGGATTTCAGACAAGGCAAATGCCTCCCTCCGGCAGGAGGTCGATTTGACACAGGGAGGGCGTGGGAAGCCCACCTCAAAGGCATACCAGAAAATATGGACCAAGATAACAGAGGTGGTCTCATCGGCGACCTATGAGGCTCGTGAGGGCAACCAATGCCGCAAATGATGGAACGACCTTGTGGTATCCGCAAGAGTAAGTATTACATTGATTTACATGTACTTATGTATTTATATAATTTGATTTGTAACAGTCATGAGTGACTATCAACAGATGTGAGGTGTTTCACTTTTACCAGGAATGTTTTACTCAAAGCCTGCGGTCACGGTGCACGTCTTAAGGTAAAGAATGATCATTTTCATAATAATCATGATTAAATCTGTCAGTTATGTGTTGTATCAGTGTCTGTGACAGTACCTAGCAATGATATCACGCAATGATCTCATGCCATGTCGTCCTGTCACCTTTTACAGAAGAAGCTATCGACGATGAGGTCCGTGCAGAGGCGAACGGGTGGGGGGCCACCAGTCCCCAGCGACATCACTGACATGGAGGAGCAGGTGCTCACACTCGTGGGGAAGCACCCCCGGACATCCACGGACACATCTGCAGACCCTGAAGTGATGCCACGTGAGTAAAGCTTACACCATTGTGTAATGTAATGTCAATAGGTGCCACACCAACTCATATCCGACCAGTTATGTATGATAGATGATTTCTAAAATTGTCATAGAAATGCCTAGTGAAAATCATTGCAATGCTAATGTGTTGATGGTCATGAAATGTGATGTCCGCGATAATTTTGAGAGTGGTGGTGCTTTTGTCGTGCTGTGTGTAGCGCTGGACTCACCTTGTGACCCTAGCACCCCCTTCTCCTCTAATAACCTAATTTGTGTTTTGCAGCTCAGCCAGCAGCGCGGCCCCAGGCAAGGCCTGAGGCCAGAAGGTGGGGGGGGGGGGCGATTCTCCGGACAATCCTACATCTGGTGCTGAGGAGCTCCGATTCTCACCCATCAATCTGCTGGGTCTGTTCTCCATGGATGAGAGAGTGGACTTCGAGGAACCTGCATCGCCATGCTCTAGAAGCCATTCCACCCCAAGGCCATCGAGTGGTCGCCTGGTCATTCCCGCCTCCACTCTGGAGGTACCGGCCCCAAGCATCTCGCTACAGGGCACCCCATTTGTCCCCAGGACGGCGCCAACCCCGCGGAGGCCTCATGGACGCGGCAAGTCTGTTCCACGAGCGCCACATGGTAAAATTATCCAGGAGGACTGTCGACATTGGTGACCAGCTCATCGAAATATGGGGGGGCATATCCCGACAGCTGGCCAACATGACTGAGTACATTCCGCGGATGGCGGAGTCCCTGGATGCGATAGCCAGGAACATTGCTGGCACAGGCCTCCCAGTGGTCCCAGAGCGCGGCACTCCACCCCTAGATTCCGTACCATCACTGCGAATGACAGATGAGAGCAAGGACCAAGATCCTGCTTCTGCATCAGAGAATGTTGCCCCTCGGCACCCACCGCTCCCGTAACCGTGCATCCACCGCATCTGCCTTCATCTCCCTCAATGACGCACCGCCTGAGGAGCTCCTCGGCCAGATACCGTGGAGTGAGGGAGGGAAGGGGTAGAGATGGGGAGAAGAAGGGGAAGGGGGAAGGAAAGTTAGGTGCATGTGCGCAGGTGATGGCTGTGTTATATCTCCATCTGGGTGTATGCAATTTGTTGTAATGTATGGGGGCTGGGGACCACGCTCCTGCTTTGCCTTTGTATTCTGTGTTGCTGGACATGTTCAACATTTGATTAATGTCAATGGTGGAAAAAGTGGGGTGTGGGCGGGGGTTGGGTGTTATTACCTGTGATATTTATGATTTCAGACCAGTGTTGATATTAAAATTTTTTTTTTGAACATAACCTTGTTGCGCATTGTCTCAGATAGCTGGACCGTTACACACTGGTGATTCCTTAACATGAAAGGGTTAAATATAACTTAACTTCAATCAACGTAAACTTTAACTGGCACCAAGTTGATAGGCACCATTGATGTCTGAGTTTCACAAACACAGAAGTGTGTCAGCGTTGTCACTCACATCAACGTACTTTCAGGCAAATCGTTCAGATATCAGCTTCTCATGTAAGAGTCTTGCAGCTATGTAGCCACCATGGGCCCTTTCCTGCGGTTTGGACGGGGTCATGGGCATGGTTGCATAGCCAGCCTGATTGTCCAGCCCAAGCACAGCTTACCTACTTGCTCAGGGTTGTATTGTAGCTCCCCTCTTGAGTGGTCCAGGCAACTGAAGCGCTGCTTCAGCACAGTTATTGTTTTCTGGACCAGATTGCGTCTCTGTGGCTCCGGTTGTATCGCTTCTCAGTCTCGGTGTCACGCAGGGGGAGTCATCAGCCAGATGGCTATGCCATATTGGTTATCACCAAGCATTCAGCATTGTCCTTGTGGCTGACTCTTAAAGATGTCAGAGACAACACTCTCACGCAGGATGTGAGCCTCATCGAAGCTGCCCGGACATTTGGCATTCACTGCCAGTATGATCTGGTTGTGGTCGACAACTAGTTGGACCTTCAGGGAGTGAAATCCTTTTCTGTTACGAAAACGCTCCGGGTCCTGAGAAGGTGGCCGCATGGCGATGTGAGTGCACTGTATTGCTCCCTGCACCCTGGGGAACTTAGCAATGCAGTAGAATGCTCCAGCCCTGTCAGTCTGAGCCTCCATAGTCATGGGGAAGCTGATAAAGTCCATCATTCTCGCGTACAATGCAGCGATGGGTTGCATGGTGAGACAGAGGGGAAATCTCAACTGCGAAGGCCAGAAAGGAACCGGTCGCATAGAAAGACAGTTCCGCGGTGACCTTGACCTCAGCCAACACTGATGTCCTGATGGCAGGCTGAAAAAGTGGTCTGATGAACTCACATATTTCATTGATCACCACCTTGTGGAAGCGCAGTCTCCGAAGGCAGGTTTGGTCGGATGTGTCAAGGTAAGACCTCTTTTCCTTGTACGTGCGGGGTGCGTATGATCTGGCCCTCCTCCTCATTCTTGCACATCTTAAATTGGGCACATAATGATGTGCATCACACATTGAGCCATCTGCACTCTGCAGCATCTGCTTGTTAATCGATGCAGGCTGAGAAATGGCTGGCCCCATTGCAGTGAAAGTACAATAGCGATTGATCAGAAGCAATGATTTCCTCACTAAAATACACCTAGAGTAAACCTCCAATAGTCCAGAGTCTGAAAATATGTCTGTTGAGATGGTCACTTCACCTGAGAAGAACTCCAGAGTCAATGCAAACTCACCTGAAGTTGATGCAGCCTTTTGAATGAAGTGATGTGTGATTTAAAAAATGGCAGCCACACCGCTGGCGTTTGTTCAGAACAGTTCCACTTTTTCTGGGCGTTTTTTGGGCGTGCGATATTGTGGGCGATGTGTGTGCGAGGTGGTGAAAGTGATGCTGGGCGATCTCCTAGGCGTTAGTTTCGCCAAATGTGCTCTTTACGACAAAAAAAAGTGGGCGGGCGGTATTATTGAATCTCGGTGTTAATTCCGTGCGGAAAATAACGCTGGGCGATATTATGGGTGTTGATTTCGCCCATTCTGATGATTCCGCCCAAAAAAAGTGGACGGGTGGTAATATTTTTTCCCGGCGTTAAGCACCTGGGGAAAGTAACGCTCAACGATAAGTTTCCTAAAAATGCCCGTCAGTTTCCATTTTGTGCCAAAATGGGCGATATATGGGCGTTATATGTCATTTCAGTGGTAAAATGGGCGTTAAGTGGGCGTTAAACATGCAAAAAAAGCCCTATGACTTTTAGAGCAGTCGGCAGGACTCCCTTTAAAGCCCGCTGGTTTGGCTGCTCAACACCAGGACACACATTCTGTCCAATTGTCCCTGCAATCGGGGTCCTAACTATGTCATACAACTACGAACTGTACAATCAAGAGCCCTACCAATTGAAATGGGCAGGCATGTTGCCCTGTTCAGAGCAAAGCATATACCTAAGCCCTTTACCATTTTACTCCTCCTGCTGAGCGCTACATACCAGAGACTGTAAGGCCAAGCGGGGTTTTGTCCATGGCTGCTCAGCCCACTACCGCAGAGGGTTTGGATTCCCAAGTCAAATGGGTGATCTCTTTCAGCTTCGAGGGGCTTGAGGTTCAGTTGGACAGAATCATGAGACAGGCAAGTGCCCAAACTTACTCCTACTCGAGCATCTGGTGTGTGTCTGAGCCAACAGGAAGATTGCACGCAATTATATTATTGCATCCTCAGGATGCCCCAAAGTGCTTCATGGCCAATGAAATACTTTTGAAGCGCAGTCGTTATTATGTAAGCAAATGCACCGGCCAATTTACACACAGCAAGATCACGGCAAAGCGGGGGCGGGGGGCATGGGGGAAACGGGGGGTGGATGAATGACCATTTCATCTACTTTTGGTGGTGTTGGTTTGAGGAAGAATTGTTGGCTGGGACATCAGGAGCAGTCCCAGTGCCATGGCACATTTTGCATCCACCCAAACATACCACAACAGGCAAGCAAGCCTTCAATTTAACATCCCAGCTGCAAGGCGGCATCTCCAACAATGCAGCAGTACTGCACTGAAGTGTCAGCCTAGAGTATGCTCTCAAGCTAAGAGCAGGGTTGGAACACACAGTAAGTTAAGGTTACCCAGCATTAAAACCTTGAAAGGTCTGAGTTCATTCCATGTTCTGTTGAGAAATTTCACAAATATAGAAAGATATGAGTCATTTTTTTTATTTAAGAGGCATAAATAACTATCGCTGTTAACATAAAGAAATGTGCTGCTACACATAGAAATATTGCATATTCGTCTAGTTCTTCAGAGATTCAAATAGAATTAGATCTAGTTCATTAAACCTACTGTTACAACTAAATATTAAAACCTTTGCATCACCTCGTCACATCTATAGCACATATTTAAATCCTAAAAGCTCTATTCCGAACCTAATTATCCTCCATTCAATAAAAAAAATCAACAAGAAATATTAAACAGGAATCGTCACTTTATACTCATCGTTTTGCTCATGCCTAGATTGTCACTAAATGATCAAAAATAGGTGAAAAGTATCTCTCCCTTGACTAATACAAAACGACTTGCTTTTATCTATTGCCTACCTTTAATCTCTTTTACCCCGTTTGCCAATGTTGAGGCCTGGCTCAGTTCACATTCTAAGTCTCAATAGTCATCACACTAGGCCTCATTAAAGCAAATGGAGACTTTCAGATCAATGAAAGTTTGATTTTGATTTATTCTGACTGAGGCAACAGTGTTACTCTGCATTGGCTTTTCTTCACCTTAGATTTCCACTCACTCCTCATTTCATTTTTTTAAATTCTTTTCTAAAGAAAGCAGGATGGCCGGGGCTGGGTGTTTATCTACAAATACTGCCGATGCCTCTGTGCGATCAACTGATGGGAAGGGAACTGAGAGCGGGGCAACTATTTCTCCCTCCCTTGTGATGAAATGATCCATTATCCCGGGATATTCTGCCGAGCAATCCAACTGACCTGACCCAGATTTTTTTCCCCAATTGTCCTGGGTTTTTATCTGGTTTTTGCCTCTCCCAGGAGATCACATGGCTCCGGTTGGGGTGGAGTGTAGAATGTTTCAGTGTAAGGGGTGTCGCAGTTGTGTGAGGTGGACTGGTTGGGCTGGATGTTCTTTACCTTTCCGCCATTGTTCATTGTTCATAGGTTTATATGTAACCTTCAGGGCTGCTTACCAAGGGCTGAATGGCTCTTTGTCGGCTGGCGCAGACACAATGGGCCAAAATGGCCTCCTTCTGTGCTGTAAATTTCTATGTTTCTATGTTTCGATGTTTATAAAACCAATCCGGCTTGTGCCAGAGGGACATGCATAGCTGGTGGCCTCGGAGTGGAGCCTGCTCATGGTACAAACCCATTCACATTGTGCATCCCTAGCTCTGAATAGATTCTAAATTCTAACGGCCAGATTAGTTACCCATAGTGTTGGATTCCTTGGCTGGTTTTGACACCCAGCCTTATCTGTATGAATATTAAAGGGCAGGCAACAGCATTAGAATGCATCATAAGAACATAGGAACATAAGAATTAGGAACAGGAGTAGGCCATCTAGCCCCTCGAGCCTGCTCCGCCATTCAACAAGATCAGGGCTGATCTGGCCCTGGACTCAGCTCCACTTACCCGCCTGCTCCCCATAACCCTTAATTTCCTTATTTGTTAAAAATCTATCTATCTGTGACTTGAATAGCCTCAACTGCTTCCTTGGGCAGAGAATTCCACAGATTCACAACCCTCTGGGAGAAGAAATTCCTTCTCAACTCGGTTTTAAATTGGCTCTCCCGTATTTTGAGGCTGTGCCCCCTAGTTCTAGTCTCCCCGACCAGTGGAAACAACCTCTCTGCCTCTATCTTGTCTATACCTTTTATTATTTTAAATGTTTCTATAAGATCACCCCTCATCCTTCTGAATTCCAACGAGTAAAGACCCAGTCTACTCAATCTATCATTATAAGGTAACCCCCTCATCTCCGGAATCAGCCGAGTGAATCGTCTCTGTTCCCCCTCCAAAGCTAGTATATCCTTCTTTATGTAAGGTGACCAAAACTGTACGCAGTACTCCAGGTGCAGCCTCACCAATATCCATGCAGCAGGACCTCCCTGCTTTTGTACTCCATCCCTCTCGCAATCCTTTGTGGACATTTGCTCCATTATTTTTTTAAAAAGCAATTATTGATAACTACTTAATTTTGTGAGGTGTGTGAAGAAGCACTCCACAGCCGCAACATTGTGTGCCAATGTGCAATAATATCATCATTCATTTACCACTGAGTGTGGTACGTTAGTGGTGGCAGCGAAGTGTCACTTACAGTGATTGTTTCCACTCTACAATATCCACTTACTACCAAATGCCACTTTAATAGAGTAGCTCCTAATAGGCCCAAGCCGCCAATTAGAGTAAATTATTCGGAGAGCAGATCTATTTGAATAGGCAGGTCTGGAACTTTCCCTTCTATGGGGGTGGTAACATATCCTATTTAGGTCGGAGTAGAATCGATTGCCTCCCACTCATTTACACAAGCGCATCATAGTTTCACAAAATATTTCTCTAAATGGAAATGTGCCGCTACACACAACTAGAGGGCATTATTATACTTGCCTATAATGTACTGGTTAATTATTGTTATTCTTTATTGTCCATAAATATAATTCTTGGGCTTCAAAAAACCAAACCTGTTGTCGCCAGTTTTGGATGAAGTGAAGACTGAGATGCTGATGGTACATCACTTGAGGACAACATCTCCTGAGAACATAAGAGTTCTCAGTTATTTGGCCCATCTCTTTTTGATAGATCAGGCCATCCATCCCTCTCCAGCTCCACAACTAATTGCCTTTAGAAACCATTTCTACGGTTTGCTTCAATCACCCTCCTCCACCCACCTTGTTGGAAAGAAAGAAAGACTTGCATTTATATAGCAGCTTTCACAACCACCGAATGTCTCAAAGCACTTTACAGCCAATTTTGGAGTGTAGTCACTATTGTAATGTGAGTAATGTTGTTATGTTGCCAGTCTGTCCGTGAGACATTAGGTGAAAAATTTGGTATGTGTTGCTCTCGTTTTTCTAACATAAAATGGGCGCAAAGCATAGTGATTTAGCAGTGGGACTTCCTGCACCCAATCTGCTAAATTTATCGGGCCTTTTTTTGAGGTGTCACTTAAAACTGTTATTAGGCCCATAACTATGTAAACTAGCGGGCTAACGCCTATTGAAGGACCCCACCAAGAAATTTTTGGGCAATGAGCAGGGCAGGTGTGTGCCCCGGCTCGTTTAAGATTCTTCAACAGTCCCCGTGGTTGTCAACGAGAGGTAGGTGAACTTTATTTTTTAAACGTTCCTGTGAAGCTGGTGCTCCCTTGACTCCACATGAGTCGTGGTCTCCCCCCGCCCCTTCCCCCCCCCCTCACCGCCCCTCCAAACCTGTTCCACCTCTCCCCCCCCGCCCTCCCAGGATTTACCTGAGGGCCATGTTGATGAGGCCTGAGGACCAATTTCTCGGATCCCTCGGTTCGGGGGTATCAGCCAATCAGCATCAAGTCTGAGCCCGAAAATGAGTCCAGATCAAATTCTGCCCCACTTGTGTCGGTGTAGCTGAAGTCCGCCACACCTCTGAGCGAGACCTTAACCAGATTTACATTTGCAATCCCCCTACCCACAGTTTCCACATCAAACAACATAGACTGCTGCCACTTACAGTGGACTCAAAAAAGGCAAACCAATTGATCAAAATACAACAGTCAAAACAATGCAAAATTGTGTAAAATGTTTCGGACATCTTGACCTTAAAGATGTGTATAATTGCAAGTATCATATTATATTACTCATAAAATTATTGGGTTCTTTGCAAGCTGTCTTGCTATAATTGAATGATAAATGGTTCTGAGACCTGGCTAGCTTGCAATAGTGTCTAAAGATTTGGCTGGTTTTGAAACTGCAGTATTGTCGCGATGAATAATAAAGCGTAATTGTCAGTGTCGGAATATGAACTGTGGATGCTTGTATTCTTCCAAAATATTAATTGACAGCTATTTACATTCAAAATAATCAGGAAAGGCGACTGTACACCAGTAACTTTAAATGGCAATTTCTGATAGTGTAATTATTTCAAATTTGAACTAAACGCAAGAAATTAAATCCTTCTCAAATCCGTTAACTGAGCAATGGGGTTTTGCACTTTAGTTGGCCTGGGTTCCTTCCTTTCCTGTATGGCCTCCACTCTAAGGAACTGCACCTCTCATACAATAAGGGTCAGGGAGTTTTGTACTAGTGATTCCCTTTCCGGTTGTGCGTGGAGATTTGCAGTTGGAGGCAATCTTGACCCTGTCAGCCCTCTTCCCATCACTCAGACATTTTCAGCAGTCATCACCTTCTCAATGGATGCTTCAGACTTTATTAATACTTTAAGTAGTTTCCGCTCTTGCACCACAGCATCTGCTGGACTAGACCCAGATGCGACATTTCCTGGGCCCCAAATACAGCTTCTCACCATTTTAAACCTACGTTTGCCCTTGGGCTAGAAATTCTGTACAGTCCTGGTTGGGAGGTTAACTTTTGAAAAGTTATGAGTTTAACGCCAGGCGCTAATCAATCTCGATGCCCGCGAAGTTGAGTCTCTGTGCTGAACGAAGGCAGGGGAGCGTTAAATCAGGCGCTAATGGCATATGTGAGTGGCATTAGGCTTTAAGCAATAATGAAAATGAGTTGTTGTGTAATTGGTGAAGGGGCCTTCCAGCCATTAAAGGGGAGGGTCACTGGAGTCTGCACACCAGCCCCTAATGATTCAGGGAGTGTAGAACGACGATATGCTGTGGGATGAAATGCAAAGACCTTTGACGGCCCGCAACACTCCGGGGTCAAAGCGGCATTTATCTGGCTGCAGACACATCCTGTGCTCTCTGGCATGCATAAATGACCTTTGGAACGGAAGTACTGGGGCGCTCCCTTTAAGCCGCACCCGCCAGCCGCCATCCAGCTTGTTCGTGCCTCTGCTCCCTGCCCTGGTCGGCGTGAGGTGGTAAGGCGTGGGGCGGTGGGGAGGGCTACTGAAGTTTGCAGATTGGGCGCCCACACTCACTGATGTCACCACCTGCATGGCGAAAGGTGTCGAGGTTCTAACTGTTATTGCCGGCGCTAAGGGGCCGGCGAATGTGACATGTGGCGCGGGATTCGCCCCGCTGCGGCGCTACTGCCTGAGCTCCCCGTTAGCGCCCCGCTTTCCCCCCCTCCCCCGAGGCACTAACGGGAGGTGCTAAGCAGTCGAATTTCTTCAAAGTGCGGTTTTCTTATTTGCTTCTTCCTCTGCCATTCTCTGCAGTTTGCCACAGCTCGGCTTATTTTCAAACATTGAGTTGCTCATTTTGAGGTCGTTAAGCTGATTCACATGCAGGATTTCAACTGGCAATTGATCCGCCAGCTAAACTTACCACCGTCTGATTTACCAAAGGGCTGAAAATGAAAGATAACTGCGTTAGTGGTTTGATGATAAATTGGTACATTTAGTACCAATTTGTTGCCAACAGATCCACCAAGATACTTACCAAGAGTGAAGGCATGCTGTGTTGAGTTTATTTGCTTTTTTAAAGGTTTTGATGTGCAACCTATTATATGGTAGACACAGGCCTCTATAAGGCAAACTAGCAAAAGGATGTGTCGAGAAAAAATATTTTGCAAGCTGTCTTCCTATAACTGGATGATAAATGGCCCTGAAACCTGGCGAGCTTGCAATGATGTTGATGTTACTAGATACCGCCAGAGGGGAATGGCCTTGGGCTCCTCGACGAGGATGGAGCCTCGATTACACAGATATCATTTCTCCGACACTAAAACCGCCAGTGACAGCAAGCCGCTATAATTTTGAAGCCAGCTGTTACAATATTTTCGCCTTCCTGAGGAGGAACAATAAAAAATCTGAGAAGAAGCTTGAAATTTAAAAAAAAAATAGAAAGCGAGGGTGTCATGCTGAGGGAAGCAGCAGCTGGTGCTTTGTGTGCGACTAAACTTTATTATCACAGTGACAACACAATCATCTCTGCAGCAGTTTTCTGTGGGTGTGAATGAAAGCAAAGTACAAAAGTGAGATGGATGTCACCGCGATATCATCATTTCTGATTATGAGGCTGAATGAATATTGATAGGCCCGGCACCTTAAGTAGCTCAAAGCTCCTTTCAATTCAAGCCCCGGTACAAATGTACACCGCATTTAACAAATGAAATTGGAAGCGGCTAATCCAATAAGGGATAACACAATGCAATAAAAGGTCGAATTTGTTATAGGAAACGCTGCACTATATATAGAAGAATGGATATCTCGGAGGGAGTTCTGCAGCATTAACACAATCAAGGGGTCCAGGTGATGTCATGAATTGCAAGAGCAAGCCCCAAGTCATTTATAGCCATTGCGAGGCCCATATCCAGACTGTTGGTAACGGGGCTTTTGTGCCCAATTACCAGCATGCAGAAAATGGCAGTCCAGGTGCTTAGGCTGATGCATAAATACTGATGTAGCTTTCATGGTGCAGTAAATGTTTTTTTTTAATGCGAATGCAGTAAAAAGACCAACCAATGACATTTCCTGACGTACGCAGCATTATTACAAAGGGTTTGGGCAGAAGGCATGAATCGGACCACATTTTTCTGCACAGACTTACGGTTAGCTATTAAATATAGAGCAACACTAAAATGAAGCTTGATGGAACTGACGCCCTTTAAGACATCAGTGCCTTTGTTGAAGAGAATTAAATTTATAAATTGTGTAATACCATAATGGGGAGAATCGCCTCAGGCTTACCTTAACACAGGCGGTTACTCTTCCGGATGCTACACATTAAATTGGCCAGCACTGAACATACCACATCATGCAGCTGCCGTTGGGTACTGCATCACCAAATAGAGGAACAGTCTCACACCAACTATCGCACCAAACCCGCGAGTGACAGTGACATTAGCCTTCCTGTAAACTAGCCAGACCAAGACTGGGATTTCTCAACTGGCTCCCTTGGTGGAACTGGGACAGTTGGGGATGGACAATTGGGGGCACTTGGTCTGCACTCCTGCCGCACAAGCCCGGCACCACAGCACACACATAGAACATGGCTGCAGGTGCTTGGAAGCCAGATGTAAATGAGGGACATAAGTCCGCTGGTGTATTTGCTACCATTTGCATCTTTGCAAATCTGGACAGCTGTTAGTTTCTGGGATCCTGTGTTGCATTGTCAGCAGAGCAGGCCTGAGAATAATAATTCATTTTGGCTGCCAGGCTTCTGCAATTGCTCACAGAGCAATGGATTGCACAAGGCAAAGCGAAAACCATGGCGGGGTGGTGGTGCAACTTTCCCCGGATATTTTAGGTGCTAAAGAGCATTCAAGGCAGGCTAAGCTCGGGTCTGAAGCTGAAACGCTGGTTTAGACTGCGTTTAGTGCCAAACGTCATCTTGATATAGGAGATGAAACTTGCGCTAGGAACAACAGTTTGGAGGATCATGAAGGGACTGATTACCACTTAAATTGCCTTCTAGCACACATTAAGGAGGCTGCACAGCATCTTGGTGGATAGCGCTTGACCCAACACCCTCTCCTAATAGCGAACTGCTGACTGGGAGTAACCAAATTGCTGCTGATGATTTCAAGCGCTACTTAAAGGTATATCACCTTTTCGTGTTCACTTGCCGTTGGAGGTTTGAAGATGGCTTTTGTTTGATTTTCTGGGACACTTTGTTAAGACCTCACCAACACTCCACCAACATTTATTCTGGAAGTTCCCCGAGGATTTCACCTAAAATGACTTAAGTACTGCGCGACTGTACCTTACTGAGCACCTTATTTGAGTCACTTGGAGAAAGGGAGTGCTAGGCCATCGCCTTCTTGCTAGGGGTCTCCCTTGGTCACGAGGCCAGGCAAAGCAGCACCAGCTGCTGCAGGAGAGAGAAACAGGAGGGCAAGGTGGGCTCCTTCTGCTCTGTGAGTACAGGACATACCTCCTCCTTTGGAACTCCTCCACCAGGACCTCCAGTGCCGCATCCGAGAACCTGTGCAGTCCATCTCTGTGCTGTGCGTAAAAGGGATGCCGTTCATCTCTGTGTCGTGTGTAAGACGAACCAATTAAAAAACATTTTTAAGGGGGGTATTTTGGTGAAAAGGTGCAAACAGGTACTAAACGGGTGCTGTGCCCTGAGCCATCCTGAAACCTGCCGCAGTGTTTTAGTCAGTTGACTCCACACCTTTAGTGGAAGTGGGTGACTGGAGTCCACAGATACTGCTTCACAAAAATTGCATTTAATCCGTGCTTCAGTGCTAAACCTGCAGGTGTCTGTTTTAGCACCTCCAGGCAAGTTCAAATTATGGTAGTCAGCCATTGGAATCAAAATTGAATGTTAAATCCAGACTTTCAAACATGTGTGTCTTACCAGCACAGCACCCATTTAGCACCTGTTTTCACCATTTCTCCAAAATAGCCCCTCTTAATTTTTTTTTAAAATTGGCTCATCTTACACACGACACAGCGATGGACCACGTCCCTTTTACACGTGACACAGCGATGGACCACGTCCCTTTTACACGTGACACAGCGATGGACCACGTCCCTTTTACACGTGACACAGCGATGGACCACGTCCCTTTTACACGTGACACAGCGATGGACCGCGTCCCTTTTACACGTGACACAGCGATGGACTGCGTCCCTTTTACACGTGACACAGCGATGGACCACGTCCCTTTTACACGTGACACAGCGATGGACCACGTCCCTTTTACACACGACACAGCGATGGACTGCGTCCCTTTTACACGTGACACAGCGATGGACCACGTCCCTTTTACACGTGACACAGCGATGGACCACGTCCCTTTTACACACGACACAGCGATGGACTGCGTCCCTTTTACACGTGACACAGCGATGGACTGCGTCCCTTTTACACACGACACAGCGATGGACCACGTCCCTTTTACACGTGACACAGCGATGGACCACGTCCCTTTTACACACGACACAGCGATGGACTGCGTCCCTTTTACACGTGACACAGCGATGGACCGCGTCCCTTTTACACACGACACAGCGATGGACTGCGTCCCTTTTACACACGACACAGCGATGGACTGCGTCCCTTTTACACATGACACAGCGATGGACCACGTCCCTTTTACACACGACACAGCGATGGACTGCGTCCCTTTTACACGTGACACAGCGATGGACCACGTCCCTTTTACACACGACACAGCGATGGACTGCGTCCCTTTTACACACGACACAGCGATGGACTGCGTCCCTTTTACACACGACACAGCGATGGACTGCGTCCCTTTTACACACGACACAGCGATGGACCGCGTCCCTTTTACACGTGACACAGCGATGGACCACGTCCCTTTTACACGTGACACAGCGATGGACCACGTCCCTTTTACACACGACACAGCGATGGACTGCGTCCCTTTTATACACGACACAGCGATGGAATGCGTCCCTTTTACACACGACACAGCGATGGACCACGTCCCTTTTACACGTGACACAGCGATGGACTGCGTCCCTTTTATAGCGGTAGGCTTTTGTGGCCTGCAACAACAAATTTCACCCTCAATCCAGCACTTTGCTGAGGCCCTCGCTCCAATATTTAAATAACCACAAGGCAGAATGTTTGGTTGGAGTTGGGGTGTATATCTGTGGTGGGTGGAAGTTCTGCCCCACCAAAGTCGCTCCTCAATTCTGCCAAAGCAGAAAATCTAGACTGTTATGTTTAAACTGAGCTTGATGCAGTGCTCACGATGAACAACATTGATGTGGTTGTCTGTCCCTTTAATCAGCTGCAGGCCTTTGACTCCGACAGTCGATTGCTCGTTCCCATCCCTCCTTCCCCACCAGGCGATGCCCCAATCAGAGGCACACTACAAATATGTTAATGAGATTGACCCCAGAAGTTATAGTGTGAGCAGAGCACTTGACACCAGGTGTGCACATATCATGCTCCACCCTAATTCCAACTGGAATACTGAGCGTGTGTAGCCCTGCTTATATACACTGTGCATATTTTTGCAATAGCAACACTTATAGCCAAATAGAAAAGAAAGAAAGACTTGGATTTATATAGCGCCTATCACGACCACCGGACGTCTCAAAGTGCTTTACAGCCAATGAAGTACTTTTGGAGTGTAGTCACTGTTATAATGTAGGAAACGCGGCAGTCAATTTGCGCATAAGCAAACTCCAACAAACAGCAATGTGATAATGACCAGATAATCTGTTTTTTTGTTACGTTGATTGAGGGATAAATATTGGCCAGGACACTGGGGATAACTCCCCTGCTCTTCTTCGAAATAGTGCCACGGGATTTTTTATGTCCACCTGTGAGAGCAGACAGGGCCTCGGTTTAACATCTCATCTGAAAGAAGGCACCTCCGACAGTGCAGCACTCCCTCAGTACTGCACTGGAGCGTCAGCCTAGATTTATGTGCTACAAGTTCCTGGAGTGGGTCTTGAACCCACAACCGTTTGACTCAGAGGTGAGAGTGTTACACACTGAGCCATAGCTGACACTAAACAGACACATTAACCAGAGAATATTTATTTATGGGTTAAATATTAAACTATTTGCAGTTTAACAGCACGTTACTGAACTGTTTTTCATTATTGAACTGCATGGAATTGACACCCTTTGTCAGGTCATGGTAGAGTCCAGTGTATATAGTACATTACTGGTTGCATGGCACATGTATTGACGGTCTGTCCCATTTCAATGCGCTTGGGAGGCACACTCCAGGGCTGCCAGGAGGCTTTGGTTGGGCAGGAGGCCTAGCAGACCTAATCAGGAGGTGTCGACGTGCTTCCTGTTAGCACACTGCACCCAACTCCACCTCAATCTCATCCCTCACACCTAGGGATGCCCACCTAAAGCCCCAGCATCCTGCTACCCTCCTAAGCTCCCACTTAGACCACCTACCTCACCAGCGTCTACTAGAGATGGTACAACAGTCTAGGGACAAAGACAGATAAAATTAAGTGGATGGCCCCGGTTAATTATGGAATGTAGTTGGGGTGTCTTTAGAACTTTGATTCATTACAATAGTCTGCCTCTAGGGTATAGCTTCAACAGTGAGCCAATAAGACTCAAGAAACAGGTATCTCATAATTACTGTTTTTCCTGTTCTCCTGTCCTAAATTAAGGTTTATGGCAGTAATTACTTTTACAATAGTGCCTCGCTTTCAGCTAGCCATTAATTAGGAATGCAACTTAAACTGAACTTTGAGCCCAAAATGACTCAGATCAGACCATTCACGGTTATTCACCACATCCCTGGACTTTTCCCAATTGAGACACTGGCCCTGAATTTAGAGCAGAAGTGAGGCTGAAGGCCCGGGATATACTGTGTCCTGAATTTTTTTTGTCAGTTTCCCTGCGGCCTTGTTTGAGACGGACCCTCCATCTTCCCCAAGCAAGACCGTTGGCACCAGAGAGGATGTGGCCTGGGGGAGCAAATTCACAGGCCAGAACTTTTCTCAGCCATGGCCTGGCGGAAAACTAGTGGCCGGTACGCTGGGTGAAAGGGGACATACCGGCCTTTGGAGGGCCACAGGTTGGGTTGCGGGATGGGATCCTGAAAAAAAGACTTGTTAGTTTCACAGCCCCGTTACACAGTGGGGCATCGAATGAAAATATCTTGGAGAGTATCTTCTTGAACTGGCAGGAACCCAAGCTATGCCGGTGCCCGCCAGCCATATTGAAATTGGGGAACCTCCCCTTAGCCTCAGATACAACGACTGAGTCAGCAGCAGAGGTGCCCAGTGCACTGACCCTGGCACTGACCCCAGGATTAAAAGCTTGGGATTTTGTGCCCCAATATGTTTATTTCCACCAAGGACCTCCCCTAATGGGGACCAGCGACCCCTCGTTATCTCTCAGATGGATATGACATTTATTCAAATAATTTTTTTGAACGACGAGGGAGTCAAGGATTATGGGGAGCGGGCAGGGAAGTGGAGTTGAGGCCAAGATCAGATCAGCCATGATCTGATTGAATGGCGGAGCAGGCTCGAGGGCCAAATGGCCTACTCCTGCTCCTATGTTCTTATGTAAGATGGGAAAGTTGTCCTGGATAACATTTATGCTTCAAGCAAATCACTCAGAGAGATTATCTGATCATTATCACATTGTTGTTTGTGGAATCTTGCTGTGTACAAGTTGACTATTACCTTTCCCCACATTACAACAGTGAGCGCACTTCAAAAGTACTTCATTTCCTGTGACGTGCTTTGGGGTGGCCTGCAATTGGGAAAGGTGCTATAGAAATGGACTTCTTTCTTTTTCCCTTCCTTTCTTTCTTTCTGCCATCACTTCCAGGCACTAGATACAAGGAAGACCTGTATCTGCGGAATACCTGCACCGTTTAACTGTTCTGAACACACGATTCAGGCCATTGTAGGAAGAGAGGTGCCAGAGTATTCTCCGCCTGCTTAGTGCCCAAACCCAGAATGAAAATTAGCCCATTTATCACAAAGCAGAATATAAAAATACCAATTTAGTGCTCTGAAGCACTTCTCTATTTAGTAACTCTTGGCATCAAAATCCCTGGTTAATGAGGAGGAATGAAAGGCCAGGTTTCAAGGTAAGGTTAAAAGTAGTGTAACTGGGAGCTGTTACTGTAACAATGTAACAACAATCATTGTAGCAAATGATAATCGGACATCAGTCATTGTCACTCGGCCTCCTACAACACCCACTGATAACACAACAGTTCTGCAAGTACCTGCTAGGTACGTTTGCTAATCAATTCTTGTCAATGGTTTAACATTTAAACATGCAGTTAAACAGACTGAAAAATCGTGGGCAGAAGTATGTGAAATAACCTGATTAGATTTCAGTCTATTTGTGTTACATAGTATTACATAGTATTTAAAGCACACATGTTTAATTAATATAAATTCAGTTGATTAAATAAATCTGGAAAAAAAAGCTGGTATCAGTAATGGTGACCATGAAACTACTGGATTGTCGTAAAAACCCATCTGGTTCACTCTTGTCCTTTAGGGAAGGAAATCTGACATCCTTGGCCTATATGTGACTCCAGACCTACAGCAATGTGATTGACTCTGAACTGTCCTCTGTTATGGCCTAGCAAGCCACTCAGTTATAAATAACCGCAACAAAGAAGTATACTCACTGTTGGAGTGCCTCCACCTCATAGACTGCAGCTGTTCAAGAAGGCGGCTCACTATCACCTTCTCAATGGCAATTGGGGGATGGGCAATAAATGTTGGCCTTGCCAGCGATGCCCACATCCCATGAATGAATTTTAAAAAATGACACCACAGAAACAGGCCATTTGGCCCAACAGGTCGAACACGAGCCTCCTCCGAACCATCATCTTAATCTAACCCATCAACATATCCTTCTATTCCTTTCTCCCTCAAGTGTTTATCTAACTTCCCCTTGAATAGATCTATGCTATTCCCACTCCCCATATCCCTGCAAATTAGCACCAACCAACGATGTCTCCGCAAGATCCTACAAATCCCCTGGGAGGACAGACGCACCAACATTAGTGCCCTCGACCAGGCCAACATCCCCAGCATTGAAGCACTGACCACACTTGATCAGCTCCGCTGGGCCGGCCACATCGTTTGCATGTCAGACACGAGGTTCCCAAAGCAAGCGTTCTACTCGGAACTCCTTCATGGCAAACGAGCCAAAGCTCGGCAGAGGAAACATTACAAGGACACCCTCAAAGCCTCCCTGATAAAGTGCAACATCCCCACTGACACCTGGGAGTCCCTGATCAAAGACCACCCTAAGTGAAGGAAGTGCATCCGGGAGGGCGCTGAGCACCTCGAGTCTCATCGCCGAGAGCATGCAGAAATCAAGTTCAGGCAGCGGAAGGAGCATGCGGCAAACCAGTCCCACCCACCCTTTCCCTCAATGACTATCTGTCCCACCTGTGACAGGGACTGTGGTTCTCGTATCGGACTGTTCAGCCACCTAAGAACTCATTTTAAAAGTGGAAGCAAGTCTTCCTCGATTCCGAGGGACTGCCTATGATGATGATACTTGCCTTGTTAAGGGAAGTTTCGATGCTTGTAAATCCCTGCCTTCTGTCCTTGAGGAAAGACTAGGTTATGAACAGCAGTAAAAAAAAACTTCTGACCTTTTGAAGAATTAAAGATGTGTTAGATGTACATGTATGTTCCGTGGAAAAAATATCTAGTTAAAGTCTAGGCTTCGGAGACAGCCGGAGGCCTTGAAATAATTCTTCAATGAAAGTAGTAAAAGTCAAAAAATTGATCAATTCAATCATATTATTGTGAAATGTGCAATTTCGTGACCTTTCTATCTGGTTTAAAACCCTATTTTGCACATTAGACATTTCAGCCACTGAAAAAAAATGACAGGTTTTCAAAATGTATTTTGAGTGATCAGATTGATTCATCCTCTTACTTTTAGTGATACATTCCCTTGGCTGGCCATGCTGGATTGATTGTTTTCATAAATCCTGAACACATTCCCACTGGTAGTTGTCTAGCTGCTTTCTTCACTTCTGATTTACACAGTCCTTCATTCCTCAATTGCTGTTGTGTTACTTTGAGCCAATCGACAAAGTGTGACTAGAAAAGTGTGACAATGAAAATGGGACAACAGAAGTGTGATGCTCTGGGAAGTATATGTTGCACAGCGGGTGCGAGAGTTTTATTATATAATAGACCTGGACTTTGATTTTCTCTTCTGCACTGACTACAGCTTGTTATCAATGCTAAATCCACCAGCTGCTTTTTTAACGCACTATTGATAATAACTACCAGATTAAAGTTTGTTAGTGATCTGATGGATTTTAGGTCAAGGTAACAGATGGCTGTAAGGAGACAAAATCCAGACTAGCAGTAGTGGGAATCTGGTTTTCTGCTATTAAAAAATACTTTTGCTGTAACCATGTTTGGGTATACTGTTGAAGGGATGGTCAGCTGAGGAAACAACACTTGCTTTTGCTAGCACAGCCTTATGCTCAATCGGGCATTCATTATTTAGGGAAAACTCTGGGGGTCTTTTGAGAACATAGGAATTTTTAGGAACAGGTATCGGCCAATAGATGAAATGAGCCTGGTCCTTTTTTATGGAGCAACCTTTTATAGATTCATCTGTCTTTCTACCCACCGTATCCCTAATCACTTCTCTCTCCAGACAGCAGTTGCACCAAGTATTTTTCTCATTGTTCGCCCCTGACCAGCAGCAATATATCAGTGTTAATGTAACCTGATGTCAAAGATTGAGTTTGAAACCTAGCTATGTCTGCTTGTAATGTAACACATTCGCAAAGCCTCTCGACTGACACTACCATTCAAAACAGGAAACATTGGGAGCGAATGACTAACTCCAGTATACAATTCCTCATGTCTCGAATTCACCACTGCCCGTAGCAAGTCAGTACGTCCAGCATTAACATCAGATGGTTTCACTTGGTGGGTGCTGTTGCCACAACTTCAAATTCAATCAAAGTCATGTGCCATGTGCTTCACTGAGTGAAGGACCACTAACTAATCTGAAGTATACCTACACTTAGTACACATTGAATCCAATCTCTAATAATATTCAATCCAGCAAAACGTTATGGTTGAATTGGATGAATAAACAAAACTCCCCCGCTCTCCAGAAAAGGGGTTGAAAGAGCATTAATATTTTAAGGAACACCAAAGGCCATTGGACCAACAAACCCATATTTTCGTGATCAATCGACTCACGATCTCACTGGATTCTCTTCCCTAAAAGGCTTTCGATCCTGCATTGAACCCATTTACACTGACTGCTTCAACAAACTTTCCAGGTCATTTAATCTATCAGTCTGTTATTCTTTGTGTGAAAAATTATACAGGCCAGATTTTCTCTGGTCCCGCTCTGCCCAGACATCTGGCCCGATAGTGAGCAATCCTAAATCCTAGGGACAGAGTCATTTACATAAAGGGTTGGGTGGCCGCATCATTTCTGACACTTCAAGACATTCACCTCACACTTTTTTATTTGTTCTGGGGTGTGGGCATAGCTGGCAAGGCCAACATTTATTGCCCATCCCTAATTGCCCTTGAGAAGGTGGTGGTGAGCCGCTTTCTTGAACCGCTGCAGTCCATGAGGTGAAGGTACTCCCACTGTGCTGTTGGGGAGGAAGTTCCAGGATTTTGACCCAGTGACGACAAAGGAATGGCGATATACTTCCAAGTCAGGATGGAGGGGAGCAAGTTATTATTTAAATGGAGAAAAATTGCAAAGTGCTGCAGTGCAGCGAGACCTGGGCATCCTGGTGCATGAAACACAAGTGCATGTATGCAAGTACAGCAAGTGATCAGGAAGGCCAAAGGAATCTTGGCCTTTATTGCAAAGGGTATGGAGTATAAAAGCAGGGAAGTCTTGCTACAGCTATACAGGGTATTGGTGAGGCCACACCTGGAATACTGCGTATAGTTTTGGTTTCCACATTGAAGAAAGGATATACTTGCTTTGGAAGCAGTTCAGAGAAGGTTCACTAGGTTGATTCCGGAAATGAGGGGGTTGACTTATGAGGAAAGGTTGAGTAGGTTGGGCCTCTACTCATTGGAATTCAGAAGAATGAGAGGTGATCTTATCGAAACATATAAGATTATGAGGGGGCTTGACAAGGTGGATTCAGAGAGGATGTTTCCACTAATGGGGGAGTCTAGAACTAGAGGGCATAATCTTAGAATAAGCGACCGCTGAGATGAGGAGGAATTTCTTCTCAGAGGGTTGTAAATCTGTGGGATTCGCTGCCTCAGAAAGCTGTGGAAGCTGGGACATTGAATAAATTTAAGACAGAGATAAACAGTTTCTTAACCGATAAGAGAATAAGGGGTTATGGGGAGCGGGCAGGGAAGTGGATCTGAGTTCATGATCGGATCAGCCATGATCGTATTAAATGGCAGAGCAGGCTCAAGGGGCCGTATGGCCTACTCCTGCTCCTATTTCTTATGTTCTTATGTTCTTATGTGATGGTGTCCCCATGCGCCTGCTGCCCTTGTCTATCTAGATGGTACAGGTCATGGGTTTGGGAGATGCTTTCAAAGAAGCCTTGGCGAGTTGCTACAGTGCATTTTGTAGATGGTACATACTGCAGCCACGTGTGTCAGTGGTGGAGGGAGTGAATGTTTAAGGTGATGGATGGGGCCAATCAAATGGTCTGCTTTGTCCTGTCAAGCTTCTTGAGTATTGTTGGAGCTGCTCTCATCTAAGCAAGTGGAGAGTATTCCATCACACTCCTGACCTGTGCCTTGTAGATGTTGGAAAGGCTTTGGGGAGTCAGGAGGTGAGACACTCACTACAGAATACCCAGCCCCTGACCTGCTCTTGTTACCAATGTATTTATATGACTGCTCCAGTTAAGTTTCTGGTCAAAAGTGACCCCCAGGATGTTGATGGTGGGGGATTCAGCGACAGTAATGCCACTGAATGTCAAGGGGCGATGGTTAGAGTCTCTCTTGTTGGATATAGTCATTGCCTGGCACTTGAGTGGCGCGAATGTTACTTGCCACTTATCAGCCAAAGCCTGCATGTCGTCCAGGTCTTTTTGCATGCGGGCATGGACTGCTCCATTTTCTGAGGAGCTGCGAATAGAACTGAACACAATGCAATCATCAATGAACATCCACGCTTCTGACGTTATGATGGAGGGAAGCTCATTGATGGAGATGTCAGCTGAAGATGGTTGGGCTGAGGACACTGTCCTGAGGAAACTCTTGCAGTGATGTCCTGGGGCTGAAATGATTGATCTCCAACAACCACAACCATCTTCCTTTGTGCTCGGTATGACTCCAGCCAGTGGAGAGTTTTCTCCAATTCCCATTGACTTCAATTTTACTAGGGCTCCTTGATGCCACACTCGGTCAAATGCTGCCTTGATTTCGAGGGCAGTCATTCTCACCTCACCTCTGGAATTCAACTCTTTTGTCCATGTTTGGACCAAGGCTGTAATGAGGTCTGGAGCCGAGTGGTCCTGGCAGAACCCAAACTGAGCATCGGTGAACAGGTTATTGGTGAGCAAGTGCTGCTTGATGGCACTGTCAATGACACTCCCTCCCAACTGTATACCACTGTCGGTGGGACAGGACAGACCCAGGGTTGGTGATGGAAGAGTCTAGGAATTTGGCTGAAAGGTATGATTCTGTGAGTATGTCTATGCCAAGTTGTTGCTTGACTAGTCTGTGGGACAGCTCTCCCAATTTTGGCACAATTCCCTACATGTTGGCGAGGAGGACTTTACAGGGTTGACTGGGCTGGGTGTGCCGTTCTCATGTCCAAAGCCAGTGCCTAGGTCAATGCCGGTTTTATTCATATTATTGTTTTTCGTCGTGGTTTAGAAACATAGAAACATAGAAACATAGAAACATAGAAAATAGGTGCAGGAGTAGGCCATTCGGCCCTTCTAGCCTGCACCGCCATTCAATGAGTTCACGGCTGAACATTCAACTTCAGTACCCCATTCCTGCTTTCTCGCCATACCCCTTGATCCCCCTAGTAGTAAGGACCTCATCTAACTCCTTTTTGAATATATTTAGTGAATTGGCCTCAACAACTTTCTGTGGTAGAGAATTCCACAGGTTCACCACTCTCTGGGTGAAGAAGTTCCTCCGCATCTCGGTCCTAAATGGCTTACCCCTTATCCTTAGACTGTGACCTCTGGTTCTGGACTTCCCCAACATTGGGAACATTCTTCCTGCATCTAACCTGTCTAACCCCGTCAGAATTTTAAATGTTTCTATGAGGTCCCCTCTCATTCTTCTGAGCTCCAGTGAATACAAGCCCAGTTGATCCAGTCTTTCTTGATAGGTCAGTCCCGCCATCCCGGGAATCAGTCTGGTGAACCTTCGCTGCACTCCCTCAATAGCAAGAATGTCCTTCCTCAGGTTAGGAGACCAAAACTGTACACAATACTCCAGGTGTGGCCTCACCAATGCCCTGTACAATTGTAGCAACACCTCCCTGCCCCTGTACTCAAATCCCCTTGCTATGAAGGCCAATATGCCATTTGCTTTCTTAACCGCCTGCTGCACCTGCATGCCAACCTTCAATGACTGATGTGCCATCACACCCAGGTCTCTTTGCACCTCCCCTTTTCCTAATCTGTCACCATTCAGATTGGTACAATTGATTGGCTTGCCAGGCCAGTTAAGAGTTAATCACATTGCTGTGGGTCTGGAGTCACATATCGGCCAGACCAGGTAAGGACGGCAAATTTTCTTCCCCAAGGGACATTAGTGAACCAGATAGGTTAATACAACAATCAGGTAGTTTCATGGTCACCATTACGGATGCTAGCTTTTTATAGGTAGGGAGGAATTTAATACAATCACTGTCACTAATGAAGTATTATTATGTAAAATAATGAGACTAAAGGCGGACAAGACCCCTGGACCCGATACCTTACATCCTAGGGTCTTACATAGAAATGTAGAAAATAGTTGCAGGAGTAGGCCATTCGGCCCTTCTAGCCTGCACCGCCATTCAATGAGTTCATGGCTGAACATGCAACTTCAGTACCCCATTCCTGCTTTCTCGCCATACCCCTTTATCCCCCAAGTAGGAAGGACTACATCTAACTCCTTTTTGAATATATTTAGTGAATTGGCCTCAACAACTTTCTGTGGTAGAGAATTCCACAGGTTCACCACTCTCTGGGTGAAGATGTTTCTCCTCATCTCGGTCCTAAATGGCTTACCCCTTATTCTTAGACTGTGACCCCTGGTTCTGGACTTCTCCAACATTGGGAACATTCTTCCTGCATCTAACCTGTCTAAACCCGTCAGAATTTTAAACGTTTCTATGAGATCCCCTCTCATTCTTCTGAACTCCAGTGAATACAAGCCCAGTTGATCCAGTCTTTCTTGATATGTCAGTCCCGCCATCCCGGGAATCAGTCTGGTGAACCTTCGCTGCACTCCCTCAATAGCAAGAGCGTCCTTCCTCAAGTTAGGAGACCAAAACTGTATACAATACTCCAGGTGTGGCCTAACCAAGGCCCTGTACAACTGTAGCAACATCTCCCTGCCCCTGTACTCAAATCCCCTCGCTATGAAGGCCAACATGCCATTTGCTTTCTTAACCGCCTGCTGTACCTGCATGCCAACTTTCAATGACTGATGTACCATGACACCCAGGTCTCGTTGCACCTCCCCTTTTCCTAATCTGTCACCATTCAGATAATAGTCTGTCTCTCTGTTTTTACCACCAAAGTGGATAACCTCACATTTATCCACATTATACTTAATTTGCCCACTCACCTAACCTATCCAAGTCACTCTGCAGCCTCATAGCATCCTCCTTGCAGCTCACACTGCCACCCAACTTAGTGTCATCCGCAAATTTGGAGATACTACATTTAATCCCCTCGTCTAATCATTAATGTACAATGTAAACAGCTGGGGCCCCAGCACAGAACCTTGCGGTACCCCACTAATCACTGCCTGCCATTCTGAAAAGTACCCATTTACTCCTACTCTTTGCTTCCTGTCTGACAACCAGTTCTCAATCTATGTCAGCACACTACCCCCAATACCATGTGCTTTAACTTTGCACATTAATCTCTTGTGTGGGACCTTGTCGAAAGCCTTCTGAAAGTCCAAATATACCACATCAACTGGTTCTCCCTTGTCCACTCTACAGGAAACATCCTCAAAAAATTCCAGAAGATTTGTCAAGCATGATTTCCCTTTCACAAATCCATGCTGACTTGGACCTATCATGTCACCTCTTTCCAAATGCGCTGCTATGACATCCTTAATAATTGATTCCATCATTTTACCCACTACTGAGGTCAGGCTGACCAGTCTATAATTCCCTGTTTTCTCTCTCCCTCCTTTTTTAAAAAGTGGGGTTACATTGGCTACCCTCCACTCGATAGGAACTGATCCAGAGTCTATGGAATGTTGGAAAATGACTGTCAAAGCATCCGCTATTTCCAAGGCCACTTCCTTAAGTACTCTGGGATGCAGTCCATCAGGCCCTGGGGATTTATCGGCCTTCAATCCCATCAATTTCCCCAACACAATTTCCCGACTAATAAGGATTTCGCTCAGTTCCTCCTTCTTACTAGATCCTCTGACCCCTTTTATATCCGGAAGGTTGTTTGTGTCCTCCTTAGTGAATACCGAACCAAAGTACTTGTTCAATTGGTCTGCCACTTCTTTGTTCCTCATTATGACTTCCCCTGATTCTGACTGCAGGGGACCTATGTTTGTCTTTACTAACCTTTTTCTCTTTACATATCTATAGAAACTTTTGCAGTCCGTCTTAATGTTCCCTGCAAGCTTCCTCTCGTACTCTATTTTCCCTGCCCTAATCAAACCCTTTGTCCTCCTCTGCTGAGTTCTAAATTTCTCCCAGTCCCCAGGTTCATTGCTATTTCTGGCCAATTTGTATGCCACTTCCTTGGCTTTAATGCTATCCCTGATTTCCCTAGATAGCCACGTTTGAGCCACCTTCCCTTTTTTATTTTTACGCCAGACAGGGATGTACAATTGTTGTAGTTCATCCTTGCAGTCTCTAAATGTCTGCCATTGCCCATCCACAGTCAACCCCTTCAGTATCATTCGCCAATCTATCCTAGCCAATTCACACCTCATACCTTCAAAGTTACCCTTCTTTAAGTTCTGGACCATGGTCTCTGAATTAATTAAAGAGAAGTGACTGCAGAGATAGTGGATGCATTGGTTGTAATCTACCAAAATTCCCTGGATTCTGGGGAGGTCCCAGCAGATTGGAAAACCGCAAATGTAACACCCCCATTTAAAAAAGGAGTCAGACAAAATGCAGGAAACTACAGATCAGTTAGCCTAAAATCTGTTGTTGGGAAAATGCTTGAATTCCATTCTTAAGAAAGCAGTAGCTGGACATTTGGAAAAACATGATTCAATCAAGCAAAGTCAGCATGCTTTTATGAAAGGGAAATCATATTTGACAAATTTACCGGAGCTCTTTGAGGATGTAATGAGCAGGGTGGATAAGGGAGAACCAGTGAATGTGGTGTATTTGGATTTCCAGAAGGCATTCGATAAGGCGCCACATAAGAGGTTACTGCACAAGATAAAAGTTCACGGGGTTGGGGGTAATATATTAGTATGGATAGAGGATTGGCTAACTAACAGAAAACAGAGAATCGGGATAAATGGGTCATTTTCCGGTTGGCAAACAGTAACTAGTGGGGTGCCGCAGGGATTGGTGCTGGGGCCTCAACTATTTACAATCTATATTAATGACTTGGATGAAGGGACCGAGTGTAATGTAGTCAAGTTTGCTGATGATATAAAGATCGGTGGGAAAGCAAATTTTGAGGAGGACACAGAAAATTTGCAAAGGGATACAGACAGGCCAAGTGAGTGGGCAAAAATTTGGCAAATGGAGTATAATGTGGGAAAATGTGAGGTTATCCACTTTGGCAGAAATAATAGAAAAGCAAATTATAATTTAAATGGAGAAAAATTGCAAAGTGCTGCAGTACAGAGGGGCCTGGGGGTCTTTGTGCATGAAACACAAAAAGTTAGCATGCAGGTACAGCAAGCAATCAGGAAGGCAAATGGAATGTTGGCCTTTATTGCAAGGGGGATAGAGTATAAAAGCAGAGAAGTCCTGCTACAACTGTACAGGGTATTGGTGAGGCCACACCTAGAGTACTGCATAGTTTCGGTCTCCGTATTTAAGGAAGGACACACTTTCATTGGAGGCTGTTCAGAGAAGGTTCACTAGGTTGACTCCGGAGATGAGGGGGTTGACTTATGAAGATAGCTTGAGTAGGTTGGACCTATACTCATTGGAGTTCAGAAGAATGAGATTGTATTGAAACATATAAGATAATGAGGGGGTTCGACAAGGTGGATGCAGAGAGGATATTTCCACATAGGGGAAACTAAAACTGGGGGACATCGTCTTAGAATAAGGGGTCACCCATTTAAAACTGAGATGAGGAGAAATTTCTTCTCTCAGAGGGTTGCAAATCTATGGAATTCTCTGCCCCAGAGAGCTGTGGAGGCCGGGTCATTGAATATATTTAAGGTGTAGACAGATTTTTGAGTGATAACGGAGTAAAGGTTTATGGGGAGTGGGCAGGGAAGTGGAGCTGAGTGCATGATCAGATCAGCCATGATCTTATTGAATGGCAGAGCAGGCTCGAGGGGCCAAATGGCCTACTCCTATTTCTTATGCAGATTTATTTAATTAACTGAATATAAATTCCCCAGCTGCTGTGGTGGCATTTGAACTCACGTCTCCAGATCATTAGTCCAGGTTTCTGGATTACTAGCCCAGTAACCACTATCCCTCACTCTGGCACTCCTGTGCACTCACCCCACAAAGCACCAGCAACATTAGAGCTGCACTATTGCTATGTTGGGGGCGGGCTGCAGCAGCCAGATTTTGGGCTCAATTTTCCCCAAAGCTGTTTTGTGGCGTACGTGAAGAGTTTTTGTTTGAGCCCAAGTACGCCAATAAAAAATCTTCCAAGTTTCCCCGTTTGATTTCTTCATTTTGGCGCCACCTAGCCTGTCATTTAGTTTTGGGGGTGGAGCTTTGATCTGCGCCAAAAAGATCGCGTTGCCACGGTAACCAGGGACACAATACAGGCTGAGACTGGAAAGTGAAACATAGCAGCCTGCACAAGCACATTAAAATACATTGCAATAACTTACCTCCATTAAATTATTAAAGTCCACCCTCCCTTCCCAATACCGGTCCCGATCCCCACACCGATCCCAGGCCGAATGGCCTCCTCCCGGTCCCGGTCCCTGCACCTATCCCAGGCTGAATGGCCGCTTCCCTCCCAGTCCCCACACCTATCCCAGGTCGAATGGCCTCCCGCCTCCCGGTCCCCGCACCTATCCCAGGCTGAATGGCCTCCCCCCTCCCGGTTCCCGCACCTACCCCAGGCTGAATGGCCTCCCCCCTCCCGGTCCCTGCACCTATCCCAGGCCGAATGACCTCCCGGTCCCAGTCCCCGCACCTAACTAAATCAGAAAGGCTTTCCCCTCCACACTCTCTTACGTCTCCTGCTGCTACTATCTGCTGTGGTGAGTTACTTACCTGCGCCGATTTACTTAACTCACCAGAAGGTTTTTCAACAGAAGCCACATACGCTGGCCTAAGAAGAACTTGAGTAACTCTGAGCTTGCCTAAATGGCCAGAATTGACGCAGGTTACGCCCCCTTTGACTGAAAAAAACTAACCTAAAAAAATCGTAACTAACTGAGTTAAACTGATGCAAATTGATTGGGAAAACTTGTATTTTTTAACTTAGGCCAAAAAAAGCGGCCTGCGCCAAACAAACCGCACAAATCACTGGGGAAAATTGAGTCCATTCTCTGGTTGCCACTTTTCTAACTGCAATCAAATGCTACATGGATATGGTGGGTGCTACTCCTGTCTGTCTGCAGTAAGCATGCCTTCATCATACAGACTGACTTTAGATTGGCCACAAGAAAAGCAGAACTGGCGGGATTTCTGGTGAGGAATGTCATCCCACCAGTCCCGACACTTTGAGTAACTTCATAATGGAAGGGAGGCACGAGGAGCACTCGCCACCTCCAGTCGGAATTTATGATGGTGGGTTGAAAGAAATGGAGAACTGACAGAACTGGGTCCTGCCCCAAATTCCAGCAAAGCCCCAAACATCCAACATCCGCCTTGGTTACTGCCCTCCCAGAGTCAGAAGTATTGGAGCCTACATGTCTATCACTGTGTGAGAAAACTCTTTCTCTCCCCCTAATCTACGGCCTCATTTCAGTCTTCCTAATTTTATGATCATCTGTTCTGCTTTTAAGTTAAAATCACTTACTTAGACCTAAATTTTCCTGGCCTTTTAGCAATTCAAAGATGTGAATCATGTCCAATTTCAAAATCCTTTATGTTTGCAGTGAGGTCGAATCTATTTCTGTCATTCTCCCCTCATAACTTGAAATTGTTTGCATTTTAGAACCGTCTTTTTTGCTCTTCTCCAAATGGGTGTCCTTTTAAAAGCAGGGTGATCAAAAATGCAGATAAATATTTCAAATATTTAAATATAGAGTAAAAATAAATCATTTATATTCATATGATTAAATGCCTTTGAGATGTATCCCAGTTATTGATTACCTTAACTGATGGCAGCCTCATTGACTAGATGTTTTCAGTGAATAACTAATAGTCACCCTCATACTTTTGTTATCCACTTCAGTGCAGTAAGTATAATTCCTCTCACACCGTCTGTGATGCAGCATGTATAATATACAGGTAAAGTCCAGATTTAAGTTTATATAGATTACATAAAATATACAATAATAACAACTTACGTTTAAAGAAGAAAGAAAGACTTGAATTTATATAGCGCCTCTCACGACCACCGGACGTCTCAAAGCGCTTTACAGCCAAGGAAGCACTTTTGGAGTGTAGTCACTATTGTAATGTGGGAAATGCGACAGCCAACTTGCGCACAGCAAGCTCCCACAAACAGCAAACTGATAATGACCAGATAATCTGTTTTTTGTTATATTGATTGAGGGATAAATATTGGCCAGGACACTGGGAATAAATCCACTGCACTTCTTCGAAATAGTGCAATGGGATCTTTGATGTCTTCCTGAGAGGGCAGACAGGGCCTCGGTTCAATGTCTCAGCTGAAAGTCGGCAGCTCTGACAGTGCAGCACTCCCTCAGCTCTGCACTGGAGTGTCAACCTAGATTTCTTTTTATGTGTTCAAGTTCTTGGAGTGGGGCTTGAACCCAAAACCTTTTGAATCAGAGGCGAGTGTGCTACCCACTGAGCCACGGCTGACATGGCATCTTTATATAGCACGTAAAGATGCCGTATCATTTTTACTACGTTAATAGTAAAACATCGCATGGCGCTTCAAAGGAGCATTATCAAAAAAAACAAAATTTGACACCGAGCCACATAGGGAGAAATTAAGGCAGATGACCAAAAGATTAGTCAAAGAGGTAGGTAGTAAGGGATATCTTAAAGAAGGAAACTGAAGTACAGAGGCAGAGAGGTTTAGGGAGGGAGTTTCAGAGCTTAGGCAGATTGAAGGCACGGCTGCCAATGATGAAGCGATTAAAATCGGGGATATTCAAGAGGCCAGAATTGGCAGAGTACAGCGATCTCGGGGGGATTGTAGGGCTGGAGATGATTACAAAGATAGGAAGGGGCGAGGCCATGGAAGGATTTGGAAACAAGGATGAGAAAATACAGCACAATCCATGTCAGCCTTTATGCTCCACTTGAGTCTCCTCCCATCTTTCCTCATCCAACTCTATCAACATAACCATCTATTCCCTTCTCCCTCACATGCTTATCCCATCATCATCATAGGCAGTCCATTGGAATCAAGGAAGACTTGCTTCCACTCTTAGCATGAGTTCTTAGGTGGCTGTACAGTCCAATACAAGAACCACAGTCTCTGTCACAGCTGGGACAGATAGTCGTTGAGGGAAAGGTTGGGCAGGGAGCCTGGTTTACCACACGCTCCTTCCACTGCCTGTGCTTGATTTCTGCATGCTCTTGGCGACAATACTCAAGGAGCTCAGCGCCCTCCCGGATGCACTTCCTCCACTTAGGGCGGTCTTTGGCCAGGGACTCCCAGGTGTCAGTGGGGATGTCGCACTTTATCAGGGAGGCTTTGAGGGTGTCTTTGTAACGTTTCCTCTGGCTGCCTTTGGCTCGTTTGCCGTGGACGAGTTCTGAGTAGAGCACTTGCTTTGGGAGTCTCGTGTCTGGCATGCGAACTATGTGGCCTGCCCAGCGGAGCTGATCAAGTGTGGTCAGTGCTTCAATGCTGGGGATGTTGGCCTGGACAAGGATGCTAATGTTTATGCATCTGTCTTCCCAGGGGATTTGTAGGATCTTGCGGAAACATCGCTGGTGGTATTTCTCCAGTGACTTGAGGTGTCTACTGTACATAGTCCACGTCTCTGAGCCATACAGGAGGGCAAGTATTACTCCGGCCCTGTAGACCATGAGCTTGGTGACAGTTTTGAGGGCCTGGTCTTCAAACACTCTTTTACTCAGGCGGCTGAAGGCTGCACTGGCGCACTGGAGGCGGTGTTGGATCTCATCATCAATGCCTGCTCTTGTTGATTGGAGGATCCCGAGATAAGGGAAGTGGTCCACGTTGTCCAGGGCCGTTCTGTGGATCTTGATGTCTGGGGGGCAGTGTCTTGTGGTGAGGACAGCCTGGTGGGGGACCTTTGTCTTACTGATGTTTAGCGTAAGACCCATGCTTTCATATGCCTCGGTAAATACGTCAACTATGTCCTGGAGTTCAGCCTCTGTGTGTGCACAGACGCAGGCGTCGTCCACGTACTGTAGCTTGACGACAGAGGTTGGGGTGGTCTTGGACCTAGCCTGGAGATGGCGAAGGTTGAACAGGGGTTCCCACTGATTCTGTAGTTTAGTTCCACTCCAGCAGGGAGCTTGTCAACTGTGAGGTGGAGCATGGCAGCGAGGAAGATTGAGAAGAGGGTTGGGGCGATGACACAGCCCTGTTTGACCCCAGTCCGGACGTGGATTGGATCTGTAATGGATCCGTTGGTAAGGATCACAGCCTGCATGTCGTCGTGGAGCAGGCGGAGGATGGTGATATACTTTTGGGGCATCCGAAATGGAGGAGGACGCTCCATAGACCCTCACGGTTGACAGTGTCAAAGGCCTTTGTAAGTTCGAAGAAGGCCATGTATAAGGGCTGGTGCTGTTCCCTGCATTTTTCCTGCAGCTGTCACGCTGCAAAAATCATGTTCGTTGTGCCCCAGAGGGGACGAAATCCCCACTACGACTCAGGGAGGAACTCCTCGGCCACGGGGTGAAGACGGTTGAGGAGGACTCTAGCGACGACTTTCCCAGTGGCTGATAGCAGAGAGATTCCTCTGTAGTTGCCGCAGTCGGACTTGTCACCTTTTTTAAAGATGGTCATGATCACTGCGTCTCTAAGATCTCCCAGCATGCTCTCCTCCCTCCAGATGAGAGAGATGAGGTCATGTATTCGCGCCAGTAGTGCCTCTCCGCCATACTTCAGTGCCTCAGCAGGGATTCCATCCGCTCCTGTAGCCTTGGTTTTTTTTAGCTGTCTTATGGCCTTTTCTACCTCGTGCAGGTCTCACTGAGATGGTGGCAGGCAGCTTGCTGCAGAATGGAGTCGATAACACTCGAGTCAAAGGCAGAGTCTCGATTGAAGAGATCTTCGAAGTGTTCCTTCCAGTGGGCCCTGACTGCCTCGGTGCCCTTGATGAGTGTTTCCCTATTCTTGGCCAGGAGTGGGGTGGGGCCTTGGGAGTTTGGTCCGTATGTGTCCTTTACTGTGATGAAGAATCCTCGCACATCATGGCTGTCAGCCAGCTGCTGTATCTCCTGTGCTTTCTCCATCCACCACCTGATCTTTCGGTCCGGAGTTTTTTGTTGGACCTTAGCCTTTAGCCATCTGTAATGCTGCTTTGCTGCTCCCGAGTTGGGTTGCTGTTTAAGGCTCAGAAATGCCCTGCGCTTACAATCTATTAGTTCTTGAATCTCCTGATCATTCTCACCAATCAGTCCTGGTGTTTCCTGGTTGAGTGACCGAGCATCTCTTTGCAGGCACTGGTTATGGAGGCCTGGAGGGCAGACCAAGCGCTATGGGCATTCTGCATCTCCGGATCGTCAAGGCCTGCCAGGTTAGCTGTGAGGCGTTGACTGAAGAGGGCTCTCTTAGCTAGGTCCTCAAGTGCCCCGGCATTGACTTTTTTGCGACACTGCTTCTGCTGCCCCCTTCGCTTTGGATCTATGTTGACGTCAATGATGGATCGGATTAGGCGGTGGTCCATCCAGCAGTCGTCAGCTCCTGTCATGGCATGGGTGATGCGTACATCCTTGCAATCCCTGGCTCGGACAATGACATAGTCGAGCAGGTGCCAGTGCTTGGAGCGAGGGTGTTGCCACGATGTCTTGTATTTGTCCCTCTGACGGAACACAGTGTTGGTGATGACAAGTTCATGTTCTAGACATTTTGTCAGGAGTAGGGTCCCGCTGGAGTTAGCTTTCCCTACCTCCTCCCTGCCCATCACGCCTCCCCAGAGGTTTGTGTCCCTGCCGACCCTGGCGTTGAAGTCGCCGAGGAGGATCAGTTTGTCGCCCACGGGGACGCAGGTCAGGGATTTTTCGATGTTGGAGTAAAAACTCTCTTTGGCCTCTTCTGTTGCATCGAGTGTTGGGGCGTACGCACTGATGACTGGCGCACTGGTTCTGGGATAGGGTGAGTCGAAGCGTCATGAGGCGTTCGTTAGTCCCGCAGGGGAAGTCTTTGAGGCGGTCGACCAGCTCGTTGTTGATGGCGAAGCCGACTCCGTGGAGGCGACTTTCTGCCTCTGGTTTCCCTTTCCAGAAGAAGGTGTAACCTCCACCTTGTTCCTTGAGCTGGCCTTCCCCTGCCTGCCGGGTCTCGCTTAGGGCTGCGATGTCGATATCAAAGCAGCTAAGTTCCCGGGCAACTATGGCGGTGCGGTGTTCCGGTCTGTCGCTGTTGGGGTTGCCCATGAGGGTCCTGACATTCCAGGTCCCGAACTTCATGTTAGAGGAGTGCAAGATGCCTGTGCGTGAGTTCTTTAACGTGGGGTGATCGTTGCACACCGGCTACCACACGGGCTTAGCTGAGTGAGGTCTTGGTCCAGTGGCAAAGGGGTCCAGCATGACTGGGGACCAGGCACTGTCAAATGGGCCTAATTGTCTATGGTGAGCTGTTGGCCGCAGGCTCGGTGCTGGGTAGCACCCTTGATGGTAGGTGGTCCAAGGCTTGGTTGAGGACAGGCATTGGGGAGGTCAGCGGTGCACTGGGGTTCAGAATGGGGGGGCAGGGGAGTCACAGCCATTGTACTCACCACGTGCTGGAGGAGGAGAGGAGACCAGGCCATCAGTGGGGAAGGAGAGGTCCAGATGGGGGGGGAGGAGGTGGAGGCCTGATAGCCAAGTCCAGCCGCACAATCGCCACAGGAGGTCCAGCCGGAAGGCCCAGGTTGCGCCGAGTCGCTGCAGAAGGTCCAGCCGGGAGGCCCAGGTCCAGCCGAGTCATCCAATCGCTGCAGGAGATCCAGCCGGGAGGCCCACGTCCAGCCGAGTCATCCAGTCGCTGCAGGAGATCCAGCCGGGAGGCCCAGGTCCAGCCGAGTCATCCAGTCGCTGCAGGAGATCCAGCCGGGAGGCCCAGGTCCAGCCGAGTCATCTAGTCGCTGCAGGAGATCCAGCCGGGAGGCCCAGGTCCAGCCGAGTCATCCAGTCGCTGCAGGAGATCCAGCCGGGAGGCCCAGGTCCAGCCGAGTCATCCAGTCGCTGCAGGAGATCCAGCCGGGAGGCCCAGGTCCAGCCGAGTCATCTAGTCGCTGCAGGAGATCCAGCCGGGAGGCCCAGGTCCAGCCGAGTCATCCAGTCGCTGCAGGAGATCCAGCCGGGAGGCCCAGGTCGCATCGAGTCGCCGATGTGTGGTGTGGCAGGAGGCCTGAGGTAGGCCCGACCTTTTGGGATTCGCGAGGTTGGGATTAGGGTGGGGATTTAAGTCTTTAAGACCCCCTATTAGGGTCTATTAAGGCTAGGGCTGGGGCTTGAGGAAGTGCAGTCAGTGGGAGGGGGGAGGTTGAGGGTGGGAGTTGCTGAGGAGCTGTTTAGCAGGGGAGCTCCCTAGAGAGCTACTACCCCAACAGCCATCATCGCATCTAGACTCCCCTTAAAGGCTTCTATACTATTCACTTCAACCATTCCTTGCGGTAGTGAGTTCCACATTCTCACCACCTTTTAGGTAAAGAAGTTTCTTCTGAATTCCCGAATTGATTGCTTGGTGACTATCTTATATTGATTGCCTCTAGTTATGCTCTTCCTCACAAGGGGAAACACTCTCTCTGTATTCACTCTATCAAAACTTTTCATAATTTCAAAGACCTCTATCTGGTCACCCCTCAGCCTTCTCTTTTCAAGAGACAAGGGACCCAGCCTGTTCATCCTTTCCTGATAGTTATGACCTCGTGGTTCTGGTATCATTTTGTTGGGGGGAAAATTGCGGTCGGAGGCTTCCTTCGTACGAATGCCTCCAACCCGGAAAAAATCTACGAAAGTACCTGGTGGTCCCGGAGGAACATAGGATCCCGGTCGGAGGCCTGGATTCACTGCGCAGCGCATGGGAAGATGTCTTTTAGGTACGTATGTACATGCTGGAATCACGTGGGCCTGGACCACCAATCACTATGCAGTATTCTCATTGATAAAAATGGGAACTCTGTTTGTACAAGTTACCATTACTATCAATGAGAAAAACCCTAAAACACCGAAACACCCTAAAACAACATAATAAATAAATAAAACACTTAAATATTTAAAATTAATTGAAATTAAATGTTAATTAAATGTTTTTTAGATTTTTTTAATGTGTTTTAATAGTGTTAAAAATAAACTTGCCATAATGGATGGGGGTTTTAATATAAAAACAAGTGTTTAAATTTAATTTTTATATGTTTTAAAAGTGTTACACTGGTCATCATCATAGACAGTCCCTCGTATCGAGGGTGACTTGCTTCCACGCCAAAAAGGGATGAGTTCACAGGTGTTTCAATGAAGGGCCTAATATTCCGGGTCCTGAACTACATCTTGAAGTGTGGAAGATGCCTGTGCGTGGATTTTTTTTAACGTGTGGTGGCCGTTGCACCCCAGCCACCACTGGTGAAAGTAAGCTATGCAAGTGCTTTTAACAGATGTAAAAGTTGGAAAGACATTCGCTGGGCATGAGTTAGGCAAATAGCCCAATCTCTGCTGCGTGGATGTCCTTCCTGCGGGGATGCGGAGGATCTGTCTAGCGAAATCTTGGCAGATCGGAAAAGACGGTTTTCGGCGCATGCGTATCGCGCCCGGAAAACCAGCTTTTGCGAAGCCTCGCCAGGTCCGTGCGCACGTCCCAATAAGTATAAACTCGCAGATCTGGTATCATATTATTGAGCCATCATTTACTGTTGGAATGCAAGAAGACCCTGTTCCTTTATGTAGGCCTAGCGTTTCGGCGAATTTGTCCGAGATCGGCCAAACCAACGTAAAAGATCGAGGACTTTTAAGTGCAAATTAGGTCCAGGGTAAATCGAGTTGCCGCGATCTTTTATGCTGGTTTAGAATACATCTAGCTGGAAACCGGCCCCACCCACAAACTGGCCAGGCCCCCAGATCGAATTAATCACCATGGCGAGTTTCCGCTCAATGCACCCATTTGAGGAAGCTCTTCAAATTAAGCTGGGTTTTTTAGGCGCAAAGGCACTAATAGTATTTTTTAAGTTTTTCAAATATTAAAAAATATTTAATTTATTAAGAAACTGATTTGTTCACAGCAATGAACTAGTAAATGGTTTCGTGTCGCTTTTTTCAAGTGATTTTCAGCTATTTAAATTCAAGTTTCTCACACATGGTGGACTCAACACTCTTATTAAAAATGCTTAGCTTTGGTGATTGTAATGTATGCACCTGTGAGTATGCTCGCAGATTTATAGAGTAACAATCGCGGCCTTCCGCGAGAGGTGGGCGTCGGAGGGACTGGAGTGCATCATCACCCCCGGCAACCAAATTTTAATTTGATTTTATTTCTTTTAAAGTTTAATTTGTTTTAATTGCCAGGTTTTAGTGTCCCCCTCCCCTTTTATAGGGGGCACTTGTAAATTATATGGTTTTAATGCCCCAAAAAAAAATCACAAAAGGAAAAAAAAACACAAAAAAAAAGAGGGCAGGTATAAGTGTCTGGAGTGTCCCCCAGATCGGGGGGCACTCGATCTAATGTTTATTTTGTACTCCCTAAAAGAGTTGTAGAGTAACAATCGCGGCCTTCCGCGAGAGGTGGGCGCCGGAGGGACTGGAGTGCATTGTCACCCCCGGCAACCAAATTTTAATTTGATTTTATATGTTTTAAAGTATAATTTGTTTTAATTGCCGGGCTTTTAGTGTCCCCCTCCCCTTTTATAGGGGGCACTTGTAAATTATGGTTTTAGTGCACAAAAAAAAACCACAAAAAAAAAACTACAAAAATACAACAAAAAAAACCCAAAAAAACAAAAAAAGGGCCTTGGGAAATGTTTGGAGTGTCCCCCAGATCGGGGGGCACGATTTAATGTTTGTTTATTGTTTACTCCAAAAGAGTTGTAGAGTAACAAAAAGAGTTGTAGAGCTGTTGAGTTGTGGGTGGCTTAGCCAGTCACGTGATGTTCACATGACTCAATAAAATCCCAGCCAGTTGGGTTCAGGGGATCCACGATGAGGTCTGCAGCTGTGAGCCTGGTGGATGAACTGGTAATGTGAGTAGTGTGAATGTTAAATCTTTGCTAATAAACCAGCTAGTTCTTAATAGCAATGTGTTGCTATGAATTCTTAAGCAAAGAATCCATGAAGCAAATACATTACAGTAATAAATCTATTTTCAGCTGCGTTGATAAAACTGCACCAGGTTACCGTTCTTAAATACATCAAAGAATATTTTTAATGCAAGAAACTCAAATATAAACAATTACATTCTATTATGCTGCCCGGTTGTGCTGGCCCATGGAAGATTTTACATTCGACGATATGCAAATGGCTTTGAGCGGAAACTTGAGCCAAAGCTTCATTTCGGAAAACTAGGGTGATTTCAAACGCAATTTGCTGATTGTGTGCAAAGTGGAAAATCTACCCCATAATGTTTATTTTCCAGCCAACACCCCTGCAGCAAGCCTCGTCTCAGACCCAGATTGTTGCTATCTTCTATCCACTTCAATAGGAAATTGCTTTAACTGATTATTTGTCTTCCAAACAAAGGACACCGGAAAAGATAAAAAAAGTTCATTGCAAATGCAAAAAAGCATGTAGCCCCTTGTTACAGAATACTAAGCTCTGTGAGAGAGAGAAAGCTTGTATTTGATATTTGATTTATTGATTCTCACTGCAAGCAGATGAACCGAACAGCACAGTGACGATTCACATGCGCAGAGAAAGGATCCAACACTACTTCTGAAAAACAGACAGTGTTCCTGAAGGTCTCGTTAATCCATCCCATTTTAGATCCTCTAACCTGTTTTCTTTTGCTTATCGTAAAGCAGCAGTAACAACAGCTTGAAAGCTCCAAGCGGATGTTAAGCATACATCCCAAAAAGAAAATAGGAATTAAGTAAACAAATCCCAGTAGCGAGAGTGAAGAGATTGCTTTAAAACACATATAATGGGATAAATTACTTGAAGGCTGATTGTAGAAACTGGAAGAAAGTATCCAGCGAGGAAGTTGTCCCACGGAGCTGGCTTCAGCTCCAGAAAAACAGATGTCCATCTGCTTCATTGTCTTGGCGTGGAATCACTCTCTGCCTCAAGCTTATCCAGCCAGCAAAGGGCTTGGGTGGAGCTGAGATTCCAGGACACTGTGACTACAAAAACAAAATGCACAGGCTCTTAAGTGTCCTGTTAAATAGGCAAAGGCAGGTGCTAAAGCCATTCTGCGTATCTCTGCTGCCTGTACCCTAACCCGCGCCAAGTCTTGTTCACGCAAACCTACCCTGGCTCTCGTTCCAGCAATGACTTGAGTTTATCGTTCCTATCCTCGTGTTTAAATGCTTCCTTGGCCTAGCCTCCTCTCTATCTCTGTAACCGCTTCCAGCCTTACAGCCCTCCAAGAACTCTGTGCTCCTCCAACTCTGGATTCTTGTACATCCCCGGCTTCTTTCACCCCCACCATTGGTGGCCGTGTTTTCAACAGTCTGGGTCCTAAGCTCCAGAATTCCTTCACTAAACCTCTTTCCCACTCTACCTCTCTCTCTCCTCCTTTAAGACCCTCTTTAAAACCTATTTCTTTGACCAATCTGTTGGTCACCTGTCCTATTGTTGCCTTTTATGGCTCGGTGTCAATTTATTTGTCTGATTACGCTCTTGTGAAGCGCATTGGGATGTTTTCCTACATTAAAGGTGCTATATAAATGCAAGTTGTTGTTGTATTTTAAATATTTACTGGTGGATCTCTTTGCTCACGATAGTTCAGTGCAAACAACCTAACTGCATCTGTCATTCTCATGTTGCTGGTTTAGTCTTTCCACTTCTGCTTATATCTATCTTTTTGTTCTTTCCTGCCCCTTCTCTCTAGCATCCTCTATTTCTCTCCTTTTAATTTCTTCTTTCCTTTAGGCTGGAAGTTGGTACGTGATGAGTTCTTGAAGGTGCGGGAAGCTGTCGAGGACTGTGGTCTGCGATTCCCAGTGTTGGATGCGGGAGCCAGTGGATTCAGGATGCCGGTCAAAGGAGGGAAACGACCAGAGCCGAAAGCTGGCAGGTGGGAAAAGGCAGGTGTTCAGGACGCAGGCGAACGCAACATGAAGGACGTGGCAGAAAGGTGGAGAGAAATTAGTGGGGCAGAGAGAGGGAGAGAAGTTAGTGGGGCAGAGAGAGGGAGAGAAGTTAGTGGGGCAGAGAGAGGGAGAGAAGTTAGTGGGGCAGAGAGAGGGAGAGAAGTTAGTGGGGCAGAGAGAGGGAGAGAAGTTAGTGGGGCAGAGAGAGGGAGAGAAGTTAGTGGGGCAGAGAGAGGGAGAGAAGTTAGTGGGGCAGAGAGAGGGAGAGAAGTGAGTGGGGCAGAGAGAGGGAGAGAAGTTAGTGGGGCAGAGATAGAGAGAGAAGTTAGTGGGGCAGAGAGAGGGAGAGAAGTTAGTGGGGCACAGAGAGGGAGAGAAGTTAGTGGGGCAGAGATAGAGAGAGAAGTTAGTGGGGCAGAGAGAGGGAGAGAAGTTAGTGGGGCAGAGAGAGGGAGAGAAGTTAGTGGGGCAGAGATAGGGAGAGAAGTTAGTGGGGCAGAGATAGGGAGAGAAGTTAATGGGGCAAAGAGAGGGAGAGAAGTTAGTGGGGCAGAGAGAGGGAGAGAAGTTAGTGGGGCAGAGAGAGGATGAGAAGTTAGTGGGGCAGAAATAGGGAGAGAAGTTAGTGGGGCAGAGAGAGGGAGAGAAGTTAGTGGGGCAGAGAGAGAGAGAGAAGTTAGTGGGGCAGGGAGAGGGAGAGAAGTTAGTGGGGCAGAGAGAGGATGAGAAGTTAGTGGGGCAGAGATAGAGAGAGAAGTTAGTGGGGCAGAGAGAGGGAGAGAAGTTAGTGGGGCAGAGAGAGGGAGAGAAGTTAGTGGGGCAGAGATAGAGAGAGAAGTTAGTGGGGCAGAGATAGAGAGAGAAGTTAGTGGGGCAGAGAGAGGGAGAGAAGTTAGTGGGGCAGAGAGAGGGAGAGAAGTTAGTGGGGCAGAGATAGAGAGAGAAGTTAGTGGGGCAGAGATAGAGAGAGAAGTTAGTGGGGCAGAGAGAGGGAGAGAAGTTAGTGGGGCAGAGAGAGGGAGAGAAGTTAGTGGGGCAGAGATAGGGAGAGAAGTTAGTGGGGCAGAGATAGGGAGAGAAGTTAGTGGGGCAGAGATGGGGAGAGAAGTTAGTGGGGCAGAGATAGGGAGAGAAGTTAGTGGGGCAGAGATAGGGAGAGAAGTTAGTGGGGCAGAGAGAGGGAGAGAAGTTAGTGGGGCAGGGAGAGGATGAGAAGTTAGTGGGGCAGAGATAGGGAGAGAAGTTAGTGGGGCAGAGAGAGGGAGAGAAGTTAGTGGGGCAGAGATAGGGAGATAAGTTAGTGGGGCAGAGAGAGGGAGAGAAGTTAGTGGGGCAGGGAGAGGGAAAGAAGTTAGTGGGGCAGAGAGAGGGAGAGAAGTTAGTGGGGCAGAGATAGGGAGAGAAGTTAGTGGGGCAGAGAGAGGGAGAGAAGTTAGTGGGGCAGAGAGTGGGAGAGAAGATAGTGGGGCAGGGAGAGGGAGAGAAGTTAGTGGGGCAGAGATAGGGAGATAAGTTAGTGGGGCAGAGAGAGGGAGAGAAGTTAGTGGGGCAGAGAGAGGGAGAGAAGTTAGTGGGGCAGAGATAGGGAGAGAAGTTAGTGGGGCAGAGAGAGGGAGAGGAGTTATTGGGGAGAGATAGGGAAAGAACGGAGTGGGACAGAGATAAGGAGAGAAGTTAGTGGGGCAGAGATAGAGAGAGAAGTTAGTGGGGCAGAGAGAGGGAGAGAAGTTAGTGGGGCAGAGAGAGGGAGAGAAGTTAGTGGGGCAGAGAGAGGATGAGAAGTTAGTGGGGCAGAGATGGGGAGAGAAGTTAGTGGGGCAGAGATAGGGAGAGAAGTTAGTGGGGCAGAGAGAGGGAGAGAAGTTAGTGGGGCAGGGAGAGGATGAGAAGTTAGTGGGGCAGAGATAGGGAGAGAAGTTAGTGGGGCAGAGAGAGGGAGAGAAGTTAGTGGGGCAGAGATAGGGAGATAAGTTAGTGGGGCAGAGAGAGGGAGAGAAGTTAGTGGGGCAGAGAGAGGGAGAGAAGTTAGTGGGGCAGAGATAGGGAGAGAAGTTAGTGGGGCAGAGAGAGGGAGAGAAGTTAGTGGGGCAGAGAGAGGGAGAGAAGATAGTGGGGCAGGGAGAGGGAGAGAAGTTAGTGGGGCAGAGATAGGGAGATAAGTTAGTGGGGCAGAGAGAGGGAGAGAAGTTAGTGGGGCAGAGAGAGGGAGAGAAGTTAGTGGGGCAGAGATAGGGAGAGAAGTTAGTGGGGCAGAGATAGGGAGAGGAGTTATTGGGGAGAGATAGGGAAAGAACGGAGTGGGACAGAGATAAGGAGAGAAGTTAGTGGGGCTAAGATAGGGAGAGAAGTTATTGGGGAATGATAGGGAGAGAAGGGAGTGGGAGAGAGATAGGGAGAGAAGTTAGTGGGGCAGAGATAGGGAGAGAAGGGAGTGATGCAGAGGCATGAAGAGAAGGAAATGGGGCAGAGATTATGGAGAGAAGGAAGTGGGGCAGCAGAGTGGGGGAAGGAAGTGTGACAGATGCATGTGGAGAAGGAAGGGAAGCAGAGATGTGGGGAGAAGCAAACATTTTAATTCACGTTGGGGAATTACATTAAACAGGCTGTGGGCCATACCTCCACACTAACCCTCGCCAATCCCTTACTTCGCTTCTCAGATGTAAACAGTGAGGGCCATCTCATTATATTGGGCGAACTGCTTAATCATGGCTTGTTTCCCCACCTCTCTTGGTCCTCTCTCTGTGGTTGTGCACAGCCTTGGCCTGTAAGCAGAACACATTTAAGATGCATTTGAACCAGAATACCTATGTCCCAAGGAACTATCTCTCAGGATCAGGAATTTGCAAGTGAGCTAGCAGGGCGTTTCATGCTTACCGCACTCTTTGCGAGCTACTCATTGAACTGCTCTGTGCGAGGTATTCCTGTGCCTCAGTTTAATAGTGCCCTCCGCCTGCTCTTCTGTGAAAGAACGTTGAGAGAGCATATCTCTGCATGTTATCTCCCTCAGCACCCATGGCAGAATAATAAACAACAGGAAAAAGAGTGGGAGCGCGATAGTGATAGGGGATTCGATGGTGAGGGGAATAGATAGGCGTTTCTGCGGACGCAACCGAGACTCCAGGATGGTATGTTGCCTCCCTGGTGCAAGGGTCAAGGATGTCTCGGAGCGGGTGCAGGACATTCTGAAATGGGAGGGAGAACAGCCAGTTGTCGTGGTGCACATTGGTACCAACGACATAGGTAAAAAAAGGGATGAGGTCCTACGAAAAGAATTTAAGGAGCTAGGAGCTAAATTAAAAAGTAGGACCTCAAAAGTAGTAATCTCGGGATTGCTACCAGTGCCACGTGCTAGTCAGAGTAGGAATCGCAGGATAGCGCAGATGAATACATGGCTTGAGCAGTGGTGCAGCAGGGAGGGATTCAAATTCTTGGGGCATTGGAACCGGTTCTGGGGGAGGTGGGACCAGTACAAACCGGACGGTCTGCACCTGGGCAGGTCCGGAACGAATGTCCTAGGGGGAGTGTTTGCTAGTGCTGTTGGGGAGGAGTTAAACTAATATTGCAGGGGGATGGGAACCTATACAGGGAGACAGAGGGAGACAAAAAGGAGGCAAAAGCAAAAGACAGAAAGGAGATGAGGAAAAGTGGAGGGCAGAGAAACCCAAGGCAAAGAACAAAAAGGGCCACTGTACAGCAAAATTCTAAAAGGACAAAGGGTGTTAAAAAAACAAGCCTGAAGGCTTTGTGTCTTAATGCAAGGAGTATCCGCAATAAGGTGGATGAATTAATTGTGCAAATCGATGTTAACAAATATGATGTGATTGGGATTACGGAGACGTGGCTCCAGGATGATCAGGGCTGGGAACTCAACATCCAGGGGTATTCAACATTCAGGAAGGATAGAATAAAAGGAAAAGGAGGTGGGGTAGCATTGCTGGTTAAAGAGGAGATTAATGCAATAGTTAGGAAAGACATTAGCTTGGATGATGTGGAATCTATATGGGTAGAGCTGCAGAACACTAAAGGGCAAAAATCGTTAGTGGGAGTTGTGTACAGACCTCCAAACAGTAGTAGTGATGTTGGGGAGGGCATCAAACAGGAAATTAGGAGTGCATGCAATAAAGGTGCAGCAGTTATAATGGGTGACTTTAATATGCACATAGATTGGGCTAGCCAAACTGGAAGCAATACGGTGGAGGAGGATTTCCTGGAATGCATAAGGGATGGTTTTCTAGACCAATATGTCGAGGAACCAACTAGGGGGGAGGCCATCTTAGACTGGGTGTTGTGTAATGAGAGAGGATTAATTAGCAATCTCATTGTGCGAGGCCCCTTGGGGAAGAGTGACCATAATATGGTGGAATTCTGCATTAGGATGGAGAATGAAACAGTTAATTCAGAGACCATGGTCCAGAACTTAAAGAAGGGTAACTTTGAAGGTATGAGGCATGAATTGGCTAAGATAGATTGGCTAATGATACTTAAGGGGTTGACTGTGGATGGGCAATGGCAGACATTTAGAGAACGCATGGATGAATTACAACAATTGTACATTCCTGTCTGGCGTAAAAATAAAAAAGGGAAGGTGGCTCAACCGTGGCTATCTAGGGAAATCAGGGATAGTATTAAAGCCAAGGAAGTGGCATACAAATTGGCCAGAAATAGCAGCGAACCTGGGGACTGGGAGAAATTTAGAACTCAGCAGAGGAGGACAAAGGGTTTGATTAGGGTAGGGAAAATGGAGTACGAGAAGAAGCTTGCAGGGAACATTAAGGCGGATTGCAAAAGTTTCTATAGGTATGTAAAGAGAAAGAGGTTAGTAAAGACAAACGTAGGTCCCCTGCAGTCAGAATCAGGGGAAGTCATAACGGGGAACAAAGAAATGGCAGACCAATTGAACAAGTACTTTGGTTCAGTATTCACTAAGGAGGACACAAACAACCTTCCGGATATAAAAGTGGTCAGAGGGTCTATTAAGGAGGAGGAACTGAGGGAAATCTTTATTAGTCGGGAAATTGTGTTGGGGAAATTGATGGGATTGAAGGCCGATAAATCCCCAGGGCCTGATGGACTGCATCCCAGAGTACTTAAGGAGGTGGCCTTGGAAATAGCGGATGCATTGACAGTCATTTTCCAACATTCCATTGACTCTGGATCAGTTCCTATCGAGTGGAGGGTAGCCAATGTAACCCCACTTTTTAAAAAAGGAGGGAGAGAGAAAGCAGGGAATTATAGACCGGTCAGCCTGACCTCAGTAGTGGGTAAAATGATGGAATCAATTATTAAGAATGTCATAGCAGCGCATTTGGAAAATGGTGACATGATAGGTCCAAGTCAGCATGGATTTGTAAAAGGGAGATCATGCTTGACAAATCTTCTGGAATTTTTTGAGGATGTTTCCAATAAAGTGGACAAAGGAGTACCAGTTGATGTGGTATATTTGGACTTTCAGAAGGCTTTCGACAAGGTCCCACACAGGAGATTAATGTGCAAAGTTAAAGCACATGGGATTGGGGGTAGTGTGCTGACGTGGATTGAGAACTGGTTGTCAGACAGGAAGCAAAGAGTAGGAGTAAATGGGGACTTTTCAGAATGGCAGGCAGTGACTAGTGGGGTACCGCAAGGTTCTGTGCTGGGGCCCCAGCTGTTTACACTGTACATTAATGATTTAGACGAGGGGATTAAATGTAGTATCTCCAAATTTGCGGATGACACTAAGTTGGGTGGCAGTGTGAGCTGCGAGGAGGATGCTATGAGGCTACAGAGTGACTTGGATAGGTTAGGTGAGTGGGCAAATGCGTGGCAGATGAAGTATAATGTGGATAAATGTGAGGTTATCCACTTTGGTGGTAAAAACAGAGAGACAGACTATTATCTGAATGGTGACAGATTAGGAAAAGGGAAGGTGCAACGAGACCTGGGTGTCATGGTACATCAGTCATTGAAGGTTGGCATGCAGGTACAGCAGGCGGTTAAGAAAGCAAATGGCATGTTGGCCTTCATAGCGAGGGGATTTGAGTACAGGGGCAGGGAGGTGTTGCTACAGTTGTACAGGGCCTTGGTGAGGCCACACCTGGAGTATTGTGTACAGTTTTGGTCTCCTAACTTGAGGAAGGACATACTTGCTGTTGAGGGAGTGCAGCGAAGATTCACCAGACTGATTCCCGGGATGGTGGGACTGACCTATCAAGAAAGACTGAATCAACTGGGCTTGTATTCACTGGAGTTCAGAAGAGTGAGAGGGGACCTCATAGAAACGTTTAAAATTCTGACGGGTTTGGACAGGTTGGATGCAGGAAGAATGTTCCCAATGTTGGGGAAGTCCAGAACCAGGGGTCACAGTCTAAGGATAAGGGGTAAGCCATTTAGGACCGAGATAAGGAGAAACCTCTTCACCCAGAGAGTGGTGAACCTGTGGAATTCTCTACCACAGGAAGTAGTTGAGGCCAATTCACTAAATATATTCAAAAGGGAGTTAGATGAAGTCCTTACTACTCGGGGGATCAAGGGGTATGGCGTGAAAGCAGGAAGTGGGTACTGAAGTTTCATGTTCAGCCATGAACTCGTTGAATGGCGGTGCAGGCTAGAAGGGCTGAATGGCCTGCTCCTGCACCTATTTTCTATGTTTCTATGTTTCTATGTGCCACACCCTCTACAGAAGAAGAGTAAGTATGTGCACACAAGCGGGCACATTCATAAAGAAATATCTTCCTCATTTGCACCGAGGCGTGACGGATTTGGGAAACTGCACTTGGTCACTTTACAGCCAGGCGTGTTGGGCCTCTGCTTTAACGGGCAGGGGATCTTCAGCTCAATGAGAGCCGCCTTCCTTTGCCACACTCCTGTGCCATACCTCCTACAGCAGGATCTCCAAGAAAACGACACTAATTAGAGGTCGAAATTCGGCATCGCCGGTTTAGAGGTGGTGTCACTGCCCGAGTGCTCATTTTACCGCCAGGCGTTAGGTGCAGGCTGCAACTGCCAAATTCAGTTTGTTCACCCAAAGGTGAGAGAGCAGCGCTTAAAAAGTGGCATATCTTCGGTGCCAATGGGATGGGAGCTCAGGAGGCTGACTCAATTTCGCAAAGGGAGGCTGCTAGGTGAAAAAACCAGGAAGAAAAGAAACAATAAAACATCTCCAACCCACACACACACACACACACACTTCCCCAATGTTACAACTAATGAAAAAATGCAGAAAAAAATAAAGAAAAGAACTTGCCTTGTTCTCTGGCCGATTTCACCCGAGATCCGCTATGCACTCACCACTTTTTTCAGGATGTAAGCGCGCCAGCCGATAAGGCCGCCGTTGAAACCAAATATGGCGACAGTGGTGCCAAGGGGGCGTTGCACGCTCGATGACATCACCATGTGGGCGGAGTTAGAGGGCGCAGCGTTACCTCTTGGCGCCTCTACCAAAGACCCAGCTGAATTTCTCCGGAGGCATCGATGCCACTTGCCGCCGACGGTAGGCCTTTGCCGCCCGTGAGCTGCCCCCCTCCGGCAGTAGTGAGTGGCGTTAGGAACGGAATTTTGATCCCTAAGTGCTTCCCCACTGCTATCACCGCACATATTTTTTTGCAAAAGATTGCTTGACCTCCATCCTGCTACTGCGCTCCCGAGCATAAGAATATAAGAATTAGGAGCAGGAGTAGGTCATTCAGCCCCTCAATCCCCTGCTGCAAACAGCAGCCCTCTGACTCACCCAATGTTCTGCCTCATCATCATAAGCTGACCTTCGAAATCGAGGAAGACTTGCTTCCACTCTAAAAGTGAGTTCTCAGGTGACTGAACAGTCCAATACGGGAATTACAGTCTCTGTCACAGGTGGGACAGACAGTGGTTGAAGGAAAGCGGGGTGGGATTGGTTTGCCGCACGCTCTTTCCGCTGCCTGCGCTTGTTTTCTGCACGCTCTCGGCGACGAGACTCGAGATGCTCAGCGCCCTCCCGGATGCACTTCCTCCACTTAGGGCGGTCTTTGCCCAGGGGCTCCCAGGTGTCGGTGGGGATGTTGAATTTTATCAAGGAGGCTTTCAGCGTGTCCTTGAAACGTTTCCTCTGCCTGCCTGGGGCTCGCTTGCCGTGTAAGAGTTCCGAGTAGAGCGCTTGCTTTGAGCCAGCCAATCGGCAGACAGGTTTGCCTCATACAATTGAAGGTGGGAGACGTGCCTTGCAAAATTTGGCTCTTCTCACTGATTGTGCTCATGTGCCCATATCATTGCAAATGCAGTCCTGGTTTTGCTGGCATCGGAGATGTAGTATAATCTGTAGCACGCAACTAAAACGTAATAAATAATTATGCTTGTACGGGTTGATGCTGCATCAAATATAGGAAATGCGCCCTATCAGCTATGGCACAAGGTGGTGATGGTTGTTCTGGGATCTGATTGCCCAAAGAGCTTCCAGACCCAATAACAACATCCCCTTTGATTGCTTCATATTTCCATTCTCCTGGATGCACTGACTGTTGCTGGGGTAAGGTTCCGTAGGTGTCATTTACCCTCTGATAACTTGTCTGAGCGACTGTCCTTCATGTACAAGCCCTTACTGGCAGTTTGTTCGTCCATGGAGTCATATTTACTTCCACCAAAGTGATAGGAAAATTGAGGAGAGCTCTGAGGAAATTTTCCGAAAGTTTTACAGCTAAAGTAGGCTACAAATGCCTGCGTTGAATCGTAATGTGTGATATTACTATTGAAGTGACATGCACATGAATTCACAATTGAAGTCGGTTTAAATACTACAATCAGACACTCATCCATCTCGCTGTTTTGGTGAGTTTGGTAATATCCCACATGAGTGCAGGCTTTGATTTAATCGCTGATGCTTTTCAGCAGCAAAGTCAGAAATGGAGGAAGAATACAGAAGCATAATCTGGGGGGAGATTTCCCTTACCAAAAAGCAATTACTTGGCCATAACAAAGAATTAGTGTCTGTGACAGTTCCTTCTCAGCGGAGACACTCTTACTGACATCTGTCAAGTGTTGAATGCTGACCTAGAATTATTCTCTCTCGGAGTCACTGCATTGCATATAGCTGTGAAGGTAATTGCAGCCATGAAGTTTTATGCCACAGGCACCTTCCAGACAGGGAGTGATTACACAGGCATCTCACACAGTCAAAAATATCTAATTGCATCCAGGAGGTCACAGATTCCATCATAACTCAGACATTCAGACTTGTTCACTATGCAGAAATATGAGGATGAATAGGGTGGCACATTGCAGTGGCTCTACGCCCTATTAGGCTTCTCAGGGGCTATGGGAGGTTGTTGGCTGCATCCATGTGGAGATTCAGGACCTTTCCCAAAATTCCCCTGTTTTAGCAAATGGTCTCAAATCGCAGGCTGTATGCAGGGCCCGAAATCATCCCTGCCAACTGCCTTGGGTCACCTCATCAGGCTCTTATTTTGGTTCAATTTATAATTCAGCACTTGCTTGAGAGACAATGGTTGTCTCATAAAATGTCTTCCTAACCCTGGCAGCCAAGAAAAGATCCACAATTTATGGAACTTCTACGGAATTGAGCCACTTGTGTGGCTTATGTGCTTTTGGATTCAATTTGGTCATTGCTTACGAGAATCAGAATTCCGAGAATCCCCCCCTCCATCGGTGGAAGCGTCAACGAGTGGGACTCTCAGGCACCCAACGAAATGGACACGGACTACGCCATAAATTGGGGGGGTGGAGTTATTAACATAATAACTGAGTGTCAGCTGTGACTCAATGGGTGGCACTCTCGCCTCTGAGTCAGCAGGTTGTGGGTCCAAGTTTCATTTCAGAGACTTGAGCACAAAATCTATGCTGACACTCCATCATCATCATCATCATCATCATAGGCAGTCCCTCGAAGCAAGGATGACTTGCTTCCATGCCAAAAAGGGATGAGTTCACAGGTGTTTCAATGAAGGACCTAATATTCCAGATCCAGAACTACATTCTGAAGGGTGGAAGATGCCTGTGCGTGGATTTTTTTTAATGTGTGGTGGCCGTTGCACCCCAGCCACCACACGGGCTTGACAGAGCTCGGTCTTGGTCGAGTGGCAAGGGTTAACCAAGACGACTGGAGACCAGCTCTGCTGCACGGACCTAGTGCGCACACATATCGCAGTGTGGGCTGGTCCGTGCTGCCCCTGGGCCCTCGCCTCTTCTGGGCCCCGAACTCTCGCCTCTCCTGGGCCCCGATCACATCCCTCTACGAACTCTTGCAGCTCCTTCGTCCCGACCTCGCCAGTCCTGCTGTACCTGCCCGCACTGCAGTCAGCTGTCGCCCTCCTGCAGCAGCACGCGCTGCTCCCTGCAGTGGTATACTGCCGCATGCTGCTCCAATGTAGTGCTGTAGAATGCCTTCGGGTGGGATCTTAAACCGAAGCTGCATCTGCTCTTTCAGGTGGGCAGAAAAGCTCCCATGGCACAATTTCGAAGAAGAGCAGGAGAGTTCTCCCCGGTGTCCTGGCCAATATTTATCTCTCAACCAACATTACTAAAACAGATTATCTGGTCATTATCACATTGCTGTTTGTGGGACCTTGCTTGTGTGCAAATTGGCTGCCACGTTTCCTACATTACAACAGTGACTACGCTCCAAATGTACTTCATTGGCTGTAAAGCGCTTTGCGACGTCCTGAGATCATGAAGAGTATAATCATAACTGGCAGTTCAGCACGACCCAGCCCAAAAACTGAGAGGATTATCAAAGTAATGCTCCAAGGGTAGACCTGTGGCCTGGGAAGGGCAAAAGAGGAGAAGCATTTAAATTTTCAAAATGATACTAAGTTAAAAAAAATCTTCATGGTTTGCAAGCTAATTGATCTCCTCTGGGATTGATTATCTTTGATTACATAACCTTTGGAAGGCTCCACTAGGACCTGAAAGTTACTCACAGCAATTTGCAGCCTCAGGGTGAGGCATAATTGATCCAATTCCCAGCACAGTTCAAGAACTTCCCCCAGATATAGCCCCTTGATGTGGAGATGACAGAAGACTCACCTGCACAGCCCCCATTTCAACAAGAATGTACAGTGGAAGGGAAACTCGGCGGTAACCTGCCCCAATTCCAGTTTCCCTGCTCCGATCCCCAAAACATTGGGGCTATAGGATAGAAGGAGGGCTACTGATCAGTGTCAGCTGTGGCTCAGTGGGTAGCATGCTCGCCACTGAGTCAGGAAAGTTGTGGGTTCAAGTCCCACTCCAGGGACTTGAGAAGTAGATGGCAGGTCGGACAGAGACATTTGAATGAGGTGGAAGGGGGAATTCCCAGCCACTGGCCTCAAATTTCCATTGGGACCCAGTGCAGAGATGCCAAGTACAATGGTGCTGTGGCCTTTTCTTGAACCCCCACTAGCTTGAAGCTCTGCAGTAGTTCTGGGGGCAGGCTGAAGGATAAAAGGTAGGCTGCAAGTTGGAACCGAAGGGAATCCAGGGATAAGGGCAGGAAAGTGGAGTTGAGGTAGAAGATCAGCCATAATCTTATTGAATGGCAGAGCAGGCTCGAGGGCCCGTATCTCCTAATTCTTATGTTCTTTAACTTACAACTACTGAACTTCATCAACAGCCTCATTGGCACCAATTACCAAGGCCAAAGAGGCAGCATAAAGCTCAAATGAAAATTAAAATAAAAAGTGGTGCGTGACAAATCTAGGACTAATAATACAATAGAAAATGAATTGGTAAAAGATAAAAGAGGACAATGCACCAGCCTCTCGTGGCATACATCCTCAGCAAAGTCGGAGGGGAAATAGTCCTCAGACAGGAAAGTTGTGACAGAAGACAGTGGATTGATACTGGTGTCCGTAGTGTATTCCTAGTTGTCGTGAGGGCAATAAGCATCAAGCCCATGATGTGGGACTGGAGGCAGGCGGGCTTGGTGTCGGAGGCCACAGTCCCGGAGTGCCACCTCAGTAGGCGGAGCATGGGCGGTAGCGTGCGGCTGCTCAGCAACAACAACTTACATCGCATCGTGTGTACAACACAGAAACGGGCCATTCGGCCCAACTGGTCTCTGCCGGTGTTTATGCTCCACACGAGCCCCCTCCCACCCCTCTTCATCTAACCCTATCAACATAACCTACAATTCTTTTCCCTCTCATGGACTTATTGAGCTTCCCCTTAAATGCATCTATGTTATTCACCTCAACCACTCCATGTAGTAGCGAGTTCCATATTCTTACCACTCTATGTAAAGAAGTTTCTCCCGACTATTTTTATTGCATTTATTAATGGCTATCTTATATTTATGGCTCCTAATTTTGATCTCCCCCGCAAGTCGAAACATCTTCACTAAGTCTACCCTATCAAGCCGTTTCATAATTTTAAAAACCTCTCTCAGATCACCCCTCAGCCTTCTCTTTTCTTGAGAAAGAAGCCCCAGCCTGTTCAACCTTTCCTGGTCAGTATATCCTCTCAGTTCTGCTATCATCCTCGTACATTTTTTTTCTTGCATTTACATAGTGCCTTTAACGTAGCAAAATGTTCCATGGCACTTAACAAGAGCGTTATCAATAAAACAATTATGGCACTGAGCCACATAAGGAGATATCAGGGCAGATGACCAAATTCTTGGTCAAAGAGATAGGTTTTAAGGAGCATCTGAAAGGAAGAGAGAGAGGTAGCGAGGGGGAGCGCTACTTGCTACAGTGAGTGGCTAAAGTAAATGTTGGTCCCTTAGAGGACAAGACCAGGGAATTAGTAATGGGGATCATGGGGCAGAAACACTGAACAAATATTTTGTATCTGTCTTTGTGGTAGAGGACACTAAAAATATTCCAACAGTGGATAGTCAAGGGGCTATAGGGGGGGAGGAAATTAACACAATCACAATCACTAAGGAGGTGGTACTCAGTAAGATAATAGGACTAAAGGCAGATAAATCCTCTGGACCTGATGGCTTGCATCCTACGGTCTTAAGAGAAGTAGCGGCAGGGATAGTGAATGCATTGGTTGTAATTTACCAAAATTCCCTGGATTCTGGAGAGGTCCCAGCAGTTTGGAAAACTGCAAATGTAACGCCCCTATTTAAAAAAGGAGGCAGACAAAAAGCAGGAAACTATAGACCAGTTAGCCTAACATCTGTGGTTGGGAAAATGTTGGAGTCCATTATTAAAGAAGCAGTAGCAGGACATTTGGAAAAGCATAATTCAGTCAGGCAAAATCAGCATAGATTTATGAAGGGGAAGTCATGTTTGACAAATTTGCTGGAATTCTTTGAGGATGTAACGAACAGGGTGGATAATGGGGAACCAGTGTATTTGGATTTCCAGAAGGCATTTGACAAAGTGCCATATAAAAGGTTACTGCACAAGATAAAAGTTCACAGAGTTGGGGATAATATATTAGCATGGATCGAGGATTGGCTAACTAACAGAAAACTGAGAGTCGGGATAAAGGGTTCATTCTCGGGCTGGCAATCAGTAACTAGTGGAGTGCCACAGGGATCAGTGATGGGACCCCAACTATTTACAATCTATATTAACGACTTGGATGAAGGGACTGAGTGTAACGTAGCCAAGTTTGCTGACGATACAAAGATGGGAGGAAAAGCAATATGTGAAGAGGACACAAAAAACCTGCAAAAGGACATAGACAGGCTAAGTAAGTGGGCAAAAATTTGGCAGATGGAGTATAATGTTGGAAAGTGTGAGGTTATGCACTTTGGCAGAAAAAAATCGAAGAGCAAGTTATTATCTAAATGGAGAAAGATTGCAAAGTGCTGCAGTACATGTGCATGAAACACAAAAGGTTAGTATACAGGTACAGCAAGTGACCAGGAAGGCCAAGGGAATCTTGGTCTTTATTGCAAAGGGGATGGAGTATAAAAGCAGGGAAATCTTGCTACAGTTATATAGGTTTTTGGTGAGGCCACACCTGGAATACTGCGTGCAGTTTTGGTTTCCATTTTTACGAAAGGATATACTTGCTTTGGAGGCTATTCAGAGAAGGTTCACCAGGTTGATTCCGGTGATGAGGGGGTTGAGTTATGAGGAAAGGTCGAGTAGGTTGGGCCTCTACTCATTGGAATTCAGAAGAATGAGATGTGATCTTATTGAAACGTATAAAATTATGAGGGGGCTTGACAAGGTGGATGCAGAGAGGATGTTTCCACTGGTAGTGGAGACTAGAACTCGGGGGTATAATCTTAGAATAAGGGGCCGCCCATTTAAAACTGAGATAAGGAGGGATTTCTTCTCTCAGAGCGTTGTAAATCTGTGGAATTCGCTGCCTCAGAGAGCTGTGGAAGATGGGTCATTGAATAAATTTAAGACAGAGATAGACAGTTCCTTAACCGATAAGGAAAGAAGCGGTTATGGGGAGCGGGCAGGGAAGTGGATCGGATCAGCCACGATCGTATTAAATGGAGGAGCAGGCTCGTGGGGCCTTATGACCTACTCCTGCTCCTATTTCTTATGCTCTTATGTTCTTATGAATTCTAGAGCTTAGAAACAAGGCAGCTGAAGGCACGGCCACCAATATCAGATGGATTATAATCAAGGATGCTCAAGATGCCAGAATTGGAAGAGCGCAGAAATCTCGAAGGCTTGTAGGGCTGAAGGGAGTTACAGAGACAGGAAGGGGCGAGGCCATGGAGGGATTTGAAAACAAGGATGTGGATTTTAACCTTGGGGTGTTGTCGGGACCAAGAGCCAGTGGTGGTCAGTGAGCATTGTGCTGATGGGTGAATAGGACTTGTTGCAAGTTAAGATACAGGCAGCAGAGATTTGGAGGAGCACAAGTTTATGGAGGGTGAAAGGTGGGAGGCTGGTCAGTAGAATTTTAGAATAGTCAAGTCTAGAGGTAAAAAAGGCACGGATGAGGGTTTCAGCAGCAGATGAGCTGAGGCAGGACTGGAGTCGGGCAATGTTACGAAGGGGGAAGTGGGCACTTTTGGTGATGGAGCAGATATGCGGTCGGAAGCTCATCTCGCGGTCAAAAACAATGCTATTATTGTGAACGGTCTGGTTCAGCTTCAGACAGTTGTCAGGGAGAGCGATGCAAATAGTAGTCAGGGAATAGATTTTGTGGCATTTTTGTTCATTGTAATGTATGCACCTGTGAGTATGTAGAGCTGTTGAGTTGTGAGTGGCTTAGCCATTCACGTGATGTTCACAAGACTCAATAAAACCCCAGCCAGTTAGGTTCAGGGGATTCACAATGAGGCAGGTGGTTATGAGCCTGGTGAATGAAATGGTACTGTGTAGTGTGATTGTTGAACCTTTGCTAATAAACCAACTAGTTCTTAATGGCAATGTGTTGCTCTGAATTCTTAAGCAAAGAACCCTTGAAGCAAATACATTACACTCATCAATGGTGATCTTGTGACTCAGTTATGGCAAGTATTCTCTTTCTGTTGGATCATTCCAATGCTTTCATGACCGGCTCCCCGTCTTCCACCCTCTGTGAACTCTAGCTCATCCAAAGCTCTGCTTCTCGTATCCTGACTCGCACCAAGTCCCATTCACCCACTCCAGTGCACGTTGACCTACATTGGTTCAGTGACAATTCAAATTTAAAATTTGCATTCTTGTCTTTAAATCCTTCCATGACCTCACCCCTTTCTATCTCTGTAACCTCCTCCACCCCAACACCGCCACTGGCCCCCCTCCTCCACTCCCTCCCCCACTCCCCCCCCCGCCCCCGTGATTTCTGCGCTCCTCCAATTCTGCCTTCTCGTGAAACCCCGCTTTCCTTCGTCCCACCATTGGTGTCCATGCGCTCAGCTGACTAGGCCGTAAGCTCTGACAATCCACGCTAAACCTCTGCACCTTTCTACCTCTCCTTCGTTAAGACGCTTCTTAAAACCTACCACTTTGACTAAGCTTTTGGTCACCTGTCCTTAATACCTCCTTATGCGGCTTAGTGCCAAATTTTGTCTGATAAGGCTCCTGTGAAGTGCCTTGGGGCATTTTACTACATTAACCAGGCTATATAAATGCAAGTTGTTGTTGTTGTCATGAGATGACCTTGCATCTACTGCCAGCACTTTGACATCTCTATTGACCTGCTGCGCCTGGCCCCTACCTGCCACTTCTACAGCCCTCTGAGGGGACTGGGCAGGATGGGGAGATAGTAACAAAAGCAAAATACCGCGGATGCTGGAATCTGAAATAAAAACAGAGAATGCTGGAAATCTCAGCGGGTCAGGCAGCATCTGTGGAGAGAAAAACAAAGTTAACGTTTCGGGTTGACGACCCTTCGTCAGAACTGCCGAATGTTCGAAAAGAGCACATTCTTAACAAGTACTGAGAGGGGGAGGGGAAGAAAGAACAAAAGGGATGGTCTGTGATAGGGTGGAAGGCAGGAGAGATTAGAGAGACAAAAGGGATGATGGGCCAAATTGAAATGGTAATGGCAGGAGTTAGAAAAAGGTTAATCTGGATAGGGTATGAATGGCGGAGTAATGACCAGCTGCCATTGGAGACAAAGAGAAAAAAAAGAGAAGAAAACAGAAGAAAAACATAAGATGGCAGGGTGGAGGGGGAGTTGGGGGGAGCTGGAGGGAGCCAAAAATTGGCAGCGATTTCATTCTGAAATTGTTGAACTCGATGTTGAGTCCAGAAGGCTGTAAAGTGCCTAAACGAAAGATGAGGTGCTGTTCCTTGAGCTTCATTGGAATAGTGCAGGAGCCCGAGGACGGAGATATCAGAGCAAGAGTGGAGAATTAAAGTGACAGGCGACCGGAAAGTTCATCCTGTTGAAAAGCCAATTCTTCATCCATCTCCCTCACTCCCATGCCTCAGATGCTGGGTGCCCCCTTGAAAATGATCAGGGATTTCCACAGGGGTAGATCCTAGGCTGCTACTGAGTGCCCAGGACACAAGGACACATAGAATCATAGACGGTTACAGCATGGAAGGAGGCCATTTCGGCCCATCGAGTCCGCGCTGGCCAACAAGAGGCTATCCAGCCTAATCCAACTTTCCAGCTCTAGGACCGTAACCCTGCAAGTTACGGCACTTCAAGTGCACATCCAAGTACTTTTTAAATGTGGTGAGGGTTTCTGCCTCTACCACCCTTTCGGGCAATGAGTTCCAGAACCCCATCACCCTCTGGGTGAAAACATTTCCCCTCAGATCCCCTCTAAACCGTCTACCAATTACTTTAAAGTTGTGCCCCTTGGTTGTTGACCCCTTGCTAAGGGAAATAGGTCCTTTCTATCCACTATATCTAGGGCCCTCATAATTTTATACACCTCAATGAGGTCTCGCCTCACTTCCTCTGTTCCAAGGAAAACAAACCCAGCCTATCCAATCTGTCTTCATAGCTAAGATTCTCCACTCCCGGCAACATCCTCGCAAATCTCCTCTGTACCCTCTCCAGTGCAATCACGTCCTTCCTGTAATGTGGTGACCAGAACTGCATGCAGTGCTCCAGCTGTGGCCGAACCAGTATTTTATACAGTTCAAGCATAACCCCCCTGCTCTTGTATTCTAGCTAATAAAGGCAAGCATTCTATATCCCTTCTTAACCACCTTATCTACCTGGTCCCTTTGTTCCTCTACACTTCTCAGTGTCCTAATGTGTATTCCCTTTCCTTGTTAGCTCTCCCCAAATGCATTACCTCACATTTCTCGGGATTAAATTCCATTTGCCACTGTTCTGCCCACCTGACCAGTTGATTGCTAACTTCCTGCAGTCCGCAGCTTTCTTCTTCATTATCAACCACACAGCCGATTTTAGTATCATCGACAAACTTCTTAATCATATCCCCTATATTCAAGTCTTACTCCCAACTCCCGACTTACCGAGTCCCTGCACTGCCCCCATTCCCCCTTTACCATGATGGCCCTGCTTGCGGCAGGCAGGGGATCTTTCCCAACAGGCCATGCCGGAAAATTAACCACAAGATTGGGATGTGGCACATGTGGATCCCAGTCCAGGTTCCTACTGTTACAGCAGAAGTATAGTCAGAATGGCTTGAATTACACATTGCAAAGTGCTTGATTACTTAGGCAGGCAGGATTTAATGACACATTTCAGATAAACTGCTGGGTGTGTTTTGTGCTCCAAGAAGATCAATCAGAAATCAATTGTTGTCCTCCAAGGGGACCAATCAGAAATCAGGTCCTGTCCTCCAAGGGGACCAATCAGAAATCAGGTCTCATCCTCCAAGAGTACCAATCAGAAATCAGGTCTTGTCCTCCGAGGGGACCAATCAGAAATCAAGTCTTGTCCTCTCCAAGGGGACCAATCAGAAACCAGGTCTTGTCCTCCAAGGTGACCAATCAGAAATCTGGGGTTGGAAATAAACGCAGCCCAGTCCAGGCTGGACACTGATTTTCAGGGCCACTATATTTAAATTCTGATCTTCCAGTTCTTAAGTACCATGGTATAATTATACAAGAGTAAAGAATATGCTCCGCGTCACTCATTTTTTTTGCACAAAGTCTACCCAGTATGAAAAAGTTTCGTTCTGGATGTGTATTTACTATGACGCTAAACGAATACTTTTAATAATATCATCATTATCATCATGGCAGTCCCTCGGAAGTGAGGAAGACTTGCTTCCACTCCTGCAGTGAGTTCTTTGGTGGCTGAACAGTCCAATATGAGAGCCACAGACCCTGTCACAGGTGGGACAGAAAGTCGTTGAGGGAAGGGGTGGGTGGGACTGGTTTGCCACATTCTCCTTCCACTGCCTGCGCTTGACCTCTTCATGCTCTCGGAGTTGAGATTCGAAGAGCTCAACGCCTTCCCGGATGCACTTTTTCTATCTGGGGCGGTCTTCGGCCAGGGACTCCGAGGTGTCAGTGGTGATGTCGCACTTTATCAGGGAGGCTTTGAGGGTGTCCTTGTAACGTTTCCGCTGCCCACCTTTGGCTCGTTTGCCGTGAAGGAGCTCCACATAGAGCATTGCTTAGGGAGTTTCGTATCTGGCATGTGGACTATGTGGCCTGCCCAGCGATGCTGATCGAGTGTGGTCAGTGCTTCAATGCTGGGGATGTTAGCCTGGGCGAGGACACTGATGTTGGTGCACCTGTCCTCCCAGGGGATTTACAGGATATTGTGGAGACATCGTTGGTGATATATCTCCAACGACTTGAAGTGTCTTCTGTACATCGTCATGCACTGGCAATAATGGTGACGGGATGGCGGGTATTACTACAGCCCTGCACTCTGTAGACCATGAGCTTGGTGTTAGGTTTGAGGACCTGGTCTTCGAACACTCTTTTCCTCAGGCAGCCGAAGGCTGCACTGGAGGCGATGTCGACTCTCCGCATCAATGTCTGTTTTTGTTGATAAGAGGCTGCCGAGGTATGGGAAATGGTCCACGTTGTCGAGGGCTGCGCCGTGAATATTGATGACTGGGGGGCAGTGCTGTGCGGCGAGGACAGGCTGGTGGAGGACCTTTGTCTTATGGATGTTAAACATAAGGCCCATGCTTTCATATGTCTCGGTGAATACATTGACTATATCCTGGAGTTCAGCCTCAGAATGTGCGCAGACGCAGGCGTGTGTAGCTTAATAATATAGCTAGATATAAATTGGCGGGTGGCAGAACTTACATTTGATGCATTAAACCAGAAACGCATCTTGACAGCAGAAAACCTTAAACATCTATCGAATAATGATAATAATATCACTCATTCAAAAGCTGTGGTCATTATCATCCCTGTGAGGCCATTACAGAACAATTCTTTGAGCTGCTGAAAAGCCTCTTAGGGAATATAATGGCTTGAATGCCCTTCTAAATGATGATAATCTGATTTAACCATCCTCAGTCACATTAGGTCACTTGGCACTGGCAATAATGGTGACTAACTCATGACTTTGACAATACAGAAATGTGCTCTGTTGAAAATGCTACTTATAGAGAGGCACAGGGCCTGTCTATTTGTATGCATGGCCGAAAATGCCAATTCTTTGAGGCCATAGCTTTCAAATTTCAAAACATCAATGCATGTTTATCCCTGACAGTCTTTTTACACAGTGGCTGTATTCATTCATTCTCTGATATCTAAAAGTCAGGACTAATTTTTAAACAGCGTTGCACTGTTTTAAGGTTGCCCTCCAAAAAAAAACTACTATTGTATACTTTTGGATCTGGTGGTATATTTTCAACATTAGGCATGAAGTGATTGTGCTGTTTATAATGATGCAAAAATAAATTGGCTCCGGGGAAAAGGTTGTTTTGCAGTGCCAATAATTTTCAAGTTATTTTAGAAGCAAAGTTGTAATCTGCATTTCATGCTATATTAGAAATGGAATAAATATGGTACAAGCTTAATTGGGTAGAAATTCATATGGATCTATTTTCAGTGCTGCTAAGGCATCATGCAGCTCAGCCGAGAGGCCCGAGGCTAGCCCAACATTGGGAATCGGGCCTCAGTAACTATTGTGTATCTGTAACGCATGCACTCCCATGTTCCGCCACCAAGGAATGCATCCCCTGAAGTCCCAAGGGATCCCAGCATCTCTTGGGAGCACTGTATATAAGCCGGCCCCTAAGGCTTGTTCCTGACTCTGGAGTGTCTTAATAAAGACTGAGGTCACTGTTACTTTAACCTCCCTGTGTGCGGCTTCATCTGTGTTAGGGACACAATAACTGGCGACGAGTATACGAATCCAACGCAAAGATGCAACAAACTGTGGGCATCCTGGAGAAGTTCTCAGAGGGTGAGGACTGGGAAGCCTATGTCGAACGGCTAGACCAGTACTTTGTAGCCAACGAACTGGATGGTGAAGGAAGCGCTGCAAAAAGGAGAGCGGTCCTCCTCACGGGGCACCGACCTACAGCCTCATGAAGAATCTTCTGGCACCAGTGAAACCCACAGATAAGTCGTATGAGGAGCTGTGTACACTGGTTCGGGAGCATCTTAACCCGAGGAAGAGCGTGCTGATGGTGAGGTATCGGTTCTACACGTGTCAGCGATCTGAAGGTCAGGAAGTGGCGAGCTATGTCGCCGAGCTAAGGCGACTTGCAGGACAATGTGAGTTTGATGGCTACCTGGAGCAGATGCACAGAGACTTTTTTGTACTGGGTATTTGCCACGAGACCATCCTACGAAAACTTTTGACTGTAGAGACACCGAACCTCAGTAAGGCCATTGCGATAGCACAGACGTTTATGTCCACCAGTGATAACACCAAACAAATCTCTCAGCACACAAGTGCTAGCAATGTTCATAAATTAACTGGAACTGTGTTTGCGAGCAGAAATGTACAGGCATAACCACGAGTCTGCAACTTTCAGCAGGCCTCAGGTGACCCAGATGACCCAGAGTCCGCAACAAAGGATGAATGCAAGGCAATTCACACCTTGTTGGCGTTGTGGAGGCTTCTGTTCAGCCTATTCATGCCGCTTCAAAGGGTATGTTTGCAAGAGCTGTGGAACAATTCGGCACCTCCAACGAGCTTGCAGACGAGCTGCAAACTCTGCAAAACCTGCTAACCACCAAGTGGCAGAGGAAGATCGGTCCATGGTAGATCAAAGCAATTTCGAGACTCAGAAAGAGGAGGCAGATGCTGAAGTACACGGGGTGCACACATTTTCGACAAAATGTCCACCTATAATGCTAAATATAAAATTGAATGGCTTACCCGTAGTCATGGAACTGGACACTGGCGCTAGCCAATCCATCATGAGTAAAAAAATGTTTGAGAGACTGTGGTGCAACAAGGCACTCAGACCAGCCCTGAGCCCCATCCACACGAAACTGAGAACGTACACCAAAGAGCTCATCACTGTCCTGGGCAGCACCATGGTCAAGGTCACCTACGGGTGCACGGTGCATGAACTGCCACTCTGGATTGTCCCTGGGCGATGGTCCTACACTGCTTGGAAGGAGCTGGCTGGGCAAAATCCGCTGGAACTGGGATGACATCTGAGCGCTATCACATGTCGATGAGTCCTCATGTACCCAGGTTCTGAACAAATTTCCTTCCCTTTTTGAGCCAGGCATTGGAAACTTTTCCGGGGTGAAGGTGTGGATCCACTTGGTCCCAGAGGCACGACCCATTCACGCAAGGCGCGAGCGGTACCTCACATGATGAGGGAGAGAGTGGAAATCGAGCTGGACAGGCTGCAATGCGAGGGCATCATCTCCCCAGTGGAATTCAGCCAGTGGGCCAGCCCGATTGTTCCAGTACTCAAAAATGATGGCACGGTCAGGATTTGCGGCGATTATAAAGTAACTATTAATCGTTTCTCGCTACAGGACCAATACCCGCTACCTAAAGTAGACGACCTGTTTGCGACGCTGGCAGGAGGCAAGACGTTCACCAAGCACGACCTGACTTCGGCCTAGATGACCCAGGAGCTGGAGGAGTCTTTGAAGGGCCTCACCTGCATCAACACGCACAAGGGACTGTTCATCTACAACAGCTGCCCGTTTGGAATTCGGTCGGCTGCAGCGATCTTCCAGAGAAACATGGAGAGCCTACTCAAGTCTGTACCACCCACATTGGTTTTTCCGGGCGACATATTGGTCACGCATCAGGACACCGTCGAGCACGTACAAAATCTGGAGGAGGTCCTCCAGCGACTGGATTGCGTAGGGCTGCGGCTGAAGAGGTCGAAATGCATCTTCATGGCAACAGAAGTGAAGTTTTTGGGGAGAAAGATCATGGCGGACGGCATTCGGCCCACAGACACCAAGACAAAGGCTATCAGGAATGCACCCAGGCCACAGAACATCACGGAGCTGCGGTCGTTCCTGGGACCCCTCAACTATTTTGGTAACTTCCTACCGGGGTTAAGCACCCTCTTAGAGCCCCGACATGTTTTATTGCGTAAAGGTGAGAACTGGGTATGAGGAAAAGAACAAGTAATTGCTTTTGAGAAAGCCAGAAACATTTTATGCTCCAACAAGCTGCTTGTATTGTATAACCCGTGTAAAAGACTTGTGCTAGCATGTGATGCATCGTCGTACGGAGCCGGGTGTGTATTACAAGCTAACATTGCGGGGAAGTTGCAACTTGTCGCCTATGCTTCCAGGAGCTTGTCTAAGGCCGAGAGGGCCTACAGCATGATTGAGAAAGAGGCATTAGCGTGTGTGTTCGAGGTAAAGAAAATGCATCAGTACCTGTTTGGCCTCAAATTTGAGCTGGAAACCGATCACAAGCCCCCCACATCCCTGTTCGCTGAAAACAAGGGGATAAATACTAATGCCTCAGCCCGCATACAAAGGTGGGCACTCGTGCTATCAGAGTATAATTATACCATCTGCCACAGGCTAGGCACCGAGAACTGTGCGGATGCTCTCAGTCGGCTACCATTGCCCACCGCGGGGGTGGAAATGACGCAGCCTGCAAACTTGTTGATGGTGGCGCAGCCCGCAGACTTGTTGATGGTCATGGAAGCGTTTGAAAATGATAAATCACCTGTCACGGCCCGCCAGATTAGGACTTGGACCAGCCAAGATCCTCTGCTGTCCCTAGTAAAAAACTGTGTACTGCATGGGAGCTGGACCAGCATCCCCATTGAAATGCAAGAGCTAATCAAGCTGTTCCAGCGGCGAAAGGACGAGCTGTCCATTCAGGTAGACTGTCTGTTGTGGAGTAACCGCGTAGTGCTACCCAAAAAGGGCAGGGAGATGTTCATCTCGGATCTCCACAGCACACAACCGGGTATAGTAATGATGAAAGCGATAGCCAGATCCCTCGTGTGGTGGCCCGGTATCGACTCTGACTTAGAGTCCTGTGTACGGCAATGCAGCGTGTGTGCTCAGTTGAGCAATGCGCCCAGAGAGGCACCACTAGGTTTGTGGTCCTGGTCCTCCAGACCATGGTCGAGGATCCATGTCGACTATGCGGGCCCGTTTCTCGGTAAAGTGTTCCTGGTGGTAGATGCTTTTTCAAAATGGATTGAATGTGAAATAATGTCGGGAAGCACCGCCACCGCCACCATTGAAAGCCTGAGGGCCATGTTTGCCACCAACGGCCTGCCTGACATACTGGTTAGTGACAACGGGCCATGTTTCACCAGTGCCGAATTTAAAGAATTCATGACCCGCAATGGGATCAAACATGTCACCTCGGCCCCGTTTAAACCAGCCTCCAATGGGCAGGCAGAGCGAGCAGTACAAACAATCAAACAGAGCCTTAAATGAGTCACAGAAGGCTCACTCCAAACCCGCCTGTCCCGAGTACTGCTCAGCTACCTCACGAGATCCCACTCGCTCACAGAGGTGCCCCCAGCTAAGCTACTCATGAAAAGGACACTTAAAACCAGACTCTCGCTGGTTCATCCCAACCTACATAATCAGGTCGAGAGCAGGCGGCAGCAACAAAATGTAAATGATGGCCGCGCCATTATGTCACGGGAAATTGATCTGAATGACCCTGTGAATGTGCTAAACTATGGACATGGTCCCAAGTGGATCGCGGGCATGGTGATAGCTAAAGAAGGGAGTCGGGTGTTTGTAGTCAAACTAGACAATGGACAAATTTGCAGAAAGCACCTGGACCAAACGAGGCTGCGGTTCACAGACTGCCCTGAACAACCCACAGCAGACACCACCTTTTTCGAGCCCACACACCCAAAGGATCAACGACACCACCCCGGACCAGGAAATCGAACCCATCACGTCCAACAGCCCAGCAAGGCCAGGCTCACCCAGCAGCCCTGCAGGGCCAACAACACACCAGCCCAGCGAGGGGACAGCCAACACACCAGAACGGACATTTGTACCGAGGCGGTCCACCAGGGAAAGAAAGGCTCCCGACCGCCTCACCTTGTAAATAGTTTTCACTTTGACTTTGGCGGGCGGGAGTGATGTTGTGTATCTGTAAAGCATGCACTCCCATGTTCCTCCAGCAGGGAGTGAATCCCCTGAAGTCCCAAGGGATCCCAACATCCCTTGGGAGCACTGTATATAAGCCGGCCTCTAAGGCCTGTTCCTGACTCTGGAGTGTCTTAATAAAGACTGAGGTCACTGTTACTTTACCCTCCCTGTGTGCAGTCTCATCTGTGTTAGGAACATAATAGTAACATTTTATGCTTGAGCTGTCAGCACCTGTTGTGCCTCCACAGGCAGTTCGTGCAAAAAAAAATGTTGAATGTTGGGCCACTGCTGGTGAGATAAGTCCCCGGATGGGAGTTGGAGCAGGCAATGGGATGGGGGCGGGGAGGGGTTGGGAGCAGGTCACAAGGACTGTGTGTGTTGGGAGCACCCCTGTTACATAGAAACATAGAAACATAGAAAATAGGTGCTGGAGTAGGCCATTCGGCCCTTCGAGCCTGCACCGCCATTCAATGGGTTCATGGCTGAACATGCAACCTCAGTACCTCATTCCTGCTTTCTCGCCATACCCCTTGATCCCCCTAGTAGTAAGGACTACATCTAACTCCTTTTTGAATATATTTAGTGAATTGGCCTCAACAACTTTCTGTGGTAGAGAATTCCACAGGTTCACCACTCTCTGGGTGAAGAAGTTTCTCCTCATCTCGGTCCTAAATGGCTTACCCCTTATCCTTAGACTGTGACCCGTGGTTCTGGACTTCTCCAACATTGGGAACATTTTTCCTGCATCTAAACTGTCTAAACCCGTCAGAATTTTAAACGTTTCTATGAGATCCCCTCTCATTCTTCTGAACTCCAGTGAATACAAGCCCAGTTGATCCAGTCTTTCTTGATATGTCAGTCCCGCCATCCCGGGAATCAGTCTGGTGAACCTTCACTGCACTCCCTCAATAGCAAGAGCGTCCTTCCTCAAGTTAGGAGACCAAAACTGTACACAATACTCCAGGTGTGGCCTCACCAAGGCCCTGTACAACTGTAGTAACACCTCCCTGCCCCGGTACTCAAATCCCCTCGCTATGAAGGCCAACATGCCATTTGCTTTCTTAACTGCCTGCTGCACCTGCATGCCAACCTTCAATGACTGATGTACCACGACACCCAGGTCTCGTTGCACCTCCCCTTTTCCTAATCTGTCACCATTCAGATAATAGTCTGTCTCTCTGTTTTTACCACCAAAGTGGATAACCTCACATTTATCCACATTATACTTCATCTGCCATGCATTTTCCCACTCACCTAACCTATCCAATTCACTCTGCAGCCTCATAGCATCCTCCTCGCAGCTCACACTGCCACCCAACTTAGTGTCATCCGCAAGTTTGGAGATACTGCATTTAATCCCCTCGTCTAAATCATTAATGTACAATGTAAACAACTGGGGCCCCAGCACAGAACCTTGCGGTACCCCACTCGTCACTGCCTGGCATTCTGAAAAGTACCCATTTACTCCTACTCTTTGCTTCCTGTCTGCCAACCAGTTCTCAATCCACATCAGCACACTACCCCCAATGCCATGTGCTTTAACTTTGCACATTAATCTCTTGTGTGGGACCTTGTTGAAAGCCTTCTGAAAGTCCAAATACATCCACATTCACCTGGTTCCACAATGTTTGTTTCATTTCAATTGTAAAAATGTACATTTCAATTGTAAAAATGTACCTTTCATTGGCCCCAGGGGCCGCTGAAGAATTCTGAGCGGGGTAGGATGGGCATCTGCTCTGCTCACCATAAACATATTTTCTGGAGGGGTCCTCCAACAGGCATGGGGTCCCCAATTTGCATATGCAAGACGGCTGCCTGGGATGCCTGAAATATGGGCCCAACAAATTTAGCAGTGTCCCAAAGGCACGTGTAGATTGGGGACAAGCCATCGCATTGCCAACTCTATCAGCGTTGCACCAGTTAAGAACATAAGAAATAGGAGCAGGTATAGGCCATTTGACCTCTTGAGCCTGCTCTTCAATAAGATCATAGTGATCTGATCATGGACTCAGCTCCACTTCCCTACCCGCTCCCCATAACACTTTATTCCCTTATCGCTCAAAAATCTGTCTATCTCTGCCTTAAATATATTCAAAGACCCCCCCCCCCAGCCTCCACAGCTCTCTGGGGCAGAGAATTCCTTAGATTTACAACCCTCTTGTTATGTCTTTAGATGCTCTGATAATGACTCCACGAGGCAATGTGTTGTACTTGAACTGTAGTGACCTTAGTCCTTTATTGATAACTCCAGAGTGAGGATCACACAAGGTGGCCTGCCTTTTATACTAGGCCAGGCACACCTGTACAGGCAACCTACAAGTCTCCCACTGCGGTGCCCTCTGGTGGCACACCTTGTAATAATGCAAGCAGTAACCCTGTAGGATACATGACATCACTCTCCCCCAAGCCTTTAGTGCAAATCGCCTTTGCATTGACTGTGCTCTGGGCTTAGCTCTATCTGGTTGACCCTTGGCAGGTCGTTTCTACCTTGGGTGAGTGGTTGGTGTTTCGTTGGCAGTAGGGTGCTGGTGGTTTCTGATTGTGTGTGTCCATGACCACTCCATTCTCTCCCCCCCACATATCGATTATGCCGGAGGCTCATTATATTCATATACATTCAAGTCCAGAAAAAAAAGTTTGCATTATATTTGTGGTTCAGTTGTGAGGCAAGAACATTCGACTGTGGAGATACATTATTGATACATGCTGGGGATCGGTAACCGGTGCGTAAGGACAAGCTAGTTCCAGAACTGCTGGATGGTATCCAGGTCATAGAAACATAGAAAATAGGTGCAGGAGTAGGCCATTCGGCCCTTCTAGCCTGCACCGCCATTCAATGAGTTCATGGCTGAACATTCAACTTCAGTACCCCATTCCTGCTTTCTCGCCATACCCCTTGATCCCCCTAGCAGTAAGGACCTCATCTAACTCCTTTTTGAATATATTTAGTGAATTGGCCTCAACAACTTTCTGTGGTAGAGAATTCCACAGGTTCACCACTCTCTGGGTGAAGAAGTTCCTCCGCATCTCGGTCCTAAATGGCTTACCCCTTATCCTTAGACTGTGACCCCTGGTTCTGGACTTCCCCAACATTGGGAACATTCTTCCTGCATCTAACCTGTCTAACCCCGTCAGAATTTTATATGTTTCTATGAGGTCCCCTCTCATTCTTCTGAACTCCAGTGAATACAAGCCCAGTTGATCCAGTCTTTCTTGATAGGTCAGTCCCGCCATCCCGGGAATCAGTCTGGTGAACCTTCGCTGCACTCCCTCAATAGCAAGAATGTCCTTCCTCAGGTTAGGAGACCAAAACTGTACACAATACTCCAGGTGTGGCCTCACCAATGCCCTGTACAACTGTAGCAACACCTCCCTGCCCCTGTACTCAAATCCCCTTGCTATGAAGGCCAACATGCCATTTGCTTTCTTAACCGCCTGCTGCACCTGCATGCCAACCTTCAATGACTGATGTACCATGACACCCAGGTCTCTTTGCACCTCCCCTTTTCCTAATCTGTCACCATTCAGATAATAGTCTGTCTCTCTGTTTTTACCACCAAAGTGGATAACCTCATATTTATCCACATTATACTTCATCTGCCATGCATTTGCCCACTCACCTAACCTATCCAAGTCGCTCTGCAGCCTCACAGCATCCTCCTCGCAGCTCACTCTGCCACCCAACTTAGTGTCATCCGCAAATTTGGAGATACTACATTTAATCCCCTCATCTAAATCATTAATGTACAGTGTAAACAGCTGGGGCCCCAGCACAGAACCTTGCGGTACCCCACTAGTCACTGCCTGCCATTCTGAAAAGTACCCATTTACTCCTACTCTTTGCTTCCTGTCTGACAACCAGTTCTCAATCCATGTCAGTACACTACCCCCAATCCCATGTGCTCTAACTTTGCACATCAATCTCTTGTGTGGGACCTTGTCGAAAGCCTTCTGAAAGTCCAAATATACCACATCAACTGGTTCTCCCTTATCCACTCTACTGGAAACATCCTCAAAAAATTCCAGAAGATTTGTCAAGCATGATTTCCCTTTCACAAATCCATGCTGACTTGGACCTATCATGTCACCTCTTTCCAAATGCACTGCTATGACATCCTTAATAATTGATTCCATCATTTTACCCACTACCGATGTCAGGCTGACCGGTCTATAATTCCCTGTTTTCTCTCTCCCTCCTTTTTTAAAAAGTGGGGTTACATTGGCTACCCTCCACTCCCTAGGAACTGATCCAGAGTCAATGGAATGTTGGAAAATGACTGTCAACGCATCCACTATTTCCAAGGCCACCTCCTTAAGTACTCTGGGATGCAGTCCATCAGGCCCTGGGGATTTATCGGTCTTCAATCCCATCAATTTCCCCAACACAATTTCCCGGCTAATAAGGATTTCCCTCAGTTCCTCCTCCTTACTAGACCCCCCGACCCCTTTTATAACCGGAAGGTTGTTCGTGTCCTCCTTCGTGAATACCGAACCAAAGGTCGTCTGGTGGCAGCATGGTGCCCCGTGCTGGCAGTGGGAACCCGGTTGGCTCAAGTTGCCTGTTCTCGGGGCTGTTGCCGTGGTTCCTAGCGTCGGGCCGGTTCACAGATGCCCGTGACCTCCCTGTCCTTTCTTTGCGCCCGGGGTCACAGCTGCTCCCTGAGGAGCTGTCGTCTGGCAGTGCACAGGGAAATGCTGACTCGCTTGCCTGGGCGTTGTTTGGTTTGGGATCCTGGCTGTTCCCAGTCCCCTTTGGGAGGACTGTTGCGGGTGACCCTTCGTTTCGGGTATGGCCTTGGTGGTGATGGGGTTTGGGGGCTGCGCCTTAGCAAGTTTGCTCTTTCAGACTTGTGGTGGTTGGTGCCATCGGGTGCCTGAGAGGTGGAGCCGATCAGGGACAGGGTATCGATACTGGTGCCATTGCCCTCCTGAGGTCGCTTGCTCTGCAGCTCGTATGTATTGGCTGCTTGTGGCCATACTCCATGGTGCATCACTCTGGTCCCAGGGACACAGGTAACTACGTTGGGTAGCTCGCTGGACCTGTGTGCTCCTGATGGGTGCCTGCCCACTGCATTGATTGATGTGTGTAGTTGAAATCGCACAACGTTTCAATACTCATTGTAAATAACATGTACCTCCGATCGCGATCGCGCGTTTCTTTTTTGCTTATTGCATGTACACAACTCTGATCATCAATTGCACATTTTACATCTAACTCACAGTTGCTCTTACATTGTTTGAAAATGTGGAACTGTCCCTTTAAGTGTTGTGTGTTGCAGGCCTCCTTTTAGAGAGCCTTGCTTGCTTTGCTCCAATCCTCTTCTCCGTTTGGTGCCATGTGTTGCTCCATCAGCGCTGCACCCCGTGGTCTGGCCGCCACCATCTTTTTCTTCAGCGCCTCACCTCGTGCTTTGGGCGCCATCTTTCCTCCATCCATGATGTCGACTGCGGTGATTCTCTTCTCCCCTGGTTCTGCCACCAAAGCTGGGAAGTCGCCTTTGGATCCGATTTTCTTCCTCGGGAGTCCTGCCACTGGAGCCTGGAACGTGCGTTCGTGTCGTCTCAGCTGGATCATCTTCACGCAGTCGTGCTGAGCGGTCTGTCACTCAGGTGCTGTGCTGGTCTGCTCTCTGGTGCCGGGTCCACTCTCAAGTGAGGACTTGCTTTGCCTCCGAGCGCGGAGGACGTCGATCGCTGGAGGGATGAAGTTTTCCCAGCTCCAATGGATCTTCTCCATCCACCTTCTTCCGAGTAGCACTGGTCCATCACCTGCAACAATCCACAGAGGTAACTTGTGCACCACTCCATCATGGAGTACCTTTACATTCGCACTACCAATGACTGGGATAAGTTCATCAGTGTAGCTAAGCAGCTTTGCCTGAACCGGGACCAACTTGGGTCGTTCAGCTTGATTGTCCCATAGCCTCTCAGAGGCTTCTTGATTCATAACTGGCTGGCTCACCCCCATGTCTACTTCCATGAAGACTGGAACGCCATTTATCTCGACTTCCATCCTCAACAGAGAACATTCAGTGGTGCAGGTAAACATGCCATATACCTCATTGTGGGGCTGAGCTGCCTCTCTGCCTATCATTTCATAATCCGCGCTGGATTCATGGCCATCTGCAGATTCTTCATCCACACAGTGAGTCATATTTCTTTTACACATTTGCTGGAGGTGGCCCTTTGTGCTGCAGCCTTTACACACAGTCTTTAAATCGGCACTGGTGAGCCCTGTGATTCCCTCCACAATGCCAGAATGGAGCTACTCGATTAGCCCCCCTCGGTGGACTCTGAGTTAAGGGACTCGGGGGCCTGTTCTCTCTTCCCTGAGAAGGTTCACATTCTACAGTCCAGCCTCTAAAAGGCGCCACTCTGTGCACAGTACCTGCCGGGTTTGAGTCCTGAGGATGAGTCATCTGCCAAGAGCCGCAGGTCGAGGACATGAATGCCTGGCTCACCGAGATGGCCTTCTGCAGTGTGACTGTGGTATCTGCAAACAGTCCTGCAGCGCTTCGGTGAGGTTGTTGCCGAAATCACATGGAGCCGCCAGCCTCCTGAGGTCTGCGGCATATTTCGCGATTTCCTGGCCTTCGAGCCATCGGTGGGTGTAGAACCGGTGCCTGGCTGTGAGGATGCTCTCCTTGGGCTTGAGTTGCTCTTGAATCAGCGTTACGACCTCCTTGTACGTCTTGGTCGTTGTCTTCGCTGGTGCCAGCAAGTCCCTGACGAGGCCATAGACGGTGGGCCCACAGCTGGTTAGCAGGATAGCTCTGCGCTTATCAGTCAGTGTGGCCGGATTGTCGGCTGCCAGGTCGTTTGCTGTGAAGAAATGGTCGAGTCTCTCCACAAAAGCGTCCCAATCATCACCATCGGCGAACTGCTGCAACGTACCAAGGGTAGCAATTTTCGCATGAAGATCTGTAATCTCATTGCCAATTGTTGTGTCTTTGGATGCTCTGATAATGACTCCACGAGGCAATGTGTTGTACTTGAACTGTAGTGACCTTAGTCCTTTATTTCTTAACTCCAGAGTGAGGATCACCCCTGGTGGCCTGCCTTTTATCCTCGGCCAGGCACACCTGTACAGGTAACCTACAAGTCTCCCACTGCAGTGCCCTCTGGTGGCACACCTTGTAATAGTGCAAGCAGTAACCATGTAGGATACATGACACCTCAGAGAAGAAATTTCTCCTCATCTCAGTTTTAAATGGGGCGGCCCCTTATTCTAAGACTATGTCCCCTAGTTTTTGTTTCCCCTATGAGTGGAATTGTCCTCTCGGCATCCGCATTGTTGAGCCCCCTCATTATCTTATACGTTCCGATAAGATCACCTCTCATTCTTCTGAACTTCAATGTGTAGAGGCCCAACCTACTCAACCTATCTTCATAAGTCAACCCCCTCATCTCCGGAATCAACCCAGTGAACCTTCTCTGAACTACCTCCAATGAAAGTATATGCCTGTAGCTTCAAAAAGTACTTTATTGGCTCTAAACACTTTAGGTCATCCTGAGACAATGAAAGGCACAAGTTCTTCCATTTATTTCTGTTCCGGACCACTTTGACCATCATACTGTAGGGATACTAACTCCATCAATTATGTAGCAGGGATTGGCAGCTCAATGGCTTTATTAAACAATACAGATCAAGAAGTTACAGGTTTGATCTATGACTTATGCTTAATTAGGCGATCCCAAATCATGTGGATGAGGTATTGGAAAGTGCCTATTGCTCAGAGGTCCACACTTCCAAAAAGAGTCAAACCTTCAAGAGAGAAAATTAGGAGAGGTCAGAAAAATTGGCAAAGAAGTAAATAAAAATATTTTACGTACTTGGAGGCACATTCTATCAATAGACTACTGGTGATTAGGTACCTATCCTGTAACTTTATTTCTCATCAGTATTAATTACTCCACCATCTGTTTACTTGGAAATGTACCCCATCTTCCTCTTTTATTCGTTACTGGGATGTGGATGGCGTTGGCAAGGCCAGCCTTTATTGCCCATCCCTAATTGCCCTTGAGAAGGTGGTAGTGAGCACACCTTCTTGAACCGCTGCAGTCCGTGTGGTGAAGGTACTCCCACAGTGCTGTTAGGGAGGGAGTTCCAGGATTTTGACCCAGCGACGATGAAGGAGTGGCGATATATTTCCAAGTCAGTATGCTGTGTGGCTTGGAGGGGAACTTGCAGATGATGGTGTTCCCATGCACCTGCTGAACTTGTCCTTTTAGGTGGTCGAGGTTGTGGGTTTGAGAGGTGCTGCCAAAGAAGCCTTAGCGAGTTGCTGCAGTGCATCTTGTTGATGGTGCGGGTTGGCGCGGATACATGAACTCATCTTTCTCATCTGGAGGGAGGAGAGCCTGCCGGGCGATCTCAGAGATGCAGTGATTGTGACCATTTTTAAAAAGGGGGACAAATCCGACTGCGGCAACTACAAGGGACTCTCCCTGCTATCAGCCACTGGGAAGGTTGGCGCTAGAGTTCTCCTCAACCGTCTACTCCCTGCGGATTTCGTCCCCTACGGGGCACAACGGACATGATCTTTGCAGCGCAGCAGCTGCAGGAAAAATGTAGGGAGCAGCGCCCTTATACATGGCCTTCTTCGATCTTACAAAGACCTTTGACACTGTCAACCGTGAGGTCTATGGAGCGTCCTCCTCCGTTTCGGATGCCCCCAAAAGTTTGTCAACATCCTTCGCCTGCTTAACGATGACATGCAGGCCGTGATCCTTACCAACAGATCCATTACAGACCTAATCCACGTCCGGACCAGGGTCAAACAGGGCTGGGTCATTGCTCCAACCCTTTTCTCAATCTTCCTCGCCGCCATGCTCCACCTCACAATCAACAAGCTCCCCGCTGGAGTGGAACTAAACTACAGAACCAGTGGGAAGCTGTTTAACCTACGCCACCTTTAGACCAGGTCCAAGATCACCCCAACCTCTGTCAGTGAGCTACTGTACGCGGGCGATGCCTACGTCTGCGCGCATTCTGAGGCTGAACTCCAGAATATATTCGATGTATTCACCGAGGCGTACGAAAGCATGGGCCTTACGCTTAACATCCGTAAAACAAAAGTCCTCCACCAGCCTGTCCTCGCCACACAGTACTGCCCCCCAGTCATCAAGATTCACGGCGTGGCCCTCGACAAATTGGACCATTTCCCATACCTTATCAACAAAAGCAGATGTTGATGCAGAGATTCAACATCGCCTCCAGTGCGCCAGTGCAGCCTTTGGCTGCCTGAGGAAAAGAGTGTTCGAAGACCAGGCCCTCAAACCTACCACCAAGCTCATGGTCTACAGGGCTGTAGTAATACCTGCCCTCCTGTATGGATCTGAGGCATGGACAATGTACAGAAGACACCTCGAGTCGCTGGAGATATATCACCCACGATGTCTCCGCAAGATCCTGCAAATCCCCGGGGAGGACAGGCGCACCAACATCAGTGCCCTCGTCCAGGCTAACATCCCCAGTATTGAAGCACTGACCACACTCGATCAGCTTTGCTGAACAGGCCACATAGTTCGCATGCCAGATACGAGACTCCCGAAGCAAATGCTTTATGTGGAGCTCCTTCATGGTAAACGAGCCAAAGGTGGGCAGCGGAAGCTTTACAAGGACACCCTCAAAGCCTCCCTGGTAAAGTGCGACATTACCACTGACACCTGGGAGTCCCTGGCCAAAGACCGCCCGAGGTGGAGAAAGTACATCCGGGAAGGCGTTGAGTTCTTCGAGTCTCAATGCAAAGAGCGTGAAGAGGTCAAGCGCAGGCAGCGGAAGGAGCACGCAGCAAACCACCGACCCCTTCCCTCGACGAATGTCTGTCCCACTTGTGACAGGGTCTGTGGCTCTCGTATCAGACTGTTCAGCCACCAGAGAAATCATTTTGGGAGAGGAAGCAAGTCTTCCTCGATTCCGAGGGACTGCCTATGATGATGACACACCGCATCCATGGTACTCCAGTGATGGAGGGAGTGAATGTTTAAGGTGGTGGATGGGGTGCCAATCAAGTGGACTGCTTTGTCCTGAATGTTGTCGAGCTTCCCACTCAACCAGACTTCACTGCTGGACTCGACCGCCCTACAACAGCCCACTCACTGATCTGCTAACATCGCCAGAAACCAAGAGCAAGGAACTGCAAAAGTGCCGTCGGGTGATAACTTGTTTGCCTCCTCTAAGGTGAAGGGCGAGTTGCCTATGGGAATCACCGCTCCCACTTCCGGTTCCTGGGATTATTACCTCCAATTTCTCCCCTGCCATTGCAAAAAACACCTCTGATTTTCGACTACTGGCAACAAGAACAGACATCGATTACGCGGTCTAACACTACCTTCAGTGTGCCAGTGCAGCCTTTGGTCGTCTGAAGCAGTGAGTGCTCAAAGACCAGGATCTCAAACCCGGCACCAAGCTTATGGTCTACAGAGCAGTAGTGATACCTGCCCTCCTATATGCTTCAGAGACATGGACTATGTACAGCAGGCACCTCAAAGCACTGGAGAAGTACCACCAGCGTTGCCTCCGCAAAATCCTGCAAATCCATTGGCAGGATAGGCGCACTAACGTCAGTGTTCTCGCTCAGGCCAACATCCCCAGCATTGAAGCACTGACCACGCTCGACCAGCTCTGATGGACAGGCCACATTGTCTGCATGCCCGACACGAGACCACCAAAACAAGCGCTCCACTCAGAGCTCCGACACGGCAAGTGAGCCCCAGGAAGGCAGGGAAAACGCTTCAAGGACACCCTCAAATCCTCCTTCAAACAGTGCAATATCCCCACTGACACTTGGGAATCCCTGGCCCAAGACCACGTTCAAGAAGACGCCGAACATTTTAAGTCTCTTCACCGGGAGCACGCAAAAGCCAAGTACAAACAGCGGAAGGAAGGTACGACAAATCAAGCACCCTCACCCACCCGTCCTTTCAACCACCACCTGCCCCACCTATGACAGAGACTTTAGATCCTGCATTGGTCTCATCAGTCACCTAAAAACTCATATTAGTGTGGAAGCAAGTCATCCTCGACTCCGAGGGACTGCCTAAGAAGAAGAGGCAAGTGGAGAGAATTCCATCACACTCCTGACTTGTGCCTTGTCGATGGTGGAAAGGCTTTGGGAAGTCAGGAGGTGAGACATCACCACAGAATACCCAGCCTCTGACCTGCTCTTGTTGCCACAGTATTTATGTTGCTGGTCCAGTTAAGTTTCTGGTCAATGGTGACCCCCAAGATGTAGATGGTGGGGGATTCGGCGATGGTAATGGCGTTGAAATTCAAGGGATGGTGGTTAGACTCTTGCTTGTTGGAGATAGTCATTATCTGGTACTTGTGTGGCGCGAATGTTACTTGCCACTTATCAGCCGAAGCCTGAATGTCGTCCAGGTTTTTTTTGCATGCGGGCATGGACTGCTTCATTATCTGAGGAATTGCGAATGGAACTGAACATTGTGCAGTCATCAGCGAATATCTCACTTCTGACCTTATGATGGAGGGAAGGTCATTGATGAAGCAGCTGAGGATGGTTGGGCCTAGGACACTGCCCTGAGGAAATCCTGCAGCAATGTCATGGGATTGAGATGATTGACCTCCAACCACCACAACCATCTTGCTTTGTGCTAGGTATGACTCCAGCCAGTGGAGAATTTTCCCCCTGATTCACATTGACTTCAGTTTTACTAGGGCTTCTTGATACCACACTCAGTCAAATAATGTCAAGGGCAGTCACTCTCACCTCACCTCTGGAATTCAGCTCTTTTGTCCATGTTTGGACCAAGGCTGTAATGAGGTCTGGAACCGAGTGGTCCTGGCGGAACCCAAACTGGATATTGGTGAGCAGGTTATTGGTGAGTAAGTGCCACTTGATAGCACTGTCAATGACACCTTCCACCACTTTGCTGATGAATTGAGAGTAGACTGATGGGGCGGTAATTGGCATGATTGGATTGTCCTGCTTTTTATGGATGGGACATACCTGGGCAGTTTTCCACATTGTCGGGTAGATGCCAGTGTTGTAGCTGTACTGGAACAGCTTGGCTAGAAGCGCTGCTAGAGCACATGTCTTCAGCACAACAGTCGGAATGTTGTCGGGGATCATAGCCTTTGCTGTATCCAGAGCAATCTTGATATCATGTGGAGTGAAGCGAATTGGCTGAAGACTGGCTTCTGTGATGGTGGGGACTGTTATGTATGTAACCTTTGGCAACCTGTATCACACCACCACCAGAGGGCCTACCTTTTGGAGTCCCAAGGGATTCCAGCATCCCTTGGGAGCATGGTATATAAGCAGGCCTCCCACGCTGTACCTGCACTCTGGAGTCTAATTAAAGGAGCTAAGGTCACACTTACTCATTGCATACAGTATTCCGTTTCATCCTTTATTACGAGCATAATAGGGACCTCAGGAGGAGGCCGATATGAATCATCTACTTGGAATTTCTGGTTGAAGATGGATGCAACCGTTTCAGCCTTGGCTTTTGCACTCACGTGGTGGGCTCCGCCATCATTGAGGATGGGGATATTCATGGAGCCTCCTCCACCCGTTAGTTGTTTAATGGTTCACCACCATTCGCGACTACATGTGACAAGACTGCAGGGCTTTGATCTGATCCATTGATTGTGGGATCGCTTAGCCCTGCCTATGACTTGTTTCTTCTGCTTTTTGGCATGCAGGTCATCCTGTGTTGCAGCTTCCCCAGGTTGGCACCTCAATTTTAGGTACACCTGGTGCATGCTCTTCTACACTCTTCATTAAACCAGGGCTGGTCCCCTGGCTTTATGGTAATGGTAGAGGGAGGGATATGCCAGGCCATAAGGTTACTGATTGTGGTGGAATACAATTCTGCTGCTGCTGACCCACAATACTTCATGGATGGCCAGTTTTAAGCTGCTAGATCTGTTCTGAATCTATCCCATATCTGTGCCACGCAACACAATGAAGGGTGTCCTCAGTGTGAAGACGGGACTTTGTCTCCGCAATGACTGTGCAGTGGTCACTGCTACTAATGCTGACATGGACAGATGCATCTGCGACTGGCAGCTATGTACTTTAAGCCTCAGCCAGCTCAGTCTTTAATGGTACTACCGTGCTGCTCTTGGTGATGGACATTGAAGTCCCCCACCCAGAGTATATTCTGTGCTTTTGCTACTCTCAAGTGCTTCTCAACATGGAGGACAACTGATTCATCAGCTGAGGGAGGGCAGTCGGTGGTAATCAGCAGGAGGTTTCCTTGCCCGTGCTTGACCTGAAGCCATGTGACTTCATGATGTCTGGACTCCCAGGGCCACTCCCTCCCAATTGTATACCACTGTGCCACCACCCCTGGTGATAATGGAGGAATCTAGGAAATTGGCTGAAAGATATGATTCTGTGAGTATGACTATATCAGGCTGTTGCTTGGCTAGTCTGTGGGACAGCTCTCCCAATTTTGGCACAATTCACCAGATGTTGGTGAGGAGGACTTGGCAGGGTCGACTGGGCTAGGTGTCCTGTTGGCGTGTCCATAGCCAGTGCCGAGGTCGATGCCAGGTGGTCTGTCCGGTTTTATTCTTCTTATTGTTTTCGGTAGCAGTTCTGTTACAATTGAGTGGCTTGCTAGGCCATTTCAGAGGGCAGTTAAGATTCAACCACATTGCTGTGGGTCGGAATCACATATAGGCCAGACCGAGTAAGGATGACATATTTCCTCCCTAAAGGACATTAGTAACCAGTTGGGTTTTTCTGACAATCCGATAGTTTCATGGTCACCATTACTGATTCTAGCTTTTTATTCCAGATTTATTTAATTCACTGAATTTAAATTCCCCATCTGCAGTGGTGGGATTAGAACACAAGTCCCTGGATCATTAGTCCAGGCCTCTGGACCACTATCAGCAGGAGATACCACTATGCTACCGTTCCCAGTAGATCACCAGCTAGATCACCAGATGTAACTCAAATGGTTAGACATGTCAAAGAGAATCTTAAGGGGTTCCAGAGCCCACTCTGAGGGGAGCACAGTGGAGGTAAACCATTAGTAGAGAATAGTGGGAAAAAAACAAGAAAGGCATTTCAAGATTTCTCTGCGTCAGGATGGAGTTGGCTTTTGATGCTTATCGTTCCATGACAGACACATGGGCAAGTAAAGGCAGTCAATACAAAGAAGATCACTAACCTATAGAGTGAAAATGTTATGTTGTGAGCTATTTCTCAGGAGCTAGGTTAATGACATTGAAAACCTTTCCTTGTTATTAGCGTCAGCTATTGGATTTTGTAGGGATGGAAATGATATTTATCTCCACCGGAGACTGATCCCATTGTCAAGCAGCTAGCCAACTAAATTGAATTACCCAGTTAAGATATCTTAATGGACAGAATTTACCCCATTTCAGCAACCTGAGTTTCAAGAGTTCCATTAACTGTGCAGAATGAAATTATATCGCTTTATGCTGTGCAGCTGACTTGAGGCTATCATTTAAGCTGCACGGTTGAGGTAATGCTGCACTTCTACAAGCCTATTGTATCTGACTAGATGATACCTAATACGCTTTCTGGATGAATAGCCTCTCACATCCATGCTTGTTTAACCCATATTCTACCTCTCATCCATGTTGTCCAAAGAGCAATGGTGAAAGTTGGTTGTCTCACAACAACCAACCATGTTGGCACAGGCTGATGATGTTAGCAGTGCTGATTACTATTCAAAAATGCGGGACACAGTTATTCCTATTTTTGGCAGAAGGGTGGATTCTACCTGTTGTTGCCTGTTTAAGGAATGGCACAAAAAACAACAAAGAAGGAGGCCATTCGCCCCATTACACTGTACCATTGCTAGTTCTTCAACTGGAGCAGTTAGGTGAACATTTCCACTCTGGTTGCAATGCTGCTGGAAGTTTGGGGGGGCAGGACTTCCCTCCTGCCCATCTGTCCCACAGCCGGTACCAACAAATGTTCCCGAGATCGGCAAGACAACATGTATTGCTCATCCCTAGTTATCCTGAGGGCACAAAATGTAGGACTAGAAACATGTAAGTCAAACCAGGCAACATTGGAAGGAAGGAAGGAAAGAAAGAAAGAACTAAAGAAAGAAAGAAAGAAAGAAAGGAGGAAAGAAAGAAAAAAAGAAAAAAGAAAGAAAGGAAGAATGCAGGAAAGACTTGCATTTATATAGCACCTTTCACGACCACTGGATGTCTCAAAACGCTTTACAGTCAATGAAGTACTTTTGAAGTGTAGTCACTATTGTAATGTAGGAAACGCGGCAGCCAATTTTTACACAGCAATCTCCCTCAAACAGCAATGTGATAATGACTAGATAATCTGTTTTTGTTGGGCCGAAAATTCGGTCAGAGGCATCCTTCGTACAAACGCCTCTGACGCGAAAAAAATCTACGAAAATACCTGTTAGTCCCGGAGGAACGTAGGCTTCCGGTCGGAGGCCTTCACTCGCTGCACAGCGTACGGGAACCTATCTTCCACATACGTAAGTCTAAATTGGAATCACGTGGGCCTGGACGCCAATCACGATCCAGTATTCTCATTGGTACTAATGGGAGCTCTGTTTGTACAGGCTTCCATTACGATCAATGAGAATAACCCCTAAAACACCAAAACACAGCACAAAAAATAAAAAAACACCTCACATACTTAAAGTTAATTGGAGTTAAATGTAATTATATGTTTTAGAAAAAAAAATATTTTTTGGACATTTTTTTGAATGTGTTTTAATAGGGTTAAAAATAAACTTACCTTAATGGACAGGGTTTTTAATATAAAAATTAATAATTAAATTTAATTTTTCTATGTTTAAAAGTGTTACGCTGGTAAAAGTAAGCTATGTGCCTGCTTTTGCCAGGCGTAAGAGTTTGAAGGACATTCACTGGGCAAGAGTTGAGCAAATAGCCCAACCTCTCCCGCGCGAATGTCCTTCCTGCAAGGAGTCGCAGAATCTGTCGAAAGTAATTTTGACCGTTCGGAAAAGCTAGTTCTTGGCGCATGCACATTGCGTGCCGAGACCCGGCTTTTGCGAGGCCTCGCCGGGTGCATGCGCACTTTGCACGCTCCCAGGGAGGCTGCAATTTTAGGCCCGTTATGTTGATTAAGAGATAAATATTGGCCAGGGCACCGGGGATAACATCCCTGCTCGTCTTCGAAATAGTGCCATGGGATCTTTTACATCCACCTGAGAGGACAGACGTGGCCTTGGTTTAACGTCTCTTCCGAAAGACGGCACCTCCGACAGTGCCAGCCTAGATTTATGTGTTCAGCTTCCTGCAGAGGGAAGGACACTAATGAACCAGTCAAGTGATTGTAGCATTGCAGCAGCTTTCATGGGCACCTTTTCTTGATGCTAGTCTAAAAGTGATCAGAGTTACTGATTTCAGTTTGCCTCTGGCTGGCTATTCAAGTACAATAACCACAAGGCTACCACACCCGGACTCCAAGTGGTATTTCCATCTGCGTTTGGGAAGTTGCCATGGAGAGGGGGTTAAGGTCGCTGCTACTGGAGCTGTTAACAGCTGCCACATGAAGATGTGGGGTTTCTGTGATCCCTGGCAAAATCTGATGATGGGGGACAGTGCATCAATTGTCCTGGGGTGGGCCATTTAAAATTTCCACCTACTAGCCCTAGCTAAAGTAGATGCCAATAGTATGCTGGCGTGACCAGTATCTAGCATTGCTAAGGGAGTAATGGTAAAAAAAATGATGTCACTCTGTCGTTGCCACTGTAGCTAAAAATTCTCGGGATCTGGGCATCCCTGACAAGGCCGATGTTCATTGCCCATCATTAGTTACAAGGTGGTGGTAGTCTGAATATTCTTTGTAGCAGTTTGAACAATTGAGTGGCTTTCTAGGCTACTTCAGAGAGTTAACTGCATTGGTATGGGACTGGAGTCACAAATAGGCCAAAAATGGTTGGGGTGGCTGATTTCCTTCCCTAAATGACTTTAGTGAACCAGTTGGGTGTTTACAACAATTTGACAGTTCTGATGGGGGGAATCCAAGAACCTACCCTGGCCAAAGGAAAAGGTGAGGTTTCATTGACAAAATGGATTTTGATCATGGTAATCGATATCCTCTAGGATCAATTACCTTAGTCTTGGCACGTTTCCAAAGGCCTCAAGAACCCATATCAGCTCTCAGCTGATGAGAGTTCTGCTAAGGCACAGTAAGAATGTAATATATAACAACATAATTGGCAGAATTTTGCGGGTTAGCCCAAGAATTCCCCAGACATGCCTTCTTGACATACACGGGGAGATGGCCGCACCAATTCTTTCCCCCTTCCCCCAACCCCTTCTCCAACTGTAATTTCTTTGGCAAGTTACATGAGATGGAATCCTAGCGGAACTAGCCCGAATAAAAACTCTCGGCCCCTGTACAAAAAGAGTTACCATTGCTTCCTCCACAACCTCAGGAGCTCCAGGCCATTTGTGTTTGGCACTCTTCGTGCATAGCTTTCTGCACCAGGAGTTTACATCAGGAAACTTAGGTGCGCTCCGTCACAATTTCCCATCTATTAAATGAAGCTTTAAGAACATAAGAACATAAGAATTAGGAGCAGGATTAGACCATTCAGCCCCTCGAGCCTGCTCCGCCATTCAATAAGAGCATGGCTGATCTGATCATGGACTCAGCTCCACTTCCCTGCCCGCTCCCCATAACCCTTTATTCCCTTTATTGCTCAAAAATCTGTCTATCTCCGCCTTAAATATATTCAATGACCCATCTCCACAGCTCTCTGGGGCAGAGAAGTCCACAGATTTACAACCCTCTGAGAGAAGAAATTTCTCCTCATCTCAGTTTTAAATGGGTGGCCCCTTATTCTGAGACTATGTCCCCTAGTTTTCGTTTCCCCTATGAGTGGAAATAATCTCTCTGCACCCACTTGTCGAGCCCCCTCATTATCTTATATGTTTCGATAAGATCACCTCTCATTCTTCTGAACTCCAATGTGTATAGGCCCAACCTATTCAACCTATCTTCAGAAGTCAGCCCCCTCATCTCCAGAATCAACCTCGTGAACCTTCTCTGAACAGCCTCCAATGCAAGTATATCCTTCCTTACAGAGACCAAAACTGTACGCAGTACTTTAGGTGTGGCCTTACCAATACCCTGTACAGTTCTCTGCTTTTATACTCTATCCTCCTTGCAAAAAAGGTCAACATTCCACTTTGCACTTGAAATGCTATAAACAAAAAAGAAATGACCTCCTAGTCAGTACTGGAAAGGTGTTTCCTGCCTGACCAAACTACTTCTAATGAGGGCCCCACATGAAATATTAACTTGCCTTCTCTCTTTCAGATGCTGACTGACAGACTGCATTTCTGATACTTTCTGTGTTTTCAGCATTAATAGTTTTTCCTTTTTATCCACACTCCTTTCTCGATGTTACATTTATAGGAATCTCTGGTTAGACGCTACTTAGGGCACTGCATCAGTTCTGGGCACTGAACCTCAGGAAGGTTATATTGGCCTTGGAGAGAATGTAGTGCAGCTGTCCCAGAATTATACCAGGCCTTAAAGGATTGCATAAACTAGGCTTGTATTGTCTTGCGTATAGAAGAGTGAGGGGTGATCCCATTGAGGTGTTAAAATGATTAAAGAATTTGATAGAGTAGATAGGGAGAGACTAGTTCCTCTGCTGGGAGTCCAGAACAAGAGGGCATAACCTTAAAATTAGAGCTGGGTCTTTTCGGAGTGATGTCAGAAAGCACCTCTTCATACAAAGGGTGGTGGGAATCTGGAACTCTCTTCCCCCAAAAAGCTATTGAGGCTGGGGGTCAATTGAAAATTACAAAACTGAGATTGATAGGCTGAGAAATTAGCCTCCTTAGCGTTTCCCATTATCACCTCTGGGGGGGCGGTAATGGGACGTTAACCACTTACCGACTGGGCGCAGCGAGATGAACGACTCCCGCTAAATTTGGCAGTAGGTTTGCGGCGGCGGTAAAACGTTGCACCCCGTTCTCCTTCGTCTGGCATCACTGTGCACATCGCCCTGGTAGCGCCCCAGACCCGAACTTCGGTTCTGCCCCTTGCAGTATCGCCGGGCGAAAACACCGGCATCTGCAGGAGGCGTTGATCAGGAGGCCGGGAGCTTCGGGGGTGAAAGTTAAAGGGGAGGTGGCCGAGGAAAGTACACAAATTTCTACCATGCTGCTTTTCAATTTTTTTCATTCCTCTTCGGCTGCGATCGATCAGCCCGACACTCTGCTGCAGTGCATAGGGCTGATCGGGTCAGATCGCGGCAGCCATCAGGGATCAGCTCACTGGTCCCAATACAGAGCCTGCAGCGATGGCCCTTCCCTTTAAGGGAGGGATGGGGCCTCGGAACACGACAGCGCTGCACGCCCCAGTGTGCCGCGTTGCTCCACTCATAGCCCCGCCTGCATCCTATAACGTTCCAGGGAGGTAGTGGAGCACCTGATTTAGCACTCCACCTCCTTCCTAGAGCGCAAACACTGAATATTTTTAAAGCTGGGCATCATTAGCTTCTGGTGCTAATGATTCCCAGCGTTCAAAGGTGAGGATCCTGAACGGGGCGCTCCCAAATTTCTCCTCATAGATTTTTGTTTGGCAAAGGTATTAAGGGTTATGGAACCAAGGCGGGTCGATGGAATTAAGATGCAGATCAGCCATGATTTAATTGAATGACGGAACAGACCCGAGGGGCTGAATGGCCAACTCCTGATCCTACAGGAGCCCAGCAAGCCCCCAAAAGATATTGAGCTTTGTCAAATTATAACAGGAAACAAAACCCAACAATGTGCAAAACTGCCCAGGTATGCCCTGTCCACAAAAAGCAGAACAAATCCAATCTGGCCAATTACCGCCCCATCAGTCTAATCTCAATCATCAGCATAGTGATGGAAGGTTTCACCGACAGTGCTATCAAGCAGCACTTACTCACCAATAACCTGCTCACTGCTACTCTGTTTGGATTCTGCCAGGACCACATTACAGCCTTGGTCCAAACTGAATTCCAGAGGTGATGTGAGAGTGACTGCCCTTGACATCAAGGCAGCATTTGACCGAGTGTGGCATCAAGGAGCCCCAGTAAAACTGAAGTCAATGGGAATTGGGAGAAAAGCTCTCCACTGGCTGGAGTCATACCGAGCACAAAGGAAGATGGTTGTGGATGGAGGCCAATCATCCCAGCTCCAGAAAATTGCAGCAGGAGTTTCTCAGGGCAGTGTCCTAGGCCCAAGTATCTTCAGCTGCTTCATCAATGATCATCCCCCCCGTCATAAGCTCAGAAGTGGGGATGTTCACTGACGACTGCACAGCGTTCAGTTGTATTCGCAACTCCTCAGATAATGAAGCTGTCTATGCCCACATGCAGCAAGACCTGGACGACATTCAGGCTTGGGCTGATAAGTGGCAAGTAACAAGTGCCAAGCAATGCTACACAAGTGCCAGGCAATGACTATCTCCATCAAGATTGCATCTAACCACCACCCCTTGACATTCAATGGCATTACCATCGCCGAATCTCCCAACATCGCCATTGACCAGAAACTGGAACAGCCACATAAATACTGTGGCTACAAGAGCAGGTCAGAGGCTGGATATTCTGCAGCTAGTATCTCACCTCCTGACTCCCCAAAGCCTTTTCGCCATCTACAAGGCACAAGTCAGGAGTGTGATGGAATACTCTCCACTTGCCTGAATGAGTGCAGCTCCAGCAACACTCAAGAAGCTCGACACCATCCAGGACAAAACACCCACTTGATTGGCACCCCATCCACCACCTTAATCATTCACTCCCTCTACCACCAGCGCACCATGGCTGCAGTGTGTGGCCACTGCACGTTAAACATATTAAAAAAAAAAAATTTTTAAATCCACGCACAGGCATCTTCCACCCTTCAAGATGTAGTTCGGGTCCTTCTTGAAACACCTGTGAACTCATCCTTTTTTAGCATGGAAGCAAGTCATCCTCATTTCAAGGGACCGACTATGATGATAACGATGTGTACCATCTACAAGATGCACTGCAGCAACTCGCCAAGATTTCTTCAACAGCATCTCCCAAACCCACAACCTCTACCACCTAGAAGGACAATGGCAGCAGGCGTGTGGGAACGCCATCACCTCTGAGCTCTCCTCCCAGTCACGCACCATCCTGACTTGGAAGTATATCGTCATTCCTTCATCGTCGCTGGGTCAAAATCCTGGAACTCCCTCCCTAACAAAACTGTGGGAGTACCGTCACCACAGGGATTGCAGTGGTTCAAGAAAGCGGCTCACCACCACCTTCTCAAGGGCAATTAGGGCTGGGCAATAAATGCTGACCGTGCCTGCAACACCCACATCCCAGGAATGAATAAAACAAGGGTTGTTCAGCACATTTACTGTCTGCAGCCTGACTAGCTGCACAGACCATGAACAAACCACCATGTGGGAAAAGGAGCAATTTACATTTAAATGGGAATGCATTCATGCTCATCTTATACAGATAATTCCCATTCATATCTGCATCTGTGGAACATGTTTTTCAGGAGCATTGATACAGACTATTCAATTTCCCTTGGCTTTGCACAGAGGCAGTGAAAACCAATTGTCGTGTTCAGGTAAAGATGGCTTAGAGGGCAGGGGAGAATTATTTCAGGGTGCACAGTGATAAAAATGTATCTGTTCACTGACATTTTAAAATCATACACTCTGTCCTGATTTTTGGGTAGATTTTTGCATTTTATTTTATTTGGAAAGAAAGCTGCCAGCAGCCACTTCTCCGTTGTTTCTGGGGGACCTTGACATTTGAAGGAGGTTGCACAGTGGCAGACTCAACGTTTATCGGCATATTGAGGTTGGCAGTCACCCAGGATGAGGGCCTAATGGCCTGGGTGTCTGTCCAAAGTATGTAAATGAAGTGACCTCCCCATGATCCCAGCAGGGTCAGTGTTGGAGGTCACCAGTGGGCGCATCCTGGCATTTACCCACAGCATGTGCCTTCTGAGGATTTCGACATTATTTATGAAATGTGGATTATCTTATAACAGTGTGACACTTTCTACACCATTAGTCCCAGTGAATCAGTAATCACACTAAGTGCTGAATTAGTACCAGTCTTCTACTGTCGAACTCCCTTTGGGCTTCCATTCAGTCTCAATAACTTCTACAGCTCTGGGTCAGAGCCCTTAATAACAGTCACTGCTACTGTTCATAGTCCCCAATAACAGCCGCTGCGACATTTCAGAGTCCTCAATAACAAACACATCTCCAGTTCATAGTCCCCAATAACAGACACATCTCCAGCTCATACGTCCTCAATAACAGTCACTGCTCCAGTTCAGAGTCCCTAATAATAGCCACTGCTCCAGGTCAGTAGAAACATTCTCCAAGAAATCACCTGTCTGCAAATCTGTCTCCATAATAACCATTCCTTTTCAGGACTTTGTCTTTTACATTCCGAGCACAGACACCATTACTTTCCAAATCTGCATCTCTGCATAACATCTGCTCTGCTCCAGAATTCAGTTTTTATGCTTATTATTCGTTGGCCTCGATCCCCTACATTGCTCATAATTATCTTCCATTGATCTGCACTCCAGCTAAATCAATGTCTGGGATCAGGCCCAACTGAAGCCACAGTACGTGAGCTTACAGATGCTAGAACGATATCAGCAGCAGATTCGGTTAAACTGTATATTAGTTAACAATCAGACTTTCCCCAAAATAAAAAGAACACCAAAACTGAAATGGGGCAGAAGGCTCAGATTGAATGCTCAGCCTGTGATTTGATTTTTGCAACCTGTTTGTGCCTTTATCTTTTGTGGACCGTGAGACTAATTTACTCTTTGAATAAATATTCTGCTCAACAACTGATGCATAGATGTCCTCCTTCCAACTTGTCAGCTGCATCACCCAATACCCGGAGGTAGCTGATTTTCACCGTGAACCTCCTCTATCCCTGGCCAGCTTGATCCAATATACAACAGAAATGACTTTACTGCTCAGATTCATGCTGTTTAATGGGTGTTGCTGCTGACATCTCAGTGGAACACAGTTCCTGAGACTGATGTACAAAACATTCCAACCTTGAAGTCTTGCCGAGCAGCTGTTGTATGTAGAGCATTTGGGCATAAACCGTGGAAAACTTGAATAAGAGCAGTTTTTGTGACGGGCCATTTAGCGCAAGGTGTTGAAGGATAAAGCTCAGGAAGCCTGCTTTTTCCCCATTTTTTATTTTGTCTTTATTTCCTTGCACACAGTGCATTTTGTCAGTGTTGTTTCGAGCATTTGCGACACATACTTTCACTGCTACTCCTCATGGTGTGTTGGCAACGCGCACGCATTCGGGAACAATGAAGGAAAGTGTGCTGAGAAATCGGAGGCATAATTAACCCAAAAGCCCTATAGTCAGGAAACGCAGGACTGCAGCCAAGAATTGTCCACTGCATAGGTAGGCGAGATCCAGCTGTTGTGTGTCAGTTCTGAACTGGAGCTCACCTTATTATAGGAGATAACTGTACCTGCCCAAAATGTGCACTTTACTCACCAACATGGAGATCAATCTTAATTATAACAGTGAATATTGACAATAAGAAGACAAAGAAACATAAAAATAAAATTAGCGGGTAGCCTTTCTATTTAACATCCAAAAATTATCTATACTATCATCATCATCATCATACTCCCTCGGAATCGAGGAAGACTTGCTTCCACTCCAAACATGAGTCCTTAGGTGGCTGAACACTCACTAGTCTATAGCATAGGTCTCCCACTAGCTAAGATTTGTACTAATGGTTACTTGATTTAAACTGCATATTTGCTCTTGACATGCTCAGTCACTGGGGTCATTTTTATAATACATCATTCGGTCAGTCAGCATTACTTATTATATCATTTAGAACATGTATTTATAACGTGTATTTATATAGCGCCTTAAACGTAGTAAATCATCCCATGGCACTTCACAAGTTTGACACCGAACCACATCAGAGGATTTTAGGGCAGGTAGGTTTTAAAGAGGGAGAGAGAGGCAAAGAGGTTTCGGGAAGGAATTCCAGAGCCTTGGGCCTTGGCAGCAGAAGGCCCGGTCGCCAATGGTGGAGTGATTACATTTTGGGGATCAGTACGAGGCCAGAATTGGAGTAGCGCAGATATCTCGGAGGGTGGTTGGGAGGAGCGAGGCCACAGAGGAATTTGAAAACAAGGACGAGAATGTTAAAACTATCATCATCATAGGCAATCCCTCGGAATCGAGGAAGACTTGCTTCCACTCCCAAAGTGAGTTCTTTGATGGCTGAACAGTCCGATACGTGAGCCACAGACCCTGTCACAGGTGGGACAGACATTCGTCGAGGGAAAGGGGTCGATGGGGCTGGTTTGCCACTCGCTCCTTCCGCTGCCTGCGCTTGGCCTCTTCATGCTCCTTGTGTTGAGACTCGAAGAGCTCAACGCCCTCATGGATGCACTTTCTCCACCTCGGGCGGTCTTTGGCCAGGGTCTCCCAGGTGTCAGTGGTGATGTCGCACTTTACCAGGGAGGCTTTGAGGATGTCCGTATAACATTTCCGCTGTCCTCCTTTGGCTCGTTTACCATGAAGGAGCTCCGCATAAAGCATTTGCTTAGGGAGTCTCGTATATGGCATGCGAACTATGTGGCCTGCCCAGCGAAGCTGATCGAATGTGGTCAGTGCTTCAATACTGGGGATGTTAGCCTGGTCGAGGACACTGATATTGGTGCGCCTGTCCTCCCAGGGGATTTGCAGGATCTTGTGGAGACAACGTTGGTGGTATATCTCCAGCGACTTGAGGTGCCTTCTATAATCGTCCATGCCTCAGATCCATACAGGAGGGCGGGTATTACTACAGCCCTGTAGACCACGAGCTTCATGGTAGATTTGAGGGCCTGGTCTTCAAACACTCTTTTCTTCAGATGGCCGAAGGCTGCACTGGCGCACTGGAGGCGATGTTGAATCTCCGCATCAATGTCTGCCTTTGTTGATAAGAGGCTCCCGAGATATGGAGAATGGTCCACGTTGTCCAGGGTCGTGGATCTTGATGATTGGAGCGCAGTGCTGTGTGGCGGTGACAGGCTGGTGGAGGACCTTTGTCTTACGGATGTTAAGCATAAGGCCCATGCTTTCATATGCCTCGGTGAATACATCGAATATATCCTGGAGCTCAGCCTCTGAATTTGCACTGACGCAGGCGTCGTCCGCATACTGCAGCTCAACGACAGAGGTTGGAGTGATCTTGGACCTGGCCTGGAGGCGGCGTAGGTTAAACAGCTTCCCGCTGGTTCTGTAGTTTAGTTCCACTCCAGCGGGGAGCTTGTTGATTGTGAGGTGGAGCATGGCAGCGAGGAAGATTGAAAAGAGGGTTGGAGCGATAACGCAGCCCTGTTTGACCCCGGTCCGGATGTGGATTGGGTCTGTAATGGATCCATTGGTAAGGATCACAACCTGCATGTCATCTGTTACTGGACCAGGAGCCAATCTAGGTCAGCGAGCACAGGGGTACTGGTTGAACGGGACTTGGTGTGAGTTAGGAGTTAGAATTTAATTAGATACATATGTGGATGGCCATTAGTATTTTAGGCCGCAAACTATAGTAATCGTCTAAAGAGTGTATAGTATATCTGCTGCAATTTTTTTAAGTACTCAGAACTGTAACATACATAGGATACCGGTGATGACAATGGATTTTGATTTAGTACTTTTCTGTAATTCTGCTTTGAAGACATGCGATTTTAAAGCCTCGGATTTCACTTAAGAGGTGAGGTAAGGTATGCTGGTTTTCTTTTCTTCACTGACTTTTCTTTATTTTTCTATTGAAGCTGCTCACTCCCGCAGGGGCTCCTCAATAAGTCTCTGGAACAGCAGATCAGCAATGACACAAGGCCTCTTTCGGTCAGATATTCTTTTGCAGTCAAGACAACAGCATAATCAGGCCCCGAGGGCGAATAGCACAAGGCATTGGAGTATCTGTGCACAGAATAGTAGATAGCACATAAAATAGTCACTAATAAATCCAATAAAGAATTCAGGAGAAGCTTCTTCACCCAAAGAGTGGTTAGAATGTGGAATTTGCTACCACATGTGTTATATATGTGGACTTGTATTTACTCTGTACAGCCACCAGAGGGCTCATTTCCCGTCCAGCTCGTTGGCCACGAAGTATTAATCAAGTCGCTCCACAAAAGTTTTCCAATCAACTCCCTTATGAAAATTAGTCCAGGATGCCCACTGTTCTCTGCATCTTTGGGTTCGATATCTGTATCTCGTCGCCGGTTGTAGTGTATGGAGAAAGAGTCAGACTGAACACTGTGAGCTCAAAGTAAAGTATGACCTTAGTCTTTTATTGCAGGTTTCCAGAGTGCCTCTCCAACTTGTGAAGCCTTCTTAAATACCTGTGCTCCCAAGGGACTATGGGGTTCCTTGGGACTAAGGGGAATGAGCCCTCTGGTGGCTGTACAGAGTAAATACAAGTCCACATATATAACAACATGGAGTAGCTGAGGCGAAAAGCATAGATGCCTTTAAGGGGAAGCTAGATAAGTCATCATCAACGATGATGACTTGCTTCCATGCCCAAAAGGGATGAGTTCACAGGTGTTTCAATGAATGATCTAATATTCCAGGTCCCAAATTACATGTCGAAGGGTGGAAGATGCCTGTGAGTGGATTTTTTTAATGTGTGGTGACCGTTGCACACCAGCCACCGCACAGGGCTTGACAGAGCTGGGTCTTGGTCCAGTGGCAAGGATTAACCAAGACGACGGAAGACCAGCTCTGCTGCACGGACCTAGTGTGCACACATATCGCAGTGTGGGCTGGCCCAGGATCAGCTAGCAGTAGAAAAGCTCTTCTACCCCTCTCTCCTCCTTTAAGATGCTCCTTTTTAGGTAAGTAAATACATGAGGGAGAAAGGAATAGAAGGATGTACAGATATATATAGATAGGGTGAGATGAAGTAAGGTGGGAGGAGGCTCTTATGGAGCATAAGCACTAGCACAGACCAGTTGGGATGATTGACCTATTTCTGTGCTGTAAGTTCTATGTAATTCTATTTAATTCTATGTAGCATGTAGATTTGTGCTCAGAAATCCATGTTGTTCAGATGTTGTTTTCAGCTTGTCTACTGTATGGTCATGGAGGCCATCAGTAGCTCTCTTGCATGTCGATGACAACAAAAAAACATACATTTATATAGCAACTTTAATGAAGAGGGAAATGTTTCTCGACGTCTCAATCAAAGACCCATTGCAGACCCTTAGAAGTATATTGGCATCCAATGCATAGGAGACTAAGGGATAAAGGGAGAGTGTCAGCTGTGGCTGAGTGGGTAGCACCCTCACCTCTGAATCTGAAGGTTGTGGGTTCAAGTCCCACTCCAGAGACTTGAGCACATAAAAATGTAAGCTGACACTCCACTGCAGTGCTGAGGGAATGCTGCTCTGTTGGAGGTGTCGTCTTTTTGGATGCAACATTAAACCAAGGCCCCGTCTGCTCTCTCAGGTGGACATAAAAGATCCCTTGGCACTATTTCGAAGAAAAGCAGGGGAGTTCTTCCTGGTGGCCTGGCAATATTTATCCCTCAATTAACATAACAAAAAAATTGATTATCTGGTTATTATCACATTGCTGTTTGTGGGAGCTTGCTGTGCACAAATTGGCTGCCGCGTATCCTACATAGAAACATAGAAAATTGGTGCAGGAGTAGGCCATTCGGTCCTTCGAGCCTGCACCACCATTCAATAAGACCATGGCTGATCATGCAACTTTAGAACCCCATTCCTGCTTTCTCTCCATACCCCATGATCCCTTTAGCCGTAAGGACCATATTTAACTCCCTTTTGAATATATCTAACGAACTGGCCTGAGCAACATTACAACAGTGACTACACTTCAAAAAGTTCTCAATTGGCTGTAAAGTGCTTTGGGACATACATTGGGTCCTGAAAGGTGCTATATAATTGCATTCTTCTTTCTTATAACACAATTTGACAAAATTAAAAGTTTCTGCCCTGAACATCGTAATCATGAGTGAGTGGGAATATTAACTTCTTCATTTTGCTTAGAACATGTTTGAAAAAGGTATTATTTTCCAAGCTGCTCTCTAGTTATTAAGAACATTCTAGAATGTTTCAGATTGAAAATTGTTTTAATGACAATAAAAGATCAATTGAAGCTGTTTACGGTGGGGTAATTTTTCTTATAATCTGCTTCCAGTACAAAGTCTTATCGTTCCTCTGGGTCAAAATCCTGGCACTCCCTACCTAACAACATTGCAGGAGCACCTTCACCAGACAGACCTCAGTGATTCAAGAAGAAGGCTGAGGGCAACTAGGGAATGGGTAATAAATACCTTGGGCCTTGCGACCGATGCCCACATCCCGAGAATACATTCTTTTAAATGAGCTTGTAATGTACGCACCTGTGAGTATGCTCACAGGTTTGTAGAGCTGTTGCACTGTGAGTGGCTTAGCCAGTCACGTGATGTTCACAAGACTCAATAAAACCCCAGTCAGTTGGGTCTCGGTCATCCACGATGAGGCATGCAGTTGTGAAGCCAGTGGGTGAACTGGTAGGGTTTGATTTGATTGTTAAATCTTTGCGAATAAACCAGATAGTTCTTTACAGCAAATGTGTAACTTTGAACTCTTAAGCAAATGAAGCAGATACACTACAGAACTGGAGTGAGGATCAAAGAATGGGACCAGGAGCTCATCCAATTCACAGCGCTTTATTTTCCAGTTGTTAATTTTACAGATTGGTAAAATCAAGAATGTTGATTCTTGAGCAGGGGCGTAGGGAACATTTACCGTTATCGCTCAGTTCTTGCGAAGAGTCGAACTCTACTGCTGGAATTTACAGGTTTCTTACCCAACGTCATTAGGTTACATTTTTTGTGGTCCTGCGATTTTGCGACATTCATTGCCTACGCGCATATCGCCAGCAGTGTGGGTTCTCGATTGGTTTACCTTACTATTTTTCACATTTCAATTTATGTGACATATTCCGGAGTCCATCAGGAATGCCTCCAACTGCTTCTGTGCAGCATCATTCGGATCACAGGGATATGCAACATAAACCATCTCTGAAGAGCTCAAAGGTCCGATCTGTCATGCCGCTGTAGCATTCTGCTTGTAGAAGTCGACTGTTCATTTAATCCGGTCCTCGCCTTCTGTTGCTCAAATTTTAACTCTGTTTTAACTTGAATGAAGCACGGGAAAAATGAGTTTGGTTGAATGAAATATTTTAATGTCCAGAGGTCTGAGAGCGACTGTCAGTGACCCATGTTGTGTGGCTGCTCATGAGGTGGTCTAATAAGCCACTTCATGGTTTAACAACAGCCGCTCCACAAGAAGCCCCACCATTACCTTCTCAGGGAAACTAGGAATGGGAAATAAATGCCAGCCTTAACTACAGCCTGAGAACAAATTTTAAAAAGGCTGATCTCTCTCGGCTTTTTGTGAACTTCAAAAGCAAAAATTAAGTTGTCATCAAAGCATAGCTGTGTCACGAACAGATGAGCTCTTACCGCATGGCTCCATGGTTATAGGCTCAATTAAAGCAATTATTTAAGCTCCAACCTGAGTACCAGCTTCTGTTAAAATTGCACATGGGTGGAATGGGACCAACCATCCATTTCCCTTCCCGCTGATGAATCTGGACATTAATATGCAAAACCACGAAGGAGTCTGGTGGCATAAGATGTAAATCATTGTGAAGGAATTTTTGGAACCGACAAAAGAAATTGCATATTCCAAGAACAGCATATTGCATTCGAAAGAATCTTTTAAATATCGCTTTCAAAGTTAACTAGCAGTGTCTATGAAGACATATGAATATCAGATGTTGACCAAAAGAAATATTATTGAGCATGAAGTGTTGCCTCAAAAGCCACAAGAGGCCTACGGTGGTGGAGGAGACCACAGAGCACAGGCCCTCACATTGAGCTGGATGACCAAGTGGCTGATCCTAAGGACAAAACTTCAAACACAACCAAATTCAGAGTCCAGCATATTTCAATTCCTCAGTCTTTATGTCTTCCTTCATAATTCAATTCGTGATGCTCGGTGCTTGGGCAATCCTTGATGAAAAGCAGAGCTGCAGTACTAAAAACAGAAGCACAATTCATGTGGTAGCAATATCCTACATTAAAGCCATGTTCCCTTGTTTAGAGTTCATGTGACTGCAACCTTGAAGGGGGATTGTTTAATGTCATGCTAACGGACAGATGACTGACCCTGACCCAATATTTCCTTGATCATCTATCCTGAATAGTTCAACTTGAGCTCTTGTAACATTCGCAGCTGGTAGCACTCTGGCCTTACTGCAGGCACTTGAGCCCATAATTCAGGCTGAATCTTCAATGCAAGACTGAAGAAGTGCCGCATTGTCAGAAGTGATGTCTTTTGGGTGATTAAACCGAGGCCTGTTTGCCTGTTCAGGTGGATGCAAAAGAGTTGAAGAGCTTGCAGTTCTACCGGTATCCTGGTTAACACTCGGCCTCAACCATCACCACTGAAGAAGCAGATTAACCTCGACTTTGCTGTGTGTGAATTGGCTGCCAGGTTCACTTACATGACAACAGTGACAGTTATTCAAAAGTAACTTATTGATCGGAAGTGTTTCGGAACATCGTGCGAATGTGATAAGGTACTGTACTATATAAATGCGAGTTCTCTCGTTAAGGTATTGTTTCCAATCTGGAATCATGGAAATTACATAATTGAGGGAATCCCAATCGATCTGTGCTAGTGCAAATTCTTCAACTGAAGCTATCAGCAATTTAGTGGCCTAGAAATTGGCCTGTTTTTCTGGCGCTACTCAGACTACTAAGGCCCCAATCTGGTGGGCAGGGAGCACGCGCACATTTCCAGCCGGAAGTGCACCAACCGCCATATTGGATAACGCCAAACAAGATGTATCCTTTATGGAGAATGAGGTAGGAGAGTAGAAAGCGAAGTGTAGGGGTAAAGGGAGGAATCTCAGACTGGAAAGATGTGGGGAGTAGTGTTCCACTAGATTCTGTACGGCATAAGATTGTGAAGGCCTGCAGGAGGACACAGATAAGTAGCACGATGGGCAGATGGCTGGCAGATACAGTTCAATGTAGAAACATATTAAGTAATATATTTTGGAATTAAGAATAAGGAAAGGAAATACAGCTTAAATAGATTTTAGATTAAAGAATTCAGATGGAGTAGAGGAGCAAAGGAACCTTGGTGTGCAGACACATGGATCAAAGGTGCTAATTGAATCCTTGGTTTTGAATTTAGAGGCATAGAATACAGAATACACCTGCCCTTTTACCTCCTCTCTTCCCATTGTCCAGGGTCCTAAACACACCTTCCAGGTGAAACAGCGATTTACTTGTATTTCTTACAATTTAGTATACTGTATTCGCTGCTCACGATGTGGTCTCCTCTACATTGGGGAGACCAAACGCTTTGAGGAAAACCTCCGTTCAGTCCACAAGCGTGACTCTGAGCTTCCGGTTGCCTGTCACTTTCATTCTCCGCTCCACTCTCACTCTGATGTCTCCATTCTTGGCCTCTTGCACTGTTCCAACGAAGCTCAACGTAAGCTCGAAGAACAGCACCTCATCTTTCGATTAGGCACTTTACAGCCTTCCGGACTCAACATCGAGTTCAACAATTTCAGACCATAACCTCTGCCCTCATTTATTTTCACATGGCAGCTGTTGATGATTCTGCTATTCTCATTTACATCTCTTCTAAACCCATCTTTTGTTTCTTAACTTGTCCCATTACCATCTCCTTTTGCCGTGCGCCATCATACCTTTTGTCATTTAATCTCTCCTGCCTTCCACACTATCACAGACCTTCCCTTTTGTTGTTTCCTCCCCTCCTAGAATCATAGTCCAGAAGCTACTTTAAAAGGGAATTGGATTGTAGCTTGGAAAAGAGGACTATTAAAGGGCACGGGGAGTGAAGAGAAGAGTGGGGTTAGACTCAATGGTTCAAGTGGAGAACAACAGTAGGGCAGAACTGATGGGCCAAATGGCCTGTATCTGAGCTGTAACATTCTGTTCTATGATGCTTGAGCTCCAGTTTGTCCAGAGAAAGAGCCTTGGCTCAGTTATCTTTCATCCTATTGAAATTAGTTAATTTCCAGTCTGTGACTTCTCTTCTTCTTGATCTATTTCCAATGTGAAACCAACCCAAGCATTCAACCATCACGTTGCTTGCTTCCCACTATCATTAGGCGGAACTAGATTTATCGCTTCCTACTTTCATTACCCCAAATTAGATTTATTCCCTTGTTGGACACATTCAAAAAACCATTCTGATTGCAAACTTTTGTCTTATCCCAGTTAATGCCCCCCATATTTACACCCCATTATAATTGCAAAACTTTCTAACTTTCCCAAAAATATCATCCTTAATATTTTTCCACTATTCAATGGCCTATTATAGTTTTCCAATATGGTTACAGATCACTTATTATTTATTAACACAATCCAAACAGACTCCATCATTAGAAACGTTCCCTTTTATGCTGCGAGTGTGTCCTTAATTGATAAACCAAAAATATTTAATTCCCAGTTTTGCTCCAACTAAAATCCCCCCCCCCCATTCTAATTAGTGCCTTTAGTTCCTGACACTGCAACCCTGGTCTATTCACTTAGTTTTTCCCTCTGATCCCTTCCATCTCCTTGACCTCTCTCCTTCTCCTTAACCATTCTCCTGTCTGCCAGTAAATACATCTTTTCATAATCCCCTACCCCCAGTTTATTATTTTAGATATCTTTACCCTTCCACTATATTTATTTTAACCCCTCCTCCATATGTTTTTTGCTTTGCTCCTCCCCTGCCTTTCTAGTTCAAATCCTCCCTTCTTGCTTTTTGAAAATATTTTGCTCCTAGTTATGTTTAGGTGAAGTGTGTTTTTCCCATAGAGCTTCCCCCTGCCCAGAACCTACCCCAGTACCCTAGAAATCCAAAATCTTTCTGTTGTGTATGCATGCCTGTTTACTGTGTGATGTCTGTAACACTGTTATGCAAAACTGAATGTACCCTCACACTGTACACACCTTACCTGTACACCAGAGGGTGCTGCTGCTGGAGCCTAAGGGTTATCTGCACACTGCAGGTAACCCAGTATAAAAAGGAACTCACAGCTTGTTGTCCTCACTCAGGAGCTGCAAATAAATGGACTACAGGTCTACACAGTTTAAGTATCATACCCTGACTCGTGGAGTCATTTCTAAAGGTGCCTACATATACTACACTTTCCTTCTACATTGTCTTCCCCACAGATTTGAATGAAGTCCACATCCCATGAACGAATAAAAAAAACTTCCTTCATAACACATTGGGATTGATTTTGACTGCCTTTGCCTCATGCTACTGGGATGGTAATGGCCTCAAAATGGGGTCAGTAGCCTTATCGTCCTGTTACCACCAGTGATACAGCTGGCTCAATTTTTACAGGGGCCTTCTGCTGGGTACCCAAAGAACCCATCTGCTGCAAGCGATAGGCCCCTTTTCAATATGGAAATTGGGGTCCTGTGACATAAATAGGACCCCAATTGCCATGTTAGGTCGGAACTGGGTGGTGAACCAGGCCACTCGGCCGATCGGTCACCCAGAAGTTAAAAATGACCCCGTTGTCTTAGTTTATGACCACAAACTCTAGCCGCATTGGGAAAGATACACTGGAACCACATCATTGTGGCGGGAGCTGAAGAAAATACTGATGTGACAGATGAAGATGAAAATCAAATAATGAGTTTTCCTGCTGTTGATTCAACAAGTCCAGATTCATCCATTGAAGAAATGTCATCAAGACCACCATTCATCATCCCAGTATTCATTCAATAGGGCCGGAAGAAAATACAGTAATGATGTAATTTTTTTACGCAGTGAGTTCTGATCTAGAATGCCCTGCCTGAAAGGCTGATTGAAGCATACTTTCAAAAGGCATTGACTATATAATTAAAAAGGAAAAATTTGCAGAATTATGGTGCTCGCTGACTTACATTGGAACCCGGTTAAGCAATGTCTCGATTTCAAAATTCTCATCCTTGTTTACAAATCCCTCCATGGCCTCGCTCCTCCCTATCTCTGTAATCTCCTCCAGTTTCACAACCCCCCGAGAAGTCTGCGCTCCTCAAATTCTGCCCTCTTGAACATCCCTGATTATAATCACTCAACCATTGGTGGCCGCAGCTGCTTGGGCCCTAAACTCTGGAACTCCCTCCCTAAACCTCTCCCCCTCTCTACCTCTCTTTCCTCCTTTAAGGTGCTCCTTAAAACCTACGTCTTTGACCAAGCATCTGCTGTAATGTCTGTGGCTTGGTGTCAAATGTATTTGTTTTGTCTTATAACACAGCTGTGAAGCGCCTTGTGACGTTTTACTACATTAAAGGCGCTATATAAATACAAGTTGTTGTTGTTGGAAAGAGCAGGACAGTGGGACTAATTGGAGAGCTCTTTCAGAGAGTCAGCACAGGCACGATGGGCTGAATGGCCTCATTCCGTGCTGTATCATTCTATGATTCTGAGTGGGGGACACAATGGACCCACAAGGAGCGGTTTAGTGAATTCTAAAATCAGATATAAGCAGACAAGCAAGGATTCTAATAATCTGCCCATTGTTCAACAAACAAGCACGGATCAATTTAGCGACAGGGTGCACTCACTATCAGTGTAGCTTTTATGTTTTGCTAACATGTGGGATAAATAATATGCTGTTTTGCTTAAGGCATCAGAGGCAGTAGATGTGACCCAAAAATAAAAATGAGAAAGTGTCAGCTTTGTCAGTAATCTATACTGTAGCTTCCAGTTATTGCATCTCTCGGGTAACTGGACCTAGAGGTGATAATAAGTGTGAAATGACAAGAACACATATGATGTCACTGTCCTCTGAGAGCACTCTCACAAACACTGTGCTCCTTTTCTCCTGATTAGATACTTGTTTTGAAATTGGATTTGCCTGGGCCAATGTTAGTTATGCAGTACTGCAATGTGCAAAAACTACATTAATATTATTAGTTTCCCTTTTGATCTGGTGTATTATATATCGTAGTAAAATTGTTTTTCCAAGAATACCCATCACTTAAAACTATTTAAAATGCACCAGCTATTACATCAAAGTGAAGATAATGAGCCCCTATAGCAATATGACTCATAACAGATTTGTATATATGCAAAAATAGTCTCTAACCATCAGTGTAAGGTGGTGAGGAATTAACCTTGCTTTCAATTTGACTGAGATTACATATATTGCAGCCAATAAAAAGGTTTAATGATAGCAGCCTGTTTTTTTTCCAATCTGTCTCCTATTAGTTCATGTACACGTGTTTTATTTAACTTGCACTATTCAAATAAAGCTTTCTACAAGCATAATACCGAGTCGCAGTACCTAATGTCAGTTGGGATTTTGCATCTTCTGTGATAAGTGCTACTCACATGGACAATCCAGACATAGGAAGAGAATAATCCTATGTGAGGCACATCTGGGAGCCGAAATTGCCCACCGCTGGAAACGGGGCGCGTGCCATTTATACACTAGTGTATTCTAGTGTATAGTGGATGCGGTGGCCTATTGAGCGAAATTCAGCTCTTTGGCTTTTTTTTTTCCGGCAGACCAGATGTCGGTCATAATGGGGGTGGATATGTGGCGATGAACACACTAGAGGGGCGGAGGTTGGGGGCGGCTGGAGTGGCCACTGCTGTCAGTCATCAGCGTAGTACTATGGCGCGCGTCACCATGGCTTTCCCCTTCACTTAAACGGGAGAGCCTGCATGATTTTTAAACTTCGGCCACCAGGGAAGGTTTCAGCCAGGCCAGCAGCCTGGCACCCAAGAGGAAGTCGGGCGGCAAAAAAAAATAAAATGGCAGCCGCGGCAGTGGGCCCTTGCCTTTAATGGCCGCCGCACAGCCGGGTTCACAGTGAGGAGAGAAGGTGCACTGATAGAGAAAGCTGGCCAGGTGTACCGCTTGGCGGTGTTTTGATTTTTCGGGCTGAATATGGATGGGAGTAGGTGGTCCCGGCGGTACGCGCACTGATGACACACTTACGGCGGCTCGGCAGCGGCGGGGCGGAAGTGGGGTCCGCCAGAAAAAAACCCTGCCTAATTTAGCTAGCGGCGGCCATTCGACCAGAAATCAGCGGCCATTGGATTCTGTCGCCTGTAACGGGTCTTATCCGGACCCTGAGTTTTGGCCCCAAGATGTCCAAAAGTAAGTTGCAAGAATCGTGCTAACCTTTCAGGTTAACAACTCGGGGATCCACTTGACCTTTGTAAATAGGAAAGGGGCAGTTGAGGTTATAGCAAATAGGCAGTAAATATAATCCAAAAGTTGCAAATAATCAATGGCACCTTTCAAGGAGTAAATAATTCCTATAATGTTCCATCAGTTTTCAAAAGGTAAAGAGGATAATTCAGGATGTTCAATAATACTGCAACATGATATTCCTCAATCAACAAACTACATCTAGAATGAACAGAAAGAAAGACTTGCATTTATATAGCACCTTTCATGACCACGGGACGTCCCAAAGCGCTTTACAGCCAATGAAGTATTTTTGGAGTGCAGTCACTATTGTAATGAGGAAAATGCAGCAGCCAATTTGCGCTCAGTAAGCTCCCACAAATAGCAACGTGATAATGACCAGATAATCTGTATTAGTGTTAATTTAGGGTTAAATATTGGCCAGGACACCAGGGATAACTCCCTTGCTCTTCTTCAAAATAGTGCCATGAAAGCTTTTACATCCACTTGAGAGGGCAGACACGGTGTCAGTTTAACATCTCATCTGAAAGAAGGTACCTCTGACAGAGTAGCACTCTCTCAGTACTGCACTGGAGTGTCAGCCTAGATTTATGTGATCAAGTCCCTGGAGTGAGACTGGAACCCACAACCTTCTGATTCAGTGACAAGTGTACTACCCACCTAGCCACCACTTGCCACTGAGCCACAATGCCACTTCAAAATTTCACACCAAACCTCTCCTGGCTTTGAAATTCCCTCTCAGTTAAATCCTTTCAACCCTTAGAACTCTGGCCCTTGCTGAATCAGACTATACATTAGGCTACGGAAATTGCTTTGCTGGTCAGTATCCAATACATTTCTCCAAGTCCTTCCAGAAACCAAAATAGTCCATTCTGTGAGTCATCTTTAGCTTGTATTCCCTTGAGTACAGGAGATTGAACCATGCTGAACCAGATTGTTCGCACACCGAGATGATCTTCTGACAACATATCTGCTCCATCACCAAGATCGTCTACTTCCAGCTTCATAGCACTGTCCCTACCTCAGCTCATCTGCTTCTGAAACCCTCATCCATGCCTCTGGACTTGTGAATAAGGCCCTTACCATCCATGACCTTATCGTGCATTATTGTATCGACATCATGGCACTAACAGAAACTTGGCTGAGGGATAATGACACATTACCTTTAATCGAAGCCACCCCGCCTGGCTATACCTTCCACCACTTGCCTGCCCAGATCGCCACGGTGGCGTGTGGCTCTCATCACCAATCAATGGTCTGTCTCCCTACTCCCCTGGCGCTTTCTCCTCTTTAGAACATCTCACCTTATTCCACCCCTCCCACCTCGCATTTAAAATTCTCGTTCTCTACTGCATAGCCAAGTATGATAAAAATGTTATCATGAATATATACTCACTGCTTTCCTCCCACAGCCTATGCACTGAGCGACTTCAACCTCTATCTCAATTCATCGTGCTCTCTCTCCTCTGAGTTCACGACCCTCCTGTCCTCCTTTCATCTCTCCCTCTATGTGAATTCGTCAACCCATATTCACGACCACACCCTTGACCTTGCCATTTCTCGTAGCCTTGCTATTCCAACCATGTCAATTAAAGATAAGGCCATCTCTTTCAATTTCCTTGTATTGCTCTCGACCCACATCCCCTTTCCCCCATCCAAACCTACTTCCTTCTGCATCTGTCCATGGAAAAAAACTCTCTCCAAACCCTCTTATAACTGCACTTATCAGCTCCAAACTGTCCAGCCTTTAGCCCTCATTTCACCATGACATTTCTGCAGCCACTGATCTGCTCAACCACACCCTCCCCACCACCTTTGATGCCCTAGTCCCTATTAAAACCATTACTCTCTCTCACCCTGGCCGTTGCCCATGGTACAGCACTCATCTTCTCGCCCTCAAGTCCAAAGGGCGTGGGCTTGAACGGATGTGGCGGACAACTGGTTTAGTTATTCACCGCCAGATCTGGCTCAAACATATAAAGCATTATCGGGTCCTACTCTTGTCTGCAAAAACTGCTCATTATTCCAGGATCATTCTGAAATGCAAATACAAATCCCGGCTACTATTCACTATTGCTAACCGCCTTCTTAACCCCCTCTCCCCTGTCTCCATCACATTCACCTCCAACAACAAGTGTGAGGAACTCATGTACTTCTTTGTCTCAAAGATTGAGACCATCCAAACAGCTACCTCTGCGAGTTCTCTTCCTTCCCCTCGCCCACAGGACTAAATTTCATCTGAGGCTCCCACCTTCCCCAGCCCTAAACTCGCATCATTCTCTCGTTTCTCTTTGATCTCTCCTCTTGACCTCTCTAAACTCATCTTGTCCATGAGACCCACTTCATGCACCCTTGACCCTATTCCCATCATCATCATAGGCAGTCCCTCGGAATCGAGGAAGACTAGCTTCCACTCTTAAAATGAGTCTTTAGGTGACTGAACAGTCCAATACAAGAGCCACAGTCCCTGCCACAGGTGGGACAGACAGCTATTGAGGTTAAGGTAGGGTAGGACAGGTTTGCTGCACGTTCTTTCCACTGCCTGCGCTTGTCTTCTGCATGCAATCGGCGATGAGACTCAAGGCGCTCAGCGCCCTCCCGGAAGCACTTCCTCCACTTAGGGCGGTCTTTGGCCAGGGACTCTCAGGTGTCAGTGGGGATGTTGCACTTTATCAGGGAGGCTTTGAGGGTGTCCTTGTAATGTTTCCTCTGTCCACCTTTGGCTCATTTGCCATGAAGGAGTTCCGAGTAGAGCGCTTGCTTTGGGAGTCTTGTGTCTGGCATGCGGACAATGTGTCCTGCGCAGTGGAGCTGATCAAGTGTGGTCAGTGCTTTAATGCTGGGGATGTTGACCTGGACGAGGACACTGATGTTGGTGCGTCTGTCTTCCCAGGGGCTTTGTAGGATCTTGCGGAGGCATCGTTGGTGGCATTTCTCCAGCGATTGAGGTGTCTGCGGTATATGGTCCATGTCTCTGAGCCATACAGGAGGGTGGGTATTACTACAGCCCTCCTGTATGGCTCAAAGACATTATCTTTGCAGCGCGACAGCTGCAAGAAAAAGGCAGGGAATAGCGCCAGCCCTTATACATGGCCTTCTTCGACCTTACAAAGGCCTTTGACACTGTCAACCGTGAGGGTCTATGGAGCGTCCTCCTCCGTTTCGGATACCCTATTCCCACTAAACTGCTAATCACCCAACTTCCTTTTCTGGCTCCCATGTTAGCTGACATTGTTAACAGTTCTCTCTCCTCAGGTACAGTTCCCCCCTCCTTCAAATCTGCTGCGTCACCCCTCGCCTCAAAAAACAAACCCTTGACCCCACTTTGCTTGCTAGCTATCGCCCCATCGCCAACCTCCCTTTCCTATCCAAAGTACTTGAACGTGTTGTCACCTCCCAAATCCGTGACCATCTTTCCCTGAATTCAATGTTTGAATCCCTTCAATCTGGTTTTCGCCCCTGCTACAGTACCGAAATGGCTCTCATCAAAGTCACAAATTACATCCTTTGTGACTGTGACAAAGGTAAACTATCCCTCCTTATCTTTCTTGATCTGCCTGCAGCCTTTGACACAGTTGACTACTCCATCTTCCTCCAACGCCTCTCCACCATCATCAAGCTGGGTGGGACTGCGCTCGCCTGGTCCCTTTCGTAGCCAGAAAATCTCCAGCAATGGCTTCTCTTCCCACTCCCGCATTGTTACCTCTGGTATCCCCCAAGAATCTATCCTTGGCCCCCTTTTATTTCTCATTTCTATGCTGCCCCTTGGCAACATCATCCGAAAACACAGAGTCAGTTTCCATATGTATGTTGATGACTGCCTCTCCACCATTTCTCTCGATCCCTCCATGGGTGTTAAATTGTCAGGCTATTTATTTGATATCCAGTACGGGATGAGCAGAAATTTTCTCCAATTAAATATTGGGAAGACCAAAGCCATTGTCTTTGGTCCCCGCCACAAACTACGTTCCCTAGCCACTGATTCCATCCCTCTCCCTAGCATCTATCTGAGACTAAACCAGATTGTTCACAACCTAGGTGTCACATTTGACCCTGAGAGTTTCTGGCCACATATCCGCGGTATAATTAAAACCGCCTTTTTCCACCTCCGTAACATTGCCCGCCTCCACCCTTACCTCAGCTCTTCTGCTGCTGAAACCCTCGTCCATGCTTTTGTTACCTCTAGATTTGACTACTCCAACTCACTCCTCCCACATTCTACACAATGTAAAATTGAGGTCATCCAAAACTCAGCAGCTCGTGTACTAACTCACACCAAGTCCCGATTACCCATCACCCCTGTGCTTTCTGATCTACATTGGCTCCCGGTTAAACAACGCCTCGATTTCAAAATTCTCATCCTTGTTTACAAATCCCTCCATGGCCTTGCCCCTCCCTATCTCCGTAATCTATTTCAACCTCACAACCACACGCGATGTTTGCGCTCCTCAAATTCTGCCCTCTTGAACACCTCTCGTTATAACTGCTCAACCATTGGTGGCCGCACCTTCAGCTGCCTGGGCCCTAAGCTCTGGAACTCCCTCCCTAAACCTCTCTGCCTCTCTGCCTCTCTTTCCTCCTTTAAGACGCTCCTTAAAACCCACCTCTTTAACCAAGCTTTTGGTCATCTGCCATAATTTCTTCTTATGTGGTTCGGTGTCAAATTTATCTATTTTATCTTGTAACACTGCTATGAAGCACCTTGGAATGTTTTACTATGTACATAAATAAAAGTTGTTGTTGTTGTTGGACTTGACGTTTACAATGCTCTCCTGGCCAGCCTCCCATATTCCACCCTACATAAACTTGAGCTCATCCAAATCTCTGCTGCCCATATCCTAACTCATGCCAAGTCCCGTTCACCCATCACCCCTGTACTTTTGACCTACATTGGCCTGGCAACGCTTCAATTTTAAAGTTCACATCCTTGTTTTCAAATCCCTCGCCCCTCCCTATCTCTGTATTCTCCTCCAGCACTACAAGTCTTCGAGATGTTTGCGCTCCTCCAATTCTGGTCTCCTGCACATCAGTGATTTTAATCACTTCACCATTGGCGGCCGTGCCTTCTGCTGCCTCGGCCCTAAGCTCTAGAATTCCCTGCCTAAACCTCTCCGCCTCTACCTCTCTCCCCTCCTTTACAATGCTTCTTAAGACCTACCTCTTTGTCCAAGCTTTTGGACATCTGTCCTAACATCTCCTTATGTGGTTTGGTGTCAAGTTAAGTTTAAAAATCTCCAGTGAAGTGCCTTGCAACGGTTTACTTCGTTAAATGTGCTATATAAATGCAAGATGCTGTTGTTGGTGAAGGTGTCGTCTGATCATGGTGTATAAAATATTAAAAGGATTTGATACGGTAGAAAAGAAGAAACTATTTCTTCTGGTGGGGTATGTTATTTATGTAAACCTGTATATACCTTGTGCAGCCACCAGAGGGCTCATCTCCTGGAGTCCCAAGGGATCCCACAATCCCTTGGGAGCACTGGTACTTAAGGAGGCCTTACAGGCTAGAGAGGCACTCGGGAGACCTGCAATAAAAGACTGAGTTCACAGTATCTAGTCAGACTCTTTATTCATACTGATACGTCTTTACTATACAGTATAAATGCACACGAGGCCCATGCTTGAGAGAAGGTCAGTCTGTGACCTGTCCTTTATTTCATAGCACTCAAGTGTAGGAAGTGGGTGGAGCTTCCCCTTTTATATCTGAAGGTCTAGGTTAGGAGTGTCTCCCACAAGTTCACCATCTAGTGGTCATTGTTCTCAGTGTACAACTTAGGTCGGGTTATACATGGGTTACAATGCATGTTGAATACATGACACATACATAACAGGGTAATCAAGATCAAGGGGACATAATAAATTTAAACCCTGGCCATTCAGCTGTGAAATTAGGAAGTACTTTTTCACACAAAGGATAGTCGACATTTGGAGCTCTCTGCCCCAAAATGCAGTGGATGCTGGGTCAATTCGAGCTTTCAAAACTGAGATAGATATTTTTTATGTAAGGCTATCAAGAGATAGGGATCAAAGACGGGAAAATGAATTTCAGGTGCAGATCAGCCATGATCTAATTGAACGGCAGAGCAGGCCCGATGGGCTAGATGGCCGACGGCTGTTCAATTTGTTCCTATCTGCGCTTGTTACAGGTATCTTCAACTGCATCTTGTCATTATGCTATCTAATATACAAAAATAAATCAACATCGAAATGGTGAAAGGGCTGGAATAAGCTAGCCCAGGCAAAGCAAAATGTCTGATATTAATAGGGTACAGGGGACTATAACATGTCTGAATGATGTTGAGAGGCTAGCATGTTTAAAGAGGGACTATAATAATGGGCTGTAAAAGAAGGCTAAATGTGGAGTGATGCCAGTCAGAAAACAATGACTGCTTCTAAACAGAGGATTGTAAGAAATTTTACCAGAAGGAACAAGAGGAAACTGTATCTACTGACTCTTCAGATTCTGGCAAATTATAGTGAATCATGTCATTCCCTGCATATAAATAAATAACACATAATAAGACAAAAAGAAAATACCAAGTAAGAAAAGGTCATCAAATGTGTTCCTTCAGCCATATGTAAGTTGCCTGAGAGAGACAGTTAACCACAGTTAAAATGTCTGACCTTTGTAGAATTTATCCAGACTTTATAAAGTAATCTAGAAAAATTCCAGGATTTGAATCTGTCATGACAATCTCTATCATTCAACTCTGTAGAATATTCAGGGGGAGAAATTCGGCTGCTTTGCACCTCCCGAACCGGGCGTGACAAATTCATGGACGCGTGCGAACTTCCCTGGCGGTTTTGCGCTGGCACTAACACTTACCAGCTCGCTCTAACACTTACCAGCTCGCTCTAACACTTACCAGCTCGCTCTCTTGCACCCCGTAGATCGTGACATCATCCCAGTTCGCAGCGCCCCATTACCGCCCAGATGTGATATTCGCTCCCGCCCCCTGCTGCATCACCGGACGTCAACAACGGCAGCAACAGGAGGTGTTGTCACCTCGGCTGGCCACTTGGGGGGGGGGGCGCTAATTAAAGGCAGTGGTGGTCAGGTAGGGAAAACTTTATTCCTCGCACCAGTCTGGTGCCCTCTGATTACTTTTCACCACTGATTTCTGCGTGATTCCTTCACCCTCGTAGAGTGCTTGGGGCTGTAATTCAAGTCGTGCAGGTCCCATGGCCCCACAGAGAGAGCAAAAGGATGTTTCAACCCATCATTGACCCTTCCCTGTAAGCGAGAGATGGAGCCTCTATACCCTGTAAGCGAGAGATGGAGCCTCTATACCCTGTAAGCGAGAGATGGAGCCTCTATACCCTGTAAGCGAGAGATGGAGCCTCTATACCCTGTAAGCGAGAGATGGAGCCTCTATACCCTGTAAGCGAGAGATGGAGCCTCTATACCCTGTAAGCGAGAGATGGAGCCTCTATACCCTGTAAGCGAGAGATGGAGCTCTATACCCTGTAAGCGAGAGATGGAGCCTCTATACCCTGTAAGCGAGAGATGGAGCTCTATACCCTGTAAGCGAGAGATGGAGCCTCTATACCCTGTAAGCGAGAGATGGAGCCTCTATACCCTGTAAGCGAGAGATGGAGCTCTATACCCTGTAAGCGAGAGATGGAGCTCTATACCCTGTAAGCGAGAGATGGAGCCTCTATACCCTGTAAGCGAGAGATGGAGCTCTATACCCTGTAAGCGAGAGATGGAGCCTCTATACCCTGTAAGCGAGAGATGGAGCCTCTATACCCTGTAAGCGAGAGATGGAGCCTCTATACCCTGTAAGCGAGAGATGGAGCTCTATACCCTGTAAGCGAGAGATGGAGCTCTATACCCTGTAAGCGAGAGATGGAGCTCTATACCCTGTAAGCGAGAGATGGAGCTCTATACCCTGTAAGCGAGAGATGGAGCCTCTATACCCTGTAAGCGAGAGATGGAGCCTCTATACCCTGTAAGTGAGAGATGGAGCCTCTATACCCTGTAAGCGAGAGATGGAGCCTCTATACCCTGTAAGCGAGAGATGGAGCCTCTATACCCTGTAAGCGAGAGATGGAGCCTCTATACCCTGTAAGCGAGAGATGGAGCTCTATACCCTGTAAGCGAGAGATGGAGCTCTATACCCTGTAAGCGAGAGATGGAGCTCTATACCCTGTAAGCGAGAGATGGAGCCTCTATACCCTGTAAGCGAGAGATGGAGCCTCTATACACGACAGCGCTGCCCCGCACATTGCTCAGCACTTTGCCACTACCACCCCTAGCGCTCTACGGGAAGTGGTAGCTCTTGATTTAACGTTCCACTTCCCACTTGGAGCGCTAAAGCTGAAGTTGCAGGGAACAGAAAATCATTTTCGCCTGCCGATTATTCAAAAGTTATTGGCCCAAATGGGGTGATACGCCATTTCTCGCCTTTTATCTTCTGTGTGCAAATGGTACACAAATCCTGAAGTCACTCCAGCTTATTTTAAATGAATCCGTTAACTGGTTGGATGGAAGACTCTTCCAGATATTTGGGGGCCGATTTTCATCAAGGCCTCCACCTGTCAAAGTGCCACCGATGGCCGCCGAGGTACTGGACGGTACTTTGGGCGGGATATTCATGGCCGAGGTCCCTTGAAGGTCGGCGGGCGGCAAATCAACAACGTACGCCGCCAATCTGGGCGGCAGTGGGCAGGAGGTCTCATGCTCGGTGGCAGAGGCGCTTGCCGCCTAAGTGCCGTTGAGGACTGAGTCGGGCCCACGGAGGACCGAAGAGCTGAAAAAAAAAATCAACACTAAAAAAATGTTTTAAACTACCTGAAGTTCAGGGGACCCCATCCAGGTGAGTCGCTGTTGAAAATGTTTTTTAAATGTTTACTTAACTTTTTTTCAGGTTCTTCCGACTTACCGTCGGGGACAGCTCAGCCTCCAGCCAGCGGTCCGCCCCCATTCTGCCGCCGATAACCGCCGCCCGCACCAATCTGGGAGCTCGGCGGACGGGAGGTCAGTTGCGCCTCTCGGCCTGACGTCAGCGGGTGGTTCCCGGCGCCTCTCCCCTCCCGCCCGCTCCTGCCCGCTCCAGGCCAAATGGAAAGTAGGCACTGAGCGGATCAAGAAGAGCAGTGTCGGCGGCAGTGGGTGGTGAGTGATGAACTTGCTGTTTCATGGAGAAAATAAAAGTTCCTTGAATTTAATTTGAAGTTTGTGGATTTTATATACGATTGCACCATTCTCCATGCCTCTCAACATTTTAAAGATTGCATCTTGTCCCCTCTTCTACTATAGCATTTACATCCTAATTTCTGAAATTATCTTTGTTCCTCTTCTTGAACCCATCACGATCAAATCAATGAGCTTGTAAAGGTAAAACTTGCACACAATATATGGCCTTATCAGTAAGCTATACAGGGTGAAGGCCATCGGTCCTAACATACAGTGAAACCTCATTAAGGTGCATTCCACCACGGATGGACCTGTTGATAACAACTTCACATGACTGGATCAGAATTGGTGATAGTCACACCTAATCCTTTCTTCTTTTTGTATCTTTCCTCGAAGATACGCATGACTGATGTTCGATGTACCGATGAGCATTACCCGCATTACAATTATGCATGTTAAAATTCATCAACTGTGGAGAAGCGACAGCCAAGGATTTTTTTTATATTAGTTCATAGAATGTGGGTGATGCTGGCAAAGCCACATTTACTGCCTATCGCTAGTTGTTCAGAGAAGCTCATGGTGGGGCTTCCCATTGATCTTCTGCAGGTCTCGTGCTGACAGTACTTCCACAGTGGTGTTAGTTAAAGAATTCCAGGATATTGACCCAGTGATAATGAATAAAAAGACCAAGTCAGGATGGTGTCTGACTTGAGGGGAACTTGGAGGTGATGGTGCTGCCATGATATTGCTGCTCTTGTCCTTCTCAGTAGTCGTGGTCAAGGGATTGGAGGTGCTATCGAGTTTGGTGATTTGCTGCAGTGCATCTTGCAGCTCATATATAATGTGGTCACAGTGCAACGATGATGGATAATGAGTTCAGTGATAGGGATACCAATCAAGTAGACTGCTTTGTCCTAAATGGTATTGAACTTCTTAACTGCACCCACTCAGGCAAGTGCTGAGTATTCCATCACTCCCCAGATTTGAGATTTGTAGATGGCGGAGAGGCTTTGAGAGATAGGGAGGAGAACCACTCTTCACAGAGGTGCCAGCACCTGCCCTGTTCTTGTAGCCACAGTGTTGACATAGCTGGTTATGCTTCTAGTCAGTGGTGACCTTTATTGCAAAGGGGATGGAGTATAAACGCAGAGAAATCTTGCTACCGTTATACAGGGTATTGATGAGGCCACACCTAGAATACTGCGTGCAGTTTTGGTTTCCATGTTTAAGAAAGGATACCTTTCTCTGGAGGCAGTTCAGAGAAGGTTCACCAGATTGATTCCGGAGGTAAAGGGGTTGACTTATGAGGAAAGATTGAGTAGGTAAGAGGAAGTTTCCACTGATGGGGGAGATTAGAACTAGAGGGCATAATTTTAGAATAAGGGGCCGCCCATTTAAAACTGAGATGAGGAGGAATTTCTTCTCTTAGAGGGTTGTAAATCTGTGGAATTCGCTGCCTCAGAGGCAGCTGGGTCATTGAATAAATTTAAGACAGAGACAGACAGTTTCTTAATTGATAAGGGAAACATAGAAACATAGAAACATAGAAAATAGGTGCAGGAGTAGGCCATTCGGCTATTCAAGCCTGCACCACCATTCAATGAGTTCATGGCTGAATTTTGAATATATTTAGTGAATTGGCCTCAACACCTTTCTGTGGTACCGAATTCCACAGGTTCACCACTCTCTGCATGAAGAAATTTCTCCTCATCTTGGTCCTAAATGACTTACCCCTTATCCTTAGACAATGACCCCTGGTTCTGGACTTCCCCAACATTGGGAACATTCTTCCTGCATCTAACCTGTCTAAACCCGACAGAATTTTAAACGTTTCTACGAGATCCCCTCTCATTCTTCTGAACTCCAGTGAATACAAGCCCAGTTGATCCAATCTTTCTTGATAGGTCAGTCCTGCCATCCCGGGAATCAGTCTGGTGAACCTTCGCTGCACTCCCCCAATAGCAAGAATGTCCTTCCTCAAGTTAGGAGACCAAAACTTTACACAATACGCCATGTGTGGCCTCACCAAGGCTCTGTACAACTGTAGTAACACCTCCCTGCCCCTGTACTCAAATCCCCTCGCTTTGAAGGCCAACATGCCATTGCTTTCTTAATCGCCTGCTGTACCTGCATGCCAATCTTCAATGACTGATGTACCATGACACCCAGGTCTCGTTGCACCTCCCCTTTTCCGAATCTGTCACCATTCAGATAATAGTCTGTCTCTCTGTTGTTACCACCAAAGTGGATAACCTCACATTTGTCCACATTCATCTGCCATGCATTTGCCCACTCACCTAACCTATCCAAGTCACTCTGCAGTCTTATAGCATCCTCTTCGCAGCTCACACTGCCACCCAACTTAGTGTCATCCGCAAATTTGGAGATACTACATAGAAACATAGAAACATAGAAAATAGATGCAGGAGTAGGCCATTCGGCCCTTCGAGCCTGCACCACCATTCAATAAGATCATGGCTGATCATTCCTTCAGTACCCCTTTCCTGCTTTCTCTCCATACCCCTTGATCCCCTTAATCGTAGGGGCCATATCTAACTCCCTCTTGAATATATCCAATGAACTGGCATCAACAACTCTCTGCGGCAGGGAATTCCACAGGTTAACAACTCTCTGAGTGAAGAAGTTTCTCCTCATCTCAGTCCTAAACGGCCTGCCCCTTATCCTAAGACTGTGTCCCCTGGTTCTGGACTTCCCCAACATCGGGAACATTCTTCCTGCATCTAGCCTGTCGAGTCCAGTCAGAATCTTGTATGTTTCTATGAGATCCCCTCTCATTCTTCTAAACTCCAGTGAATAAAGGCCCAGTTGATCCAGTCTCTCCTCATATGACAGCCCAGCCAGCCCTGGAATCAGTCTGGTGAACCTTCGCTGCACTCCCTCAATAGCCAGAACGTTCTTCCTCAGATTAGGAGACCAAAACTGAACACAATATTCCAGGTGGGGCCTCACCAAGGCCCTATACAACTGTACATTTAATCCCCTCGTCTAAATCATTAATGTACAGTGTAAACAGCTGGGGCCCGAGCACAGAACTTTGTGGTACCCCAATAGTCACTGCCTGCCATTCTGAAAAGTACCCATTTACTCCTACTCTTTGCTTCCTGTCTGACAACCAGTTCTCAATCCACGTCAGCACACTACCCCCAATCCTATGTGCTTTAACTTTGCACATTAATCTCTTGTGTGGAACCTTGTCGAAAGCCTTCTGAAGGTCCAAATACACCACATCAACCGGTTCTCTCTTGTCCACTCTACTGGAAACATCCTCAAAAAATTCCAGAAGATTTGTCAAGCATGATTTCCCTTTCATAAATCCATGCTGACTTGGACTTATCATGTCACCTCTTTCCAAATGCGCTGCTAGGACATCCTTAATAATTGATTCCATCATTTTACCCACTACCGGTGTCTATAATTCCCTGTTTTTTCACTCCCTCCTTTTTTAAAAAGTGGGGTTACATTGGCTACCCTCCACTCCATAGGAACTGATCCAGAGTCTATGGAATGTTGGTAAATGACTGTCAATGCATCCACTATTTCCAAGGCCACCTCCTTAAGTACTCTGGGATGCAGACCATCGGGTACTGGGAATTTATCGGCCTTCAATCCCATCAATTTCCCCAACACAATTTCCCGATTAATAAGGATTTCCCTCAGTTCCTCCTTCTTACTAGACTCTGTGACCCCTTTTATATCCGGAAGATTGTTTGTGTCCTCCTGAGTGAATACCGAACCAAAGTACTTGTTCAATTGGTCTGCCATTTCTTTGTTCCCAGTTATGACTTCCCCTGATTCTGACTGCAGAGGACCTACATTTGTCTTTACTAACCTTTTTCTCTTCACATATCTATAGAAGCTTTTGCAGTCCGTCTTAATGTTCCCTGCAAGCTTCCTCTTGCACTCTATTTTCCCTGCCCTAATCAAACCCTTTGTCCTCCTCTGCTGAGTTCTAAATTTCTCCCAGTCCCCGGGTTCGCTGCTATTTCTGGCCAATTTGTATGCACTTCATTGGCTTTAATACTATCCCTGATTTCCCTTGATAGCCACGGTTGAGCCACCTTCCCTTTTTTATTTTTATGCCAGACAGGGATGTACAATTGTTGTAGCTCATCCATGCGGTCTCTAAATGTCTGCCATTGCCCATCCACTGTCAACCCCTTAAGTATCATTCGGCAATCCTAGACAATTCATGCCTCATACCTTCAAAGTCACCCTTCTTTAAGTTCTGGACCATGGTATCTGAATTAACTGTTTCATTCTCCATCCTAATGTAGAATTCCACCATATTATGGTCACTCTTCCCCAAGGGGCCTCGCACAACGAAATTGCTAATTAATCCTCTCTCATTACACAATACCCAGTCTAAGATGGCCTCCCCCCTCGTTGGTTCTTCGACATATTGGTCTAGAAATCCATCCCTCATGCACTCCAGGAAATCCTCCTCCACCGTATTGCTTCCAGTTTGGTTAGCCCAATCTATATGCATATTAAAGTCACCCATGATAACTGCTGCATCTTTATTGCATGCACCCCTAATTTCCTGTTTGATGCCCTCCCCAACCTCACTACTACTGTTTGTTGGTCTGTACACAACTCCCACTAGCGTTTTCTGCCCTTTTGTATTCCGTAGCTCCACCCATACCGATTCCACATCATCCAAGCTAATGTCTTTCCTTACAATTGCATTAATTTCCTCTCTAACCAGCAACGCCACCCCGCCTCCTTTTCCTTTCTGTCTATCCTTCCTAAATGTTGAATACTCCTGGATGTTGAGTTCCCAGCCTTGGTCACCCTGGAGCCATGTCTCCGTGATGCCAACCACATCGTATCCGTTAACTGCTATGTGCAGTTAATTCGTCCACTTTATTCCGAATACTCCTCGCATTGAGGCACAGAGCCTTCAGGCTTGTCTTTTTAACACACTTTGACCCTGTAGAATTTTGCTGTAAAGTGGCCCTTTTTGTTTTTTGCCTTGGGTTTCTCTGCCCTCCACTTTTACTCTTCTCCTTTCTATCTTTTGCTTCTGTCTCCATTTTGTTTCCTCTGTCTCCCTGCATTGGTTCCCATCCCCCTCCCCAACAGCACTAACAAACATTTCCCTAGGACATTGTTTCCGGTCCTGCCCAGGTGCAGACCGTCTGGTTTATACTGGTCCCACCTCCCCCAGAACCGGTTCCAATGTCACAGGAATTTGAATCCCTCCCTGCTGCACCACTGCTCAAGCCATGTATTCATCTGAGCTATCCTGCGATTCCTACTCTGACTAGCACGTGGCACTGGTAGCAATCCTGAGATTACTACTTTTGAGGTCCTCCTTTTTAATTTAGCTCCTAACTCCCTAAATTCGTCTCGTAGGATCTCATCCCGTTTTTTTACCTATGTCGTTGGTACCGATATGCATCACGACAACTGGCTGTTCTCCCTCCATTTTCAGAATGTCTGGCACCCGCTCCGAGATATCCTTGACCCTTGCACCAGGGAGGCAACATACCATCCTGGAGTCTCGGTTGCGGCCGCAGAAATGCCTATCTATTCCCCTTACAATCGAATCCCCTATCACTATTGCTCCCCCATTCTTTTTCCTGAATCCTGTGCAGCAGAGCCAGCCACGGTGCCATGAACCTGGCTGCTGCTGCTCTCCCCTGATGAGTCATCCCCCTCAACAGTACCCAAAGCTGTGTATCTGTTTTGCAGGGGGATGACCGCAGGGGACCCCTGCACTACCTTCCTTGCACTGCTCTTCCTGTTGGTCTTCCATTCCCTATCTGGCTGTGTACCCTTTACCTACGGTAAGAACCAACTCACTAAATGTGCTATTCACGTCATTCTCAGCATCGTGCATGCTCCAGAGTGAATCCACCCACAGCTTCAGTTCCGCAACGCGGTCCGTCAGGAGCTGGAGGCGGATACACTTCCCGCACACATAGTCGTCAGGGACACCGGAGGCATCCCTGATTTCCCACATGGTACAGGAGGAGCATAACACGTGTCCGAGCTCTCCTGCCATGATTTAACCCCTAGATTAACTTAATTTGGCAATAACAATGCTAAAGGTTACTTACTGAAATAGAAAGGAAATAGAAAGGCTACTTACCAATCACCAGCCAATCACTTACCCCTTTGGCTGTGATGTCACCTTTCAATTTCTTTCTACTTCTTTTTTGCCTTCTGTCCCTGCTGCAGCTGTTCAAGCACTGGCCTTTATAGGCCTCTCGACTCTCTGCCGCTGGAACTCCCGCCTCTCGCCGACTCCCAAGCTCCTGGTCGCACTGGCCTTTATAGGCCTCCCGACTCTCTGCCGCTGGAACTCTCTCCTCTCGCCGACTCCCCGAGCTCCTGGTCGCACTGGCCTTTATAGGCCTCTCGACTCTCTGCCGCTGGAACTCCCGCCTCTCGCCGACTCCCCGAGCTCCTGGTCGCACTGGCCTTTATAGGGGTTATGGGGAGTGGGCAGGGAAATGGACCTGAGTCCATGATCAGATCAGCCATTATCGTATGGCCTACTCCTGCTCCTATTATGTTCTTATGACCCCATAGGGAACTTGACAATCATGATGCATAGATGTAATTTATCTAGATTTTCAAAAGGCCTTCAATAATGTACCCCATAATAGGCTGATGAACAAGGTCAGAAAATGCGGAGTCAAGGGACAAGTAGCAGAATGGATAGCTAGCTGGCTTCAAGACAGAAAACAGAGAGTAGGGGTAAAAGGCAGCTATTCACAATGGCCGAAGGTGGGTAATGGTATTCCACAAGGATCAGTGCTGGGACCACTGTTGTTCACAATTTAAATTAACGATTTAGACTTTGGAATCAAAAACGCAATTTTTAAATTTGCGAATGATACCAAATTGCGCGGGCGGATAGTCAATGCTGAGGAGGACTGCAACAAATTACAGGAGGACATTAATAAATGTGCAGAATGGGCATATAGTTGGCAAATTAAGTTTAGCACATGTATTCCATTTTGGTAGGAAGAATAGGGAGGTGTCTTATTACTTGTAGGGTACGCGTTTAGGTGGGGTAGAGGAACAAAGGGATCTCGGAGTACAAATACACAAATCACTAAAGTTGCAACACAGGTTAGCAAGGCCATAAAAAAAAGCAAACCAAGCACTAGGGTTTATTTCTAAATGTAGAGAATTAAAAAGTAGGGAAGTTATGCTAAACCTGTATCGAACCTTGGTTGAACTATACTTAGAGTACTGCGTACAGTTCTGTTCGCCATATTATAAAAAGGATATAGAGGCACTGGGGAGGGTGCAGACAAGATTTACAAGGATGATACCAGAGGGTATATATATCAGAAAAGGATGAACAGGCTGGGTCTCTTCTCTCTTGAAAAAAGAAGGGTGAGGGGTTACCTAATAGAAGTCTTTAAAATTATGAAAGGTTTTGATAGAGTGGATACAGAGAGAATGTTTTCACTTGTGGGGAAGAGCATAACTAGAGGCCATCAATATAAGATAGTCACCAAAAAATCCAATAGGGAATTCAGAAGAAAATACTTCACCCAAAGCGTGGTGAGAATGTGGAACGAGCTACCACAGGGAGTGGTTGAAGCAAATAGTATAGATGCATTTAAGTGCTGGCTAGATAAGCATATGAGGGAGGTGAGAATAGATGGTTATGCTGATAGATTTAGATGAGAAAAGACGGGAGGAGGCTCGAGTGGAGCATAAACACCGGCATGGACTGGTTGGGCCGAATGGCCTGTTTCTGCGCTGTATATCCTATGGAATCCTATGCTGTTGAAGATCAGGAGGAGTGATGTCATTTTTTTATGTTGGAGATGGTCTTTACCTGGCACTTATGTGATGCGAATGTTACCTGCATATTTAAGCCCAAGCCTGGATATAGCATAACAAAAACAGAAAATGCTGGAAATACTCAGCGGGTCAGGCAGCATCTGTGAGAGAGAAATAGAGTTAATGTTTCAGGTCGATGAGTCTTCATCAGAACCTGGATTTCCAGTATTTTCTGCTTTAGTTTCAGATTTCCAGCAGCCACAGTATTTTGCTCCTTGATATGTTCTACTTACACTGGCATTGGCTGCTTCATTATCAGAAGAATTGTGAATGGAGCTGAACATCAGACAAGCAGTCCACCCTGACCTTATGACAGGGAAAGATCAATGTCGAGGCAGGTGAAGATGTTTGGGCCAAGTACACTACCCTGAGGAACTCCTGCAGCGATGTCTTGAGGATGTGATGATTGGCCTCTGACAATCACGACCATCATCCTGGAGGATTTTACCCTTGATCCCAATTGATCTCAGTTTTGATCTTAGACCCATGAAAAACTAAGATTTTTTCAAAAGGCCACCTCACAAAAGACCAAGTTCTTCAGAAGAGACATCCCAAGATACAGGAATAAACACGTGTGGGTCAGGAGCTCTCTCCTTTGCCCAGCTCCACATAAAGCCACTGGGAGGCTTGGGTCTCAACAACAGATTATATTATGGATTCTGTATGATCCGTGTTCTACTGGCTTGTGCAATGATATAAAACTCATGCAGCAGAGTATGCTAATAGGCCTGGCCTGGCTAGCTAACCAGGTTCATTCTATCATCAGACTGATAACTGTATTAGCCAGCTCTGTGCTGTTGCCAGCTAGAACATAAGAACATAAGAAATAGGAGCAGGAGAAGGCCATCTGGTCCCTCGAGCCTGCTCCGCCATTCAATAGCTGATCTGATCTTGGCCTCAACTCCACTTCCCCGCCCGCTCCCCATAACCCTTGATTCCTTATCCTTCAAAAATCTATCTACCTCCATAAATATATTCAATGACCCAGCCTCCACAGCTCTCTGTGGTAGAGAAGTCCAAAGATTCACGACCCTCTGAGAGAAGAAATTCTTCCTCAGTGCCGTTTTAATGGGCGACCCCTTATTCTTGACTATGCCTCCTAGTTCTAGATTCCCTCACGAGGGGAAACAGCCTCTCTGCAGCTACCCTGTCAAACCCCCTCAGAATCTTATATGTTTCAATAAGATCACCTCTTATTCTTCTAAACTCCAAGTATAGACTCAACCTGCTCAACATTTCTTCATATGACATCCCCTTCATCTCAGGAATCAACCTCGTGAACCTTCTCTGAACTGCCTCCAATGTGTCATGTAATGTGTCAACTGTCATTGTAACCCATGTATAAGCTAACCGAAGTTGTATACCTTGAGAACACTGACCACAGGGGGCAAACTTGTGGGAGACACTCCTAACCTGGACTTTCCAGCCTAAAAGGGGAAGCTCCACCCACCGTCTGTCTCTTGAGGTCTTGGTAATAAAGGTAACAGGTCACAGAGTGAGCTTCTCTCAAGTATGGGCCTCGTGTGCATTTATACTGTATAGTAAGGACATATCATTGGCGACGAGAAACTGGAATTTAAACCACGCGAGCATGGCCACCAGCAGCACCGAAGAGAGGTACTGTGTTGGTGATGATTGGGACAAGTTTATTGAGAGACTACAGCAAAATTTCGTCACTAAGGAATGGTTGGGACATGATTCGGCCGACAAACGCAGGGCTCATCTCCTGACGGTTTGTGGATCCAGGACGTACTCCCTGATGAAGGACCTTCGAGCGCCAGAGAAGCCGGCGGACAAAATATTCGAAGAGCTCAGTAAGTTGATCGGGGAACACATTAAACCAGCGAGCAGCATGCACATGGCGAGACACCAGTTTTACATGCACCGGCGTCGAGAAGAGCAAAGCTTTCCAGACTTCGTGACAGATCTCCAGCCACTGGCAAGCCTATGTAAGTTCTCAGATGCATGCAGAGCGGAGATGCTGCGAGACTTTTTTATTGAGGGCGTCGGGCACACTGGGGTTTTCAGGAAACTGATTGAGACCAAAAACTTGACCTTGGAAGCGGAGGCTATGATAGCCCAGACAATTATCTCAGGGGAGGAAGAGACCAGAATGATTTATGGCAACAATCTTGGCTCAAATGCGGCAAACGACCAGGGAGTTAACATTGTTAACGCGGCACACAGTTCTCTAGGTAGACAAGGGCAATTGGACATGCCCCAGCATGTAGTCGAACCCAAGGGGGGAATTCAACAGAGACAATGGCTAGCTGAATGGCGATTCATGCCCTCGCAAGGGACAATGCGGCCAGTAATGGAGCTATCAACATCTGTTAATGGTGTGCTTCAGGACAGTTACAGAGACAGTCAGAGACGATCGACTGGTAATGGACCTTTTGTTTCCGACAATGGGGCCTCTAGCTCATGCACCCAGGAGGCAAACACCCAGCCAGAGCTTGCAGGTATCAGCAATATTCAGGCAGAAACTGCAACGTCAGCGGTGACTTGGCGCGTATGTGCAGGAAGCCTGCAGCCAGGTTGATGTACGAGGAGGACGGGCCCGATGTAAGCCCTATGAGGCCAAATAAATACTGGGGAAAATCACTGGAAGCTGAAGTTCAGCGAGTTCATGTGGAGCACATATACAATTCATATACCAGGACACCACCGATAATGATGAAAGTGCTCCTCAATGGCAGCCCAGTACTAATGGAGCTCGACACGGAGGCCAGCCAGTCCCTGATGAGTATCAAACAGTTCGAAAGGTTGTGGGTGTCCAAGGCCAGGAGGTCAAAATTATTGCCGATTGACGCACAGCTATGGACATATACAAAGGAGATCATTCCGGTGCTAGGCAGTGCCAAGGTAGTCGTGACCCACAAAAGTTTGGAGAACAGGTTGCCACTCTGGATTGTCCCGGGGGATAGTCCCGCACTACTGGGGAGGAGTTGGCTTGCTGTCATGAACTGGAAATGGGAAGATGTCAATGCAATATCTTCTGTGGAGCGAGTATCATGCTCACAGGTCCTGGACAAATTTGACTCATTATTTCAACCGGCATCGGCACTTCCATGGGAACCAAGGTAGTAATTCACATAAACCCGGACGCCAGGCCAGTACACCACAAGGCCAGAGCGGTGCTGTACGCGATGCAGGAAAAGATAGAATGCGAATTGGACCGCCTACTGAGGGAAGGCATCATCTTGCCAGTCGAATTCAGTGACTGGGCGAGCCCGATTGTGCCGGTGCACAAGGCGGATGGGTCGGTCAGGATATGTGGTGATTACAAGGCCACCATCAATCGGGTGTCACTCCAAGACCAGTACCCGCTACCGAGAGCAGAGGACCTCTTTGCGACGCTATAAGGTGGCAAACTTTTTTCAAAATTGCACCTGACCTCGGCTTATGTGACCCAGGAGCTGGCGAGTGAGTCGAAGAAGCTGACCACCATCACGACACACAAGGGGTTGTTTGAGTATAACAGATGTTCGTTCAGGATTCGTTCGGCCGCCGCGATCTTTCAGCGAAATAGGGAAAGCCTCCTCAAGTTGATTCCAAGGACGGTGGTTTTTCAAGACGACATCCTCGTCACGGGTCGCGATACTGAAGAACACCTCCACAACCTGGAGGAGGTGCTATGCAGACTGGACCGGGTAGGGCTGCAACTGAAAAAGGCCAAGTGCGTCTTCTTAGCTCCAGAGGTAGAATTCCTGGGGAGGAGGGTAGCAGCAGACGGGATCAGACCTACTGCGTCCAAAACGGAAGCAATCCAGAGAGCACCCAGACCCCATAACACGATGGAACTGCGTTCGTTCCTGGGGCTCCTGAACTATTTTGGTAACTTTCTTCCCAAATTGAGCACGCTGTTAGAGCCGCTACACGTGCTCCTACGCAAAGGTCACAATTGGGTCTGGGGGGACAGCCAGGAAAGGGCTTTTGATAGAGCACGCAATTTATTATGCTCCAACAAAGTGTTAACGTTATATGACCCATGTAAGAAACTAGTTTTAACGTGTGATGCGTCGTCCTATGGAGTCGGGTGTATGTTGCAGCATGTGAATGCCAATGGTTAGTTACAGCCGGTAGCTTATGCCTCCAGATGTCTGTTCCGGGCAGAAAGGGGCTATGGGACGGTAGAAAAGGAAGCGCTAGCATGTGTATATGCAGTAAAAAAAATGCACCAGTACCTGTTTGGCAGGAAATTAAAGCTGGAGACAGATCACAAATCCCTAACATCCCTTTTGGCCGACAACAAGGCCATAAATGCGAATGCATCGGCCTGCATACAGAGGTGGTCACTTACGTTAGCCGCCTATGACTACACAATTCGGCACAGACCGGGCACTGAAAACTGTGCCGATGCACTCAGCAGGCTACCAATAGCCACCATTGAGGGGGCAGCTGAGCATGGTGCTGAGATGGTCATTGCTGTTGAAACTTTCGAAAGCGAAGGCTCACTTGTGACAGCCCGTCAGATTAAAGTCTGGACAAATAAAGACCCGCTACTGTCTTTAGTTAAGAAATGTGTCCTGAATGGGGACTGGGCAGCCACGTACAGGGCATGCCCTGAGGAGTTTAAACCGTTTCACAGGTGCAAGGATGAACTCTCGATTCAGGCCGATTGCCTACTGTGGGGAAACCAAGTAGTCATGTCCCAGAAGGGCAGAGAGGTATTTATCAGAGAACTTCACAATGAGCACCCAGGCATTGTCATGATGAAGGCAATTGCCAGGTCACACATTTCGTGGCCAGGGATAGATGCAGACCTGGAACTTTGTGTTCGCAGGTGCAACACATGTGCTCAGCTGGGCAATGCACCCAGGGAAGGCCCCTTAGCCCCTGGTCCTGGCCCGCCAAGCCATGGTCACGCATCCATTTGGACTACGCAGGTCCTTTCATAGCAAAAATGTTTTTGGTTGTAGTAGACGCTTACTCCAAATGGATTGAGTGTGCTATTTTAAATTTAAGCACATCCTCTGCCACGGTAGAAAGTCTACGGGCAATGTTCGCCGCCCATGGTCTACCGGACATCTTGCTCAGCAACAATGGCCCGTGCTTCACAAGCACTGAATTCCAGGACTTCATGGCAGGCAATGGAATCAACCATGTCAGAATGGCACCGTTCAAGCCGGCCTCAAACGGCCAGGCGGAACGAGCCGTGCAGATAATCAAACAGCGGATGCTCAGAATCCAAGGGGGTTCCCTACAAAGTCGCTTATCATGCCTCCTGTTAGCCAATAGATCCCGACCATACTCACTCACAGGGGTTCCACCTGCAGAGCTGCTAATGAAAAGGATGCTCAAAACCAGTTTATCCCTTATACACCCTACTATGAAAGAAATTGTTGAGAGCAGGCGTCAGTCACAATGTGACTACCATGACAGGAATGCGAGGACGCGATGTATTGATGTCAATGACCCTGTTTTTGTCATAATTATGCTGTAGGGCCCAAATGGCTTGCAGGCACTGTGATTGCCAAAGAGGGGAATAGGGTTTTGGTAGTTAAACTTACCAATGGACAAATCTGCTGCAAACACGTGGATCAAACTAAAAGGAGGTTCAGCAACGCCATAGAGGAAGCAGAGGAAGAACACGACGTAGAGGTTACTCCACCACAGGTGAGCGAACACCGGAACCAAGTGGAGGAGAGCCCAGTCACTGTGGGCAGTCCGGACAGGCCTGAGGCACCGCAAACAGCAGACACTCACGCCAGCGCCCAACAACCGAAGCCCCAACTCAGGCGCTCTACAAGGGAGCGTAAACCACCAGAGACTCAACCTGTGATCCCAATAAGACTTTGGGGGGGAGGTGATGTCATGTATTCAACTGTCATTGTAACCCATGTATAAGTTGACCGAAGTTATATCCCTTGAGAACACTGACCACAAGGGGCGAACTTGTGGGAGACACTCCTAACCTGCACTTTCCGGTATAAAAGGGGAAACTCCACCCACCGTCTGTCTTTGAGGTCTTGGTAATAAAGGTAACAGATTACAGAGTGATCTTCTCTCAAGTATGGACCTCGTGTGCATTTATACTGTATATTAAGCACATATTACAATGCAAGTATATCCTATTGTGTTCCTAACACAGATGAGACTGCACACAGGGAGGTTAAAGTAACAGTGACCTCAGTCTTTATTAAGACACTCCAGAGTGAGGAACAGGCCTTAGGGGCCGGCTTATATACAGTGCTCCCAAGGGATGCTGGGATCCCTTGGGACTTCAGGGGATGCGCTCCCTGGTGGCGGAACATGGAAGTGCATGCTTTACAGATACACAACATCACTCCCCACCAAAGTCAAAGTGAAAACTATTTACAAGGTGAGGCGGTTGGGAGCCTTTCTTTCCCTGGTTGTCCGCCTCGGTACAAATGTCTGTTCTGGTGTGTTGGCTGTGCCCTCGCTAGGCTGGCGTGTTGTTGGCCCTGCAGGGCTGCTGGGTGAGCCTGGTCTTGCTGGGCTGTTGGGCGTGATGAGTTCAATTTCCTGGTCCGGGATGGCGTCGTTGATTCTTTGGGTGTGTGTTGTTGGCTCGAAAAAGGTGGTGTCTGCTGTGGGTTGTTCAGGGTAATCTGTGAACCGCAGCCTCGTTTGGTCCAGATGCTTTCTGCAAATTTGTCCATTGTCTAGTTTGACTACAAACACCCTACTCCCTTCGTTAGCTATCACCGTGCCCACGATTCACTTGGGACCATGTCCATAGTTTAGCACATACACAGGGTCATTCAGATCAATTTCCCGTGACACAGTGGCGCGACCATCGCTTACATTTTGTTGCTGCCGCCTGCTCCCTATCTGATCATGTTGAACCAGCGAGAGTCTGGTTTTAAGTGTCCTTTTCATGAGTAGCTCAGCCGGGGACACTCAGTGAGTGGCGTCTCGTGCGGTAGCTGAGCAGTACTCGGGACAGGCGGGTTTGGAGTGAGCCTTCTGTGACTCATTTAAGGCTCTGTTTGATTGTTTGTACTGCCTGCTCTGCCTGCCCATTGGAGGCTGGTTTAAACGGGGCCAAGGTGACATGTTTGATCCCATTGCGGTTCATGAATTCTTTAAATTTGGCACTGGTGAAACATGGCCCGTTGTCACTGAATAGTATGTCAGGCAAGCCGTGACGTTCTGAGACATTCTGTGGCCTGGGCGCATTCCTGATAGCCTCTGTCTTGGCGTCTGTGGGCCGCATGCCATCCGCACGATCTTTCTTCCCAAAAGCTCCACTTCTGTTGCCATGAAGACGCATTTCGACCTCTTCAGCCACAGCCCTACGTAATCCAGTCACTGGAGGACCTCCTCCAGGTTTTGTAGGTGCTCGACGGTGTCCCGACCCGTGACCAATATGTCGTCCTGAAAAACCACCGTACATGGTACTGACTTGAGTAGGCTCTCCATGATTCTCTAGAAGATCGTTGCAGCCGACCAAATTCCAAACGGGCATCTGTTGTAGATGAACAGTCCCTTGTGCGCATTGATGCATGTGAGGCCCTTCGAAGACTCCTCCAGCTCCTGCGTCATGTAGGCCGAAGTCAGGTTGAGCTTGGTGAATGTCTTGCCTCCTGCCAGCATCGCAAATAGGTCGTCTGCCTTAGGTAGCGGGTATTGGTCCAGTAGCGAGAAACGATTAATAGTTACTTTATAATCACCGGAAATCCTGAGCGTGCCATCACTTTTGAGGACTGGAACAATCAGGCTGGCCCACTCACTGAATTCCACTGCAGAGATGATGTCCTCGCATTGCAGCCTGTCCAGCTCGATTTCCACTCTCTCCCTCATCATGTGAGGTACCGCTTGCACCTTGTGGTGAATGGGTCGTGCCTCTGGGACCAAGTGGATCCATACCTTCACCCTGGAAAAGTTTCCAATGCCTGGCTCAAAAAGGGAAGGAAATTTGTTGAGAACCTGGGTATATGAGGCCTCATCGACATGTGATAGCGCTCGGATGTCATCCCAGTTCCAGCGGATTTTGCCCAGCCAGCTCCTTCCAAGCAGTGTGGGGCCATCGCCCGGGACAATCCAGAGTGGCAGTTCGTGCACCATGCCCTCGTAGGTGACCTTGACCATGGCACTGCCCAGGGCAGTGATGAGCTCTTCGGTGTACATTCTCAGTTTCGTGTGGATTCGGCTCAGGGCTGGTCTGAATGCCTTGATGTACCGCAGTCTTTCAAACATCTTTTTACTCATGATGGATTGGCTAGTGCCAGTGTCCAGTTCCATGGCTACGGGTAAGCCATTCAATTTAACATTTAGCATTATAGGTGGACATTTTATCGGAAATGTGTGCACCCCGTGTACTTTAGTATCTGCCTCCTCTCTCTGAGGCTCGAAATTGCTTTGATCCACCATGGACCGATCTTCCTCTGCCACGTGGTGGTTAGCGGGTTTTGCAGAGCTTGCAGCTCGTCTGCAAGCTCGTTGGAGGTGCTCCATTGTTCCACAGCTCTTGCAAACATACCCTTTGAAGCGGCATGAATAGGCTGAATGGAAACCTCCACAACGCCAACAAGGTGTGAATTGCCTTGCAATCATCCTTTGTTGCGGACTCTGAGTCATCTGGGTCACCTGAGGCCTGCTGGCAGTTGCAGACTCGTGGGTTCTGTCTGTACATTTCTGCTCGCAAACACAGTTCCAGTTAATTTATAAACATTGCTCGCACTTGTGTGCTGAGAAATTTGTTTGGTGTTATCACTGGTGGACATAAACGCCTGTGCTATCGCAATGGCCTTACTGAAGATCGGTGTCTCTGCAGTCAAAAGTTTTCATAGGATGGTCTCGTGGCCAATGCCCAGTATAAAAAAGTCTCTGGGCATCTGCTCCAGGTAGCAATCAAACTCACATTGTTCTGCAAGTCGCCTTAGCTCGGCGACGTTGCTCGCCACTTCCTGACCTTCAGATCGCTGGCACGTGTAGAACCGATACCTCGCCATCAGCACGCTCTCCCTCGGGTTAAGATGTTCCCGAACCAGTGTACACAGCTCCTCATACGACTTATCTGTGGGTTTCACCGGAGCCAGAAGATTCTTCATGAGGCTGTAGGTCGGTGCCCCGCAGACCATGAGGAGGACCGCTCTCCTTTTTGCAGCGCTTCCTTCTCTGTCCAGCTCGTTGGCTACAAAGTACTGGTCTAGCCATTTGACTTGGCTTCCCAGACCTCACCCTCCGAGAACTTCTCCAGGATGCCCACAGTTTGCTGCATCTTTGCATTGGATTTGTATACTCGTCACCAGTTATTGTGTTCTTAACACAGATGAGACTGCACACAGGGAGGTTAAAGTAACAGTGACCTCAGTCTTTATTAAGACACTCCAGAGTGAGGAACAGGCCTTAGGGGCAGGCTTATATACAATGCTCCCATGGGATGCTGGGATCCCTTGGGACTTCAGGGGATGCGCTCCTTGTGGCGGAACATGGGAGTGCATGCTTTACAGATACACAACAGATCTCTCCTTAAATAAGGGATCAAAACTGTACGCAGTACTCCAGGTGCTTGGAATCCTCTAACACTTGCCATTGCAATTGAGCTTCAAGTGTCACAGAGGCAAACCCTGCAATGATTCTTTCCACAGATTCAGAATGTAATGCATATGGATATTTCAGTACATTGTTCTGTAGGAAGGTACACCATTTGTGTCCATTTTAATAAATCACGTTTTAAACATACAATATAATGTATTTATTGCTGTTAGTGAAACCTCAGCACTTTGTAAAATCACAGCTGATCCAATGCCTTTTCCCCAAATGCTAATAACCAGTTAGCACTTCATATATAAAAGTAATATGAGTCAAGCTTCAGACGGCAATGTGTCTGGTACCTTATGTCTCTGCTGTATTCTGATTATCCCACCAACATGTCGAGGCAACTTGCCCAATACCAGTTTGTTTGATTTTTAACCTGTTGCGCAGTGTGAAATACCAAACAATCCTACTGCTGTAATGGCATTTCCCTCCCAAAAGTTGCAGTTCAAAAATGCATTATTTGATGCAGCTCTGAGCCAAAAAGATCAAGAAAGCACTAAGTTCAATTCTTGGTCTATGCTGAGCTAGCTGATCTGAGTGATGGGGTCGCTACAAATCAACCTTGTCATACCTGAGCATAAAAGGGGACGGTTCAACCCAGCACTTGCTCTTGATCATTATCTAGTAAACCCTGCAGGAAAATCTGTGGCCTAGAAATTCAGGGTGCAAAATAGACGGGGTCGGATTGGCCGCCCGTTATACGCAACGCCTGATATTCAGTTCCACTGGCTGAAATGGTATTTAATATCAGGTGCTGTGTATAACAGTCGCCCGCTCCGATACCACCTGTTTTGCGCCCTCTCCCGAGACGAATCTTTCGGCCTGTATGTGTGAAGACCGAATCGAGTTCAGTTGTGATGCCCTCACAGTTAAACAGTTTGTCAACAGACTCTGTTTAGACTCACACAGGGATATTACTCATCTGATGAAATATTCAAACCAAAACACTACATTGGAGAGGGGAAAGGTGAAAAGGAGAAATACTGCGCAAAGAATTATTGTGTAAGTCACTTTAAACCAAGGTCGCGATTTTGCTGACCCCGGCGGGTCTGGTGTGGGCGATGTCGGTAGCGGGTCCAATATCTTTGCTGGCTCCATCCCAGCCTCTGAAATGAATTTCCATTGATGGGGCTCGTTAAGCCCGCTTAGCGAGGTACCCGACCAATTACAGGAAGCAGGTCTGGTGATGTCATTTGATGATGCGTCATCAGCCGGTTTCCTTTGAGGGACCATGTCCAAATTGATCTCGACCATTGTGCTGTCAGTGTTCTACAGCATTGAGGTGCTGCAAACTCTTACAAGCACTGCACAGAGGTACACGGCTGCACCCAGACTCTCCCATGACTCCCTCCATATGCTTCTGGGTGGAGTCACAGCTGCAGGGAGGTTCTCTTCCCTTCTGATCGACGGAAGAGACCTTCCCAGGAGACCAACGCAGCCTGGTTGCACATTGCATAGGAGAGCACAAGCAGGCGGACCTGGCTGCAGTGGCACAAACCTTTCAATGATCTCAGTAGATCACGAAGCATTAATACAAAGCCACACTCAACCTTATCCTGCTGTGCTTCTCATCACTTCCCTATCACCCTGCCTTCCCTACTCTAGTCCTGCATATCCTTACACCAACTTACCTTGCACCTCCACCCATCCCTCTCTCTAGCTATATTATCACGTCCCCATCTTATTGCCAACCCCACACTCATCCTAGTCCAATCATACCAAGGGTAGGCACTTGGGTGTTTTAGCCAATGTTCATGTAAAGTTTCTGTTAATGCGATGTCAAACACTAAAACCTTTATTTTCAACACTTTGCATTCTTGGACAGATTTGTGTGCACCTTTGGAAGTGGTTTAGTGAGTTGCAGTGAATGGTGAGACACAACGGTACCCCCGCAATGGTGATGAGTGTGAAAGAAATGGCTTGGGCATTGTAGGGATGTTTTATGGAGCTGGTGTGGGGTGGTGCCAACCTGGTACATTATGTGGCAGCCAAGATGTACAGCGTTAAATGAAGTAAATCTGGCCATGGTTAGGCCATCCCTGGCCTCCCGGGCAGCAACGTGGTCAGGTGCTGATGCCCTCTGTCCTGTGCAGCTGCAGTTGATAGCGGTGTTGTTGTTGGTGTGCTTGGTGCTGCTGATTTTGGAGCTGATTGTGGTGGTATTCTGAGAACCAAGTTTGGAGAATATAAAGGGCACCGGTGCTGATGGAATAGATGGCCGGTGAAGTAGAGATGTCAGAAGCGATCTGTCAATGGTGAGATAGGTAATGAGGTCAGACTGGATGGAGACTTGTGTAAAGACTTGCAGCATGGTGAGTCTATTGTGGAAATGCTGTGAGGAAGAGCTTGTGGCTGAGGGAAGATATCTCTGTAAGGTGGGAGCTTTTACTTAATATTTGAAGCTGTTGACTCATCATCTGATTCAATGGCCACTGCCCTCCCACCTCAGCTTCACAGATGTGGTCCAGCAATAGCGTGAAACCTGTGGGCGAGCTGTCAAATTCAAAAGGACAGTTTAAAACCATTATTAAGTGGCGGTAAACAAGCCACTAATCATTTAAATTGGCTCCCCACCGCTGTGTGTCAGGTCTGCTCAGCGCTCACAGACTTGACCTTTGGTAAAGGTAGGTTCACAGCGGGATCCTGACCCGCTGGGGGAAAAAAACACCTTCACGCCCGACCCGCCACCAATCGCGCCCGCTGACCCCCCCCGGAAAGTCTCGGCCCAAATGTATGGTGTAAGAACAAATTCAGTGAGGCTATGTTCTTGGTGCAGAGCTTCACCAGCTGGGATGGCAAGTCAGACAATTGGGACTCTCGTGTTAAAACCCTGTCTTACTTTTCGATTTTCAACTTGGTTCAGCTGTGGCACTCTCACCTCGGAGTCAGGACTTGATCTATGTTAGCAGTTCATTACAGTACCAGGGGAGTGCTACATTGTTAAATGTGCCATGTTGAAACAATGGACTAAGCTTCAGATCATAGAATCATAGAAATTTACAGCACGGAAGGAGGACATTTCGACCCATCATGTCCGCGCCGGCCGACCAAGAACTATCCAGCCTAATCCCACTTTCCAGCTCTTGGTCGGTAGCCCTGCCTACTTGGTGAGGGTTTCTGCCTCTATCACCCTTTCAGGCAGTGAGTTCCATACCCCCACCACCCTCTGGGTGAAAAAGAATTCCCCTCGAATCCCCTCTAAGCTGCCTACCAATTACTTTAAATCTATGCCCCCTGGTTGTTGACCCTTCTGCTAAGGGAAATAGGTCCTTCCTATCCACTCTATCTCGGCCCCTCATAATTGTATACACCTCAATAAGGTTTCCCCTCAACCTCTTCTGTTCCAAAGAAAACAAACCCAGCCTATCCAATCTTTCCTCATAGCTAAAATTGCCAGTCCAGGCAACATCCTTGTAAATCTCCTCTGTACCCTTTCCTGTGCAATCACATTCTTCCTATAATTTGATGACCAGAAGTGCATGCAGTACTCTAGCTGTGGCCTAACCAGTGTTTTATACAGTTCAAGCATATGTCCTTGCTCTTGTATTCCATGCCTCGACTAATAAAGGCAAGCATTCTGTATGCCTTCTAACCACCTTATCTACCTGGCCTGCTACCTTCAGCGATCTGTGGACATGCATTCCAAAGTTCCTTTGTTCATCTACTCTTCTCAGTGTCCTACCGTTTAATAAGAACATAAGAACATAAGATAAGAACATAAGAAATAGGAGCAGGAGTAGGCCATACGGCCCCTCGAGCCTGCTCCGCCATTTAATACGATCGTGGCTGATCCGATCATGGACTCAGGTCCACTTCCCTGCCCGCTCTCCATAACCCCTTATTCCCTTATCGTTTAAGAAACTGTCTATTCTGTCTTAAATTTATTCAATGTCCCAGCTTCCACACCTATCTGATGCAGTGAATTCCACAGATCCACAACCCTCTGAGAGAAGAAATTTCTCCTCATCTCAGTTTTAAATGGGTGGCCCCTTATTCTAAGATTATGCCCTCTAGTTCTAGTCTCCCCTATCAGTGGAAACATCCTCTCTGCATCCACCTTGTCAAGCCCCCTCATAATCTTATACGTTTTGATAAGATCACCTCTCATTCTTCTGAACTCCAATGAGGAGAGGCTCAGCCTACTCAACCTTTCCTCATAAGTCAACCCCCTCATCCCCGGAATCAACCTTGTGAACCTTCTCTGAACTGCCTCTAAAGCAAGTATATCCTTATGTAAATATGGAAACCAAAACTGCACGCAGTATTCCAGGTGTAGCCTCACCAATACCCTGTACAACTGTAGCAAGACTTCCCTGCTTTTATACTCCATCCCCTTTGCAATAAAGGCCAAGATTCCATTGGCATTCCTGATCACTTGCTGTACCTGCATACTAACCTTTTGTGTTTCATGCACAAGTACCCCCAGGTCCCGCTTTACTGCAGCACTTTGCAATATTTCTCCATTTAAATAATAACTTGCTCTTTTATTTTTCCTGCCAAAGTGCATGACCTCACACTTTCCAACATTATACTCCATCTGTCAAATTTTTGCCCACTCACTTAGCCTGTCTATGTCCTTTTGCAGATTTTTTGTGTTCTCCTCACACATTGCTTTTCCTCCCATCTTTGTATCATCGGCAAACTTGGCTACGTTACACTCAGTCCCTTCCTCCAAGTTGTTAATATAGATTGTAAATAGTTGGGGTCCCAGCACTGATCCCTGTGGCACCCCACTGGTTACTGATTGCCAACCTGAGGATGAATCATTTATCCCGACTCTCTGTTTTCTGTCCATTAGCCAATCCTCTATCCATGCTAATATATTATCCCCAACCCCGTGAACTTTTATCTTGTGCAGTAACCTTTTAATGTGTATTTCCTTGCCTTGTTAGCCCTCCCCAAATACATTGCCTTGCACTTCTGAGAATTTTGAATTCCATTTGCCACTGTTCTGCCCACTTGACCAGTCCATTGATATCTTCCTGCAGTCTACAGCTTTCTTCTTTATTATCAACCACACAATTTTGGATCCAACTTACCACTTTGCCCTTGATCCCATGGGCTTTTACTTTCATGACCAGTCTGCCATGTGGGACCTTATCAAAAGTCTTGCTAAAAATCCATATACAGTACATCATATGCACTGTCCTCATCGACCCTCCTGGTTACCGAAATTCAATCATGTTAGTCCAAATAGGCATTAAAGATCTCGTGGCACTATTTGAAGAGTAGCAGAAAGTTCCCTTCCTTCCTGGTCAAAGTTTGTCACCTCAGTCAACATGACCAAAAGAGATTATTTAGTCATTCATCTCGCTGCAGTTTGTGGGACTTTGTTGCGTGCAAATTGGCTGGCGTATTTGCCTGCAAAACAACATTGACTACACTTCAAAAGTGATTCATTAACTGTGAGGCACTTTGGGACATCCTGAGGGCCTGGTAAATGCTCTATAAATAGAAGGTTTCTCTTTCTTTCTTCTTACTCATGCTGGCGCTGGCGCACGGGATACCTGCATCAGTGAAATTATGGAAACAACTACAATGCATCAGGTATTGAAGCATCACAAAGCCCTATTGAACAATTCAAAGCAGAGTTGCATGTAGACAAAAAGGTAGATAGCTGTGAGAAATCATCAATGAAATCAGCAGTTCCATTTCCATTTTAGCTTAGATGGCATATTTTTTAGAACCGCCGAAACAGTTGGAATATACCAGCCTTGGCTGTTCCTATGGTGCCACCCATAATAATGATCTTAATTGGTGCATTGGACAACTTGATTTATTCCATTGAAATAGTGTTTAAATTGTATTGGGAAAACGTGGACTGGTGGTGATTACCGTGCGTATTGGATTACTGCCACTGGAAACATATAGCTTTCAGCAGTAAATTTGCTGTAACATTACCTCACACAGGACGATGCAGTGATTCAACCTGATCTATATTTGTGTCTCCATGTCTCAATATCTCTCCATGACCTTATGTCTCTCTCTTCGTAGCTTTAACTCTATATTTGCATCGACATAACTACATCATTTATAGAAAAAAATGACACCTTATAAATTCACGTGCAGGTTTCAGATATCGTTTTCTGCCCTGAAGTCCTGTCAATCTGGTGAAGCATCTGTAGTTTTATGATTGCCTTAAAATGGACCCGTACTGTGTTATTTTTAGTGTACAGAAAAATAGAAATATTAACTTTAATTACAACAGCAAAAGATTCCTAGCTCACATTCGTCTAGCTTCTGGAATGCCGCAGTCCATTTCCACATTTAGCACTTGGCTTTGCCTCATCTCAAGATGGCCCCCAGCACATTAAAATACAGAATACGTACATTACTTCTCAATGTGCTTAACTAAGCAATAGACAATTCATATCAATTCACTATGTTCTGTTTCTGGAATGCTATTTTGGTCTTCCAATTTATCATCTTTTGCTGCCCAATTCTTCCTAAACAAACAAATTGTCGCCTTACAAATGTACATAATTCAAACAAGCAGAGTCAGCATGGTTTTATGAAAGGGAAATTACGTTTGACAAATTTGCTGGAGTTCTTTGAGGATATAATGAGTAGGGTGGATAAGGGGGAATCAGTGGATGTGGTGGATTTGGATTTCCAGAAGTCATTCGATAAGGTGCCACATAAAAGGTTACTGCACAAGATAAAAGTTCATGGAGTTGGGGGTAATATATTACCATGGATAGAGGATTGGCTAACTAACAGAAAACAGAGAGTCGGGATAAATATGTCATTTTCCGGTTGGCAAACAGTAACTAGTGGGGTGCTGCAGAGATCGGTGCTGGGGCCTCAACTATTTACAATCTGTATTAATGACTTGGATGAAGGGACCAAATGTAATGTAGTCATGTTTGCTGATGATACAAAGATGGGTGGGAAAGCAAATTGTGAGGAGGACACAAAAAATCTGCAAAGGGATATAGACAGGCTAAGTGAATGGGCAAAAATTTGGCAGCTGGAGAACAATATGGGAAAATGTGAGGTTATCCACTTTGGCAGAAAAAATAGAAAAGCAAATTATAATTTAAATTGAGAACAATTGCAAAGTACTGCAGTACAGAGGGACCTGGGGGTTATTGTGCATGAAACACACAAAGTTAGAATGCAGGTACAGCAAGTAATCAGGAATGCAAATGGAATGTTGTCCTTTATTGCAAGGGGGATAGAGTATAAAAGCAGAGAGGTCCTGTTACAACTATACAGGGTATTGGTGAGGCCACACCGAGAGTACTGCGTTCAGTTTTGGTTTCCGTATTTAAGGAAGGATATACTTGCACTGGAGGCTGTTCAGAGAAGGTTCACTCGGTTGATTCCAGATATGAGTGGGTTGACTTATGAAGATAGGTTGAGTCGGTTGGGCCTATACTCATTGGAGTTCAGAAGAATGAGAGGTGATCTTATCGAAACATATAAGATAATGAGGGGGCTCAACAAGGTGGATGCAGAGAGGCTATTTCAACTCATAGGGGAAACTAAAACTAGGGAACATAGTCTCAGAATAAGAGAGCGCCCATTTAAAACTGAGATGTGGAGGAATTTCTTCTCTCAGAGGGTTGTAAATCTGTGGAATTCTCTGCCCCAGAGAGCTGTGGGTCATTGAATATATTTAAGGCAGAGATAGACAGATTTTTGAGCGATAAAGGAATAAAGGGTTATGGGGAGCGGGCAGGAAAATGGCAGTGGAGCCGAGTCCATGATCAGCCATGATCTTATTAACTGGCGGAGCAGACTCGAGGGGTCAAATGGCCTACTCTTGCTCCTATTTCTTATGTTCTTACGTATAATTTTAAATATATTTCTCTGCTTCAACGATCTGCCTGTGTAATGGTCTGGGGGTCTAGTTACATAGGTGCCAGTAGCCTTCTGGTTCCACACCCATACTGCGAATGCGAGGCCAGACAGTGCATGTTGTCTGGTTATTCCACCATGGGGAGGAAAACCCTCACAACCAATAACAGATGTTGTCCGTGCATGAAAACATTCCGGCAAGAGGATGGATGGGGTCACTAGTCAGTGATCAATAATTACGACTTGCATTTCTATAGTACCTTTACCATAGAACAAACATCCCAATGTGCTCCATAGAGGCATAAAGCCAAAGAAGAAGATATTAAGAGGGATGGCCAAATGCTTGGTCATAGAGATGGTTTTTAAGAAGGGTCTTAAAGGAGGAGAGGTAGGTGGATATGCAGTGGCGTTCAGGGAGTGAATTCCAGAATGTGGGGCATGGGCTGCTGAAGGTATGAGGTCAAAGAGTAAGGGAGGATGCACCAGAGGCTTGAGTCAGAGGAATTGCCTGTTTGGGATGGGGGTTGTAGGGCTGGAGGAGGTTACTGAGATAGGGAGGAGCAGGCCATGTGAGATTTAAACACAATGTAAGGGTTAAGATGTTGGGGGACCAGAGGCCAATGTTGCGATAAGGGGAATGGGTGAGCATGACTTGGTGTGGGATAGGATATGTTCCCGATGGAGAGGAGCTGCAATTTATGGAGGATTGAGTATGGGAAGCTGACCAGAAAGCATTGGAACAGTCGCATTTGCAGATGACAAAGGCGTGGATGAGGGTTTCAGTGACAGATGGGCGGAGATAGAAGCAGAGGCAAGTGATGTGATGGAGGTGGGAGCAGGCAGTCTTTGTAATGGAGAGGATATTGGATCAGAAGCTCAGCTTGGAGGTTGACGAGAAAACCAAGACTGTGAACAGTCTAGTTCAGCCTGAGCCCATGACCGGGGAGGGGAATGGAGAAAGCGTGATTCTATACATACTTGGCACAGCGATATTTAGGCTAATTGAACGATACACAGATTCTGAAATTATGTCATAGGATACTAGGAGACAAATGCTGAATGTATTTGTTTGATTTTGTTCTCTCTCCAATTTCAGTGGCGGCGTTAACTCATTTATTTTAAATAGGTTATCGCCTCTGCTAAAATAGCAGAGAGATGAATTCAAGATAAACATTCTTAGGCGTGTGGCTACTGGTGTCCCATGGCGGCAACTAGGGCCCACAGGTCAAGAATTTTCTCAGAGCTCCTCCCACTCCACCCCCTCACTTCACTGAAAGTGTGCCAGAAACCCCGTTTATGAGCGTAAACAGGATTTCCACCAGACGTACGACAAGGTTACGGCGGTGGAGCGGGAGCAGCACCGGGGAAATTCCCAGCTGTTTCCCAGGGCTAGAATTTCCTAACAACCCACCAGCGCCCGATTGCCACCCAAAAGACCACTAAGATTCCCAAGATTATCGCCGGCGAAAATGTCCCCCCAAAAAAAGAAAAAAGTCTGTTCAGCGGAAAAAATGGGCGTTGCACCCCGATTCCCGGTGAAAAAGTGGAATTTAGGGTCGATTGGGCGGTTCTTATAGAAAATGGGCGATAAAAAAAATTCACTAAAAATTTACCCCAAGGCTGCGCGTTGGGCCTAGGAGGAGAACAACACAAAAACACATTTTTTCAGAAAACAGAACATAAAAAATCATTAAAACATTCTCAAGACCCTTTTAACCTAAATCATCACAACACATTTTTAAAATAATTAGCTAAAAAAAACAATGACTAACCCTTTTCTTGCAGAGCTACTCATCTACCACCCAGCTCCGCTGATTCTCGTGGGTGTTTTTTTATATACTTACCGACGGGTCACCGCTGAACCAAATATCGCGCCAGGGCGATCGGTGGACGGTACACGCCGGCAGTCCGTCCCCAGCGGTACCTCGAAACCGCCGGCGTAACTCAGTTAGGGAATGTCTCGCCGACCTGGTTATCGCCCACAACGGCCAATACCGCCCAGAAACCGGGCAATAAGGCAATGCGATTTCTAGCCCCCAGGGTTTTACACCGATCTATTTTATTGAGAGGAAAATTGTGGTTGAAGGCTTCCTTTGGATGGCCGCCTCCGACCCGAAAAAAGTTCCGAAAATACCTGGTGGTCACGGAGGCACCTACGATTGCGGTCTGAGGCCTTCATTCGATGCGCAGCGTACAGCGAGAGGACTTCCCCGTACGTACGGACATGCTGGAATCTCATGGACCCAGACCCCAATCACTAAGTTCCCATTACTATCAATGAGAAAACCCTCCTAAAACAAGAAACACTGCATAATACATTTTTAAAAACACCTCACATATTTAAAATTAATTGAAATCTATGTAATTGAATGTTTTAGAAAAAAAAAATTTTTTTTTTTATGTGTTACAAATAAACTTACCTTAATGGACAGGGTTTTTAACATAAAAATGAATGATTAAATGTAATTTTTATATGTTTTAAAACTCTTATGCTGGTAAAAGTAAGCTATATGCCTGTTTTTATCAGGCGTGAAAGTTTGAAGGACATTCGCTGGGCATGAGTTGAGCAAATAGCCCAATCTCTGCCCCACGGATGTTCTTCCTGCGGGAATGCGCAGAATCTGTCACGAGAAATCTTGACAGATCGGAAAAGACGGCTTTTGCGAGGCCTCACCGGGTCCATGCGAACTTTGAATACACCCGGCAAGGCTGGAATTATTGGCCCATTATCTTTACCAGATTTTGAACATTGGGGAGGTGCTGCCAAACATGAAGGAGAACCAGCTCATTTTTATTAAACTTGCACATGTCCAACACCTTCAATTAGTTGTACAAAATGTTTAATATAACAGTTTTTTTTAAAGAGAACCTGCCAGTTTACAGCGATTGAATGTCATCTTTTCTATGTTATCGCTCAATCTTTTTTCTGATGCCATTCACTGTTTTTGAAGTGGAGAATTCAGAAATTCAATGCAAAGTAGTCACATTTGCAGATGAGACGAAACAAGGAGGAGCAGTGGAATCGGACGAGGCAACTCAGAAATTACAGGAAGAATTGGACAAGATGTGTAAGTGGGCAGAACAATGACAGATAAAATTTCATGCAGACAACTGTAAGATGCTATGCAGAGAAAGGAAAATTAGATCATACATGTATTCCATAAACGGTGTTGAAATTATTGTGTTTCTAACACAGATGAGACTGCACACAGGGAGGTTAAAGTAACAGTGACCTCAGTCTTTAATAAGACACTCCAGAGTGAGGAACAGGCCTTAGGGGTCGGCTTATATACCGTGCTCCCCAGGGATGCTGGGATCCCTTGGGACTTCAGGGGATGAGCTCTCTGGTGGAGGAACATGGGAGTGCATGTTCTACAGATACACAACATCACTCCCCCCGCCAAAGTCAAAGTGAAAACTATTTACAAGGTGAGGCGGTCAGGAGCCTTTCTTTCCCTGGTGGACCGCCTCGGTACAAATGTCTGTTCTGGTGTGTTGGCTGTGCCCTCGCTGGGCTGGCGTGTTGTTGGCCCTGCAGGGCTGCTAGGTGAGCCTGGCCTTGCCGGGCTGTTGGGCGTGATGGGTTCGATTTCCTGGTCCGGCGTGGTGTCGTTGATCCTTTGGGTGTGTGTTGTGGGCTCAAAAAAAGTGACGTCTGCTGTGGGTTGTTCAGGGCAGTCTGTGAACTGCAGCCTCGTTTGGTCCAGGTGCTTTCTGCAAATTTGTCCATTGTCTAGTTGGACTACAAACACCCTATTCCCTTCTTTAGCTATCACCGTGCCCGCGATCCACTTGGGACCATGTCCATTGTTTAGCACATACACAGGGTCATTCAGATCAATTTCCCGTGACACAGTGGCACGACCATCGTTTACATTTTGTTGCTGCCGCCTGCTCTCTACCTGATCATGCAGGTTGGGGTGAACGAGCGAGAGTCTGGTTTTAAGTGTCCTTTTCATGAGTAGCTCAGCCGGGGGGCACCCCTGTGAGCGAGTGGGATCTCGTGAGGTAGCTGAGCAGTACTCGGAACAGGCGGGTTTGGAGTGAGCCTACTGTGACTCGTTTAAGGCTCTGTTTGATGGTTTGTACTGCCCGCCCTGCCTGCCCATTGGAGGCTGGATTAAACGGGGCCAAGGTGACATGTTTGATCCCATTGCAGGTCATAAATTTTTTTAATTCGGCACTGGTGAAACATGGCCCGTTGTCACTGACAAGTATGTCAGCCAGGCCGTGGGTGGCAAACGTGGCCCTCAGGCTTTCAATGGTGGCGGTGGCGGTGCTTCCCGACATTATTTCACATTCAATCCATTTTGAAAAAGCATCCACCACCACCAGGAACATTTTACCGAGAAACGGGCCCGCATGGTCGACATGGATCCTCGACCATGGTCTGGAGGGCCAGGACCATCGACTTAGTGGTGCCTCTCTGGGCGCGTTGCTCAACTGAGCACATACGCTGCATTGCCGTACACAGGACTCTAAGTCAGAGTCAATACTGGGCCACCACACGTGGGATCTGGCTATCGCTTTCATCATTACTATACCCGGGTGTGTGCTGTGGAGACCCGAGATGAATGTCTCCCTGCCCTTTTTTGGTAGCACTACGCGATTACTCCACAACAGGCAGTCTGCCTGAATGGACAGTTCGTCCTTTCGACGCTGAAACGACTTGATTGGCTCTTGCATTTCAACGGGGATGCTGGCCCAGCTCCCATGCAGTACACAGTTTTTTACTAGGACAGTAGAGGATCTTGGCTGGTCCAAGTACTAATCTGGCGGGCCGTGACAGGTGATTTATCATTTTCAAAGGCTTCCATGACCATCAACAAGTCTGCGGGCTGTGCCACCATCTTCAAATTTGCAAGCTGCGCCATTTCCACCCCCGTGGTGGGCAATGGTAGCCGACTGAGAGCATCCGCACAGTTCTCGGTGCCTGGCCTGTGGCGGATGGTATAGTTATATGCTGATAGTGTGAATGCCCACCTTTGTATGCGGGCTGAGGCATTAGTATTTATCCCCTTGTTTTCAGTGAACAGGGATGTGAGGGGCTTGTGATCGGTTTCCAGCTCAAATTTGAGGCCAAACAGATCCGATGCATTTTCTTTACCCCGAACACACACGCTAATGCCTCTTTCTCAATCATGCTGTCGGCCCTCTCGGTCTTAGACAAGCTCCTGGAAGCATAGGCAACAGGTTGCAACTTCCACGCAATGTTAGCTTGTTGTTATACACACCCACACCGTACGACGACGCGTCACATGCTGGCACAAGTCTTTTACACGGGTTATACAATGCAAGCAGCTTGTTGGAGCATAAAATGTTTCTGGCTTTCTCAAAAGCAATTACTTGTTTTTTTTTTCCATACCCAGTTGCGCAATAACACATGTAGAGGCTCTAAAAGGGTGCTTAACCCCGGTAGGAAGTTACTAAAATAGTTGAGGAGTCCCAGGAACGACCACAGCTCCGTGACGTTCTGTGGCCTGGACGTGTTCCTGATAGCCTCTGTCTTGGTGTCTGTGGGCCGAATGTCATCCGCCGCGATCTTTCTCCCCAAAAACTCCACTTCTGTTGCCATGAAGACGCATTTCGACCTCTTCAGCCGCAGCCCTACTCGATCCAGTTGCTGGAGGACCTCCTCCAGGTTTTGTAGGTGCTCGACGGTGTCCCGACCCATGACCAATATATCGTCCTAAAAAACCACTGTGTGTGATACCAACTTGAGTAGGCTCTCCATGTTTCTCTGGAAGATCGATGCAGCCGACCGAATTCCAAACGGGCATCAGTTGTAGATGAACAGTCCCTTGTGTGTGTTGATGCAGGAGAGGCCCTTCGAAGACTCTTCCAACTCCTGCATCATGTAGGCCGATGTCACGTCGAGCTTGGTGAACGTCTTGCCTCTTGCCAGCGTCGCAAATAGGTTGTCTGCCTTAGGTAGCGGGTATTGGCCTTGTAGCAAGAAACGATTAATAGTGACTTTATAATCGCCGCAAATCCTGACCGTGCCATCACTTTTGAGTACTGAAACAATCGGGCTGGCCCACTCGCTGAATTCCACTGGGGAGATGATGCCCTCGTGTTGCAGCCTGTCCAGCTCGATTTCCACTCTCTCCCTCATCATGTGAGGTACCGCTCGCGCCTTGTGGTGAATACGTCGTGCCTCTGGGACCAAGTGGATCCGCACCTTCGCCCCGGAAAAGTTTCCAATGCCTGGCTCAAAAAGGGAAGGAAATTTGTTAAGAACCTGGGTATATGAGGCCTCATCGACATGTGATAGCGCTCGGATGTCATCCCAGTTCCAGTGGATTTTGCCCAGCCAGCTCCTTCCAAGCGGTGTGGGGCCATCACCCGGGACAATCCAGAGTGGCAGTTCGTGCACCGTGCCTTCGTAGGTGACCTTGACCATGGCGCTGCCCAGGACAGTGATAAGTTCTTTGGTGTACATTCTCAGTTTCGTGTGGATGGGGCTCAGGGCTGGTCTGAGTGCCTTGTTGCACCACAGTCTCTCAACATCTTTTTACTCATGATGGATTGGCTGGTGCCAGTGTCCAGTTCCATGGCTACAGGCAAGCCATTCAATTTTACGTTTAGCATTATAGGTGGACATTTCGGCGAAAATTTGTGCACCCCGTGTACTTCAGCATTTGCCTCCTCTCTCGGAGGCTCGAAATTGCTTTGATCTACCATGGACCGGTCTTCCTCTGCCACTTGGTGGTTAGCAGGTTTTGCAGAGCTTGCAGCTCATTTGCAAGCTCGTTGAAGGTGCCCCATTGTTCCACAGCTCTTGCAAACATATCCTTTGAAGCGGCATGAATAGGCTGAATAGAACGCCCGTTATTGTGTTCCTAACACAGATGAGGCTGCACACAGGGAGGCTAAAGTAACAGTGACCTCAGTCTTTAATAAGACACTCCAGATTGAGTAACAGGCCTTAGGGGCCGGCTTATATACAGTGCTCCCAAGGGATGCTGGGATCCCTTGGGACTTCAGTGGATGAGCTCCCTGGTGGCAGAACATAGGAGTGCATGCTTTACAGATACACAACAGAAATAGTCGAGGAGACTTGACACTAAACATATCCAGCCAATGCAGAGCAGCAATCAACAAAGCCAACAGGAAGTTGAACAATGTAGCCAGAACAGTACCATATAAGTCAGAAGTGGCAGCGAACAACGCCAACAAGGTATGAATTGCCTTGCATTCATCTTTTGTTGGGGACTCTGTATCATCTGGTTCACCTGAGGCCTGCTGGAAGTTGCAGACTCGTGAGTTCTGCCTTGTACAGTTCTGCTCGTAAACACAGTTCTAGTTAATTTATGAACATTGCTAGCACTTGTGTGCTGAGAGATTTGTTTGGTGTTATCACTGGTGGACATAAACGCCTGTGCTATTGCAATGGCCTTACTGAGGGTCGGTGTCTCTGCAGTCAAAAGTTTTCGTAGGATGGTCTCGTGGCCAATGCCCAATACAAAAAAGTCTCTGAGCATTTGCTCCCGGTAGCCATCAAACTCACATTGTCCTGCAAGTCGCCTGAGCTCGGCGATGTAGCTTGCCACTTCCTGACCTTCAGATCACTGGCACGTGTAGAACCGATACGTCGCCATCAGCACGCTTTCCCTCGGGTTAAGATGCTCCAAAACCAGTGTACACAGCTCCTCATACAACTTATCTGTGGGTTTCACCGGAGCCAGAAGATTCTTCATGAGGCTGTAGGTCGGTGCCCCGCAGACCGCTCTCCTTTTTGCAGCGCTTCCTTCTCCGTCCAGCTCGTTGGCTACAAAGTACTGGTCTAGCCATTCGACATAGATTTCCCAGTTCTCACCCTCCGAGAACTTCTCCAGGATGCCCACAGTTTGCTGCATTTTTGCGTTGGATTCGTATTCTCGTCGCCCGTTATTGTGTTCCTAACACAGATGAGGCTGCACACAGGGAGGCTAAAGTAACAGTGACTTCAGTCTTTAATAAGACACTCCAGAGTGAGGAACAGGCCTTAGGGGCCGGCTAATATACAGTGCTTCCAAGGGATGCTGGGATCCCTTGGGACTTCAGGGGATGAGCTCCCTGGTGGCGGAACATGGGAGTGCATGCTTTACAGATACACAACAGAAATAGTCGAGGAGACTTGACACTAAACATATCCAACCAATGCAGAGCAGCAATCAACAAAGCCAACAGGAAGTTGAACAATGCAGCTAGAACAGTACCATATAAGTCAGAAGTGGCAGCGATCAAATTTTATCGGGCTCTTGTCAGACCGCACTTCAATACAGCATGCAGTCTGGTCATCAAGAAACGTGGGAGACATTCAAGCACTGGAGGCAGCACAGAGAAGAGCCATGAGGCTGATCTCCATTGTCAGGGATCTAAGTTAAGTGAAAAGACTGGAGAAATTTGCAAGGACTAGAAATTCCGTTGTGCCCCGTTTGGGGTGATAACTTTTGAAAAGTGAGTGAAGTATCGCCAAGCAATAATCCTTTTATCATCCCGGAAACTGCAGCTTTAGCGCTCCAAGGGGGAAGTGGAGTGCTAAGTCAAGTGCTACCATCTCTCTTAGGGCGTTAAGTGTGGTAGCGGCAGAGCGCTGAGGAAAGTTCAATGCAGTGCTGCCGGCATCAGAGGTTCCTTTCCTCGCTTAAAGGGAAAGGCCATTGATGGGTTACAACATTCTTCTTCTTACTTCTGTGGGGCCAGGAGACCTGCACGATTTCCATTACAGCCCCAATCGCTCTCAGAGAGTGGAGGGGTTGGACATCGCGCAGCAATAAGCCCTCAGCAACCTTCAGCAGGCACCAGACTGATGCAAAGAATAAAGTTTTCCCTACCTGACCATCACTGCCTATAATTAGCATCCCCCCAAGTGGTCTGCCGAGGTGACAATGCCTCCTGTTACTGCTGTTGTTGACGCCCGACGATGCAGCAGGGGGCGGGAGCTAATATCACATCCGGGGCGGTAACGGGGCACTGCGCACCCGATGATGTCATGATCTACAGGGCGCTAGGGACCAAAGCGTTAAGTGTTAGCACCAGCTCAAAACCGCCAGGAAAGTTCGTGGGCGTCGGTGAATTCGCCAAGCCCGATCGGTAACCACTTAGTGCCCCTTACCGCCCCCTACAGGTGCTAATGGGAGGCACAAAGCAGCCGAATTTCTCCCCATGAGCTTATATAGGTAATCTTAGAGAGGTACTTAAAAGTCGTTAAGGATATCGAGAAAACTAACACGGAATAGTATTTTAAATTAAATGATAGGAGCAGAAGGATTGATATAAGGAAACGCACCATACAAAGTGTGATAAGTGTGTGGATAAGTGGAGGTGTAAACCCTGGAAACAACAGAATCGGCAAAGGACGGGACATTAGGATCGCTCCAGATAGATTAATTAAGATCAGCTGAATGGCCTTCCTTGTCAGCCATTGTCTTGTGATCTTGCGAACTGTATGATCTTTCTGTTTGTGTCGCCGTAAAAACAGCTTCATTCACTTCAGTGGGTTGGTGATCTATGCCCCTGCGTTTCTGTAAAAGATTGCACTGTTTCCAATAGCCTGACCTTGGCAGCACTGTCAGTTAACAGCTCTCCTTAAACATTTGTACATATTGATTAAAAATTACACAAACAGCATTCTCGAACCCTTGACAAGCTATAACTCTTTGTTTTATTATCCTTTAAACTTTCTTCACCAGTCGTACTATACATGAAACAAAAAGTTATTTTATTCTTTTGAATCAAAGGTTTATTTAGAATTCCTTTCTCATTAGATTCCCCCCACTCCCCCGTCCCCACTCTCCTCCCTTCCCTTCATCCTCTGTTTGCGAGGACAGGTAGACAGACTGTTGCCAGGCCTCTGCTGCCAGTGGTTTCCAGCTGGCAGCTGGAGAGGGGGAAGGGGGTTGATGAGAATACTTGATACCAACAATGAAGTTGGTCATGTTTAAACTCCAACGGCCCCAATGTACATGATGTGCTCCCACAGGGGATGAACGGATAAATGAAAGTTCTGTTCAGTGACTACACGACAAAAGGAGTCACAGATGGTAACAAAAAGAAATATGCAAGTGCCCCACGCTGCAAGAAATTTGGGTTTCTGCTTTGAATACAAGTCACATTATGGCAATTGTAAAGTTCCCGCTGCACCGTTATCATTGACTCACCCTCCTATCTTCACTCACTCACGCAAGAGAGACAGAGGGAGGGAGGTGCGTGCCACACTTTTTCATGGCTCCTTACCGTGTGGTGAACTGGGGGTGGGGTTGGTGACATCTGCCACGTCAAGGTTTGGCGAATCTGTGCACCAAACCAGAAAGATTAGGCTTCCCAGCTCAAACACTTTGAGAACAAAAATAATGTTCCTAAATGTAGTTAATTCTCTGTGGTATTACTCATGGAGACACTTTTTAAAAAATTGTGTCCCTCACTTTCTGCAACTGTCCCTCTGTTTGCATCACACCACTAACTTGTTCTGTTCTGTTTTGATCTCACTGTCAGAAATCTGACCTCTTAGTCAGAAGGTTATGGGTTCAAGTTCAACTCCATAATCATATCATAATGAGATTAATTGGACAGAAGGGGTTAAGGGAATGGAATTCCTACAATGTGTATAGGACTCCTTTCTAACCCAATATGTAAAAAGCAAGGGAGGATTCGCTATTGGATCTAGTAATGGGGAATTAACCAGAGCGGATAAAAGTAAAAGTAGGGGTACATCTAGGTAATAGTGATCATAATATAATACGTTTCAAAATAATAATTGAGAAGAACGTATGACGCAGACCAGGATAAGTGATTGGAGAAAAGCTGATTTTGAGGGACTGAGAATAGAAGTTGGGAAAATAAAATGGACAACAATATTGGCAAATAATGATGTAGAATAGCAATGGGAAACTTTTAAAACGGTTTTCAACAAAGTCCAGGAAAAATATATTCCGCTAAAAAACAAGAACAAGCAAAACACTAATGAGGCACCATGGATAAATATCATTGGTGGCTCCCATTGTATGACTGCTGGGCAGGAGTGTTGGGGTTGCAGAGGGGAGTCATGAGCCAGGTGGAGAGCAGATAGCCGTTGTCTCCGAGCAGCCAGCCGCAAGCTTGATATGGTGGAGGGAAGAGGGCTGGCACAGGATGAAGGCATCGTGGCTGCTGCCAGGATAGTGAGCGTCGACAACAAGGATTTGCTGTGTGTGGTCGCACACCAGCTGCACATTTAGTGAGTGGAAGCCTTTGCGGTTACAGAATACCTCAGGATTATGATGCGGAGCCCTCAAAGCAACGTGGGTGTAGGCAATGGCACCCTGCAGTATGGTGAAGCCTGTTATCCTGGCAAAGCCACATACAAGCTCATACTGCTCCTCTCTGGTCATGGGGAAGGAAATGCAGTCCCTCCTCCTTCTCAACAGAGCATCTGTGACCTCGTGGATGCAGCAATGGACGCCAAACTGGGAGATGTTGGAGATGTCTCCTTTTGCACACTGGAGGGATCCGCTGGCATGGAAATTGAGCGCGATTCTGACCTTGATTGCCACTGATAGAGCTGTTCTCACTCTGGTCTGAGGCTCAAGGTCTGCTTGCAATGGATGGAGGAATTCTGTGACCATGTCCTTGCTGACATGTAGCCTTCGAACACATTGTGCCTCAGTGAAATTGATTTAGATGAAATGCTGCCGGAATAACCTGGGAGGGTACGGTCTCCTCTTGTCATTCCTGTTGGGTCTCCTCCCCCTGACCACATTTTGTTGCCGAGCTCCTGCCTTTCTCCCTGTGCCTCTCACTCTCCCTGTGTCGCTCCCTGTCCCTCGAAGTGTCCATCCCTGTCTCTCTCCCTGTCTCTCCCTGTCCCTCTCTCTGTCCCTCTCCCTGTCTCTCCCTATCTCTCCCTGTCCCTCTCTCTGTCCCTCTCCCTTTCTCTCCCTGTACCTCTCCCTGTCTCTCCCTGTCTCTCCCTGTCCCTCTCCCTGTCTCTCCCTGTCTCTCCCTGTCCCTCCCTGTCCCTCTCTCCCTGTCTCTCCCTGTCCCTCTTCCTGTCCCTCCCTGTCTCTCCCTGTCCCTCTCCCTGTCTCTCCCTGTGTCTCTCCCTGTCTCTCTCCCTGTCTCTCTCTGTCTCTCCCTGTCTCTCCCTGTCTCTCTCCCTGTCTCTCCCTGTCCCTCTCCCTGTCTCGCCCTGTCTCTCCCTGTCCCTCTCCCTGTCTCGCCCAGTCCCTGTCCCTGTCTCTCCCTGTCTTTCCCTGTCTCTCCCTGTCCCTCTCCCTGTCCCTCTCCCTGTCTCTCCCTGTCTCTCTCCCTGTCTCTCTCCCTGTCTCTCCCTGTCTCTCCCTGTCCCTCTCCCTGTCTCGCTCTGTCTCTCTCCCTGTCCCTCTCCCTGTCTCTCCCTGTCTCTCTCCCTGTCCCTCTACCTGTCTCTCCCTGTCTCTCCTGTCCCTCTCCCTGTCTCTCCCTGTCTCTCCTGTCTCTCTCCCTGTCTCTCCCTGTCTCTATCCCTGTCTCTCCCTGTCCCTCTCCCTGTCTCTCTCCCTGTCTCTCCCTGTCTCTCTCCCTGTCTCTCCCTGTCCCTCTCACTGTCTCTCGCTCCCTCTCCCTGTCTCTCTCTGTCTCTCTCCCTGTCCCTCTCCCTGTCTCTCCCTGTCTCTCCCTGTCCCTCTCCCTGTCCCTCTCCCTGTCCCTCCTGTGTCTCTCCCTGTCTCTCCCTGTCCCTCTCGCTCTCTCTCCCTGTCTCTCTCTGTCCCTCTCCCTGTCTCTCCCTGTCTCTCCCTGTCCCTCTCCCTGTCTCTCCCTGTCCCTCTCCCTGTCTCTCCCTGTCCCTCTCCCTGTCTCTCTCTGTCTCTCTCCCTGTGTCTCTCCCTGTCTCTCCCTGTCTCTCTCCCTGTCCCTCTCCTTGTCCCTCTCCCTGTCTCTCTCCCTGTCTCTCTTCCTGTCTCTCCCTGTCCCTCTACCTGTCTCTCCCTGTCTCTCCTGTCTCTCTCCCTGTCTCTCCCTGTCTCTCCCTGTCTCTCTCACTGTCTCTCCCTGTCTCTCCCTGTCTCTCTCCCTGTCTCTCTCCCTGTCTCTCCCTGTCTCTCCCTGTCTCTCTACCTGTCTCTCTCCCTGTCTCTCCCTGTCTCTCTCCCTGTCTCTCTCCCTGTCTCTCCCTGTCTCTCCTTGCCTCTCTCCCTGTCTCTCCCTGTCTCTCTCCCGGTCCCTCTCCCTGTCTCTCCCTGTCTCTCTCCCTGTCTCTCCCTGTCTCTCCCTGTCTCTCCCTGTCTCTCTCTGTCTCTCTCCCTGTCTCTCTCCCTGTCTCTCTCCCTGTCTCTCCCTGTCTCTCTCCCTGTCCCTCTCCCTGTCTTTCCCTGTCCCTCTCCCTGTCTCTCCCTGTCCCTCTACCTGTCTCTCCCTGTCCCTCTACCTGTCTCTCCCTGTCTCTCCTGTCTCTCTCCCTGTCCCTCTCCCTGTCTCTCCCTGTCTCTATCCCTGTCTCTCTCCCTGTCTCTCCCTGCCTCTCTCCCTGTCTCTCCCTGTCCCTCTCACTGTCTCTCCCTGTCTCTCTCCCTGTCTCTCTCCCTGTCTCTCTCCCTGTCTCTCCCTGTCTCTCTACCTGTCCCTCTCCCTGTCTCTCCCTGTCCCTCTCCCTGTCTCTCCCTGTCCCTCTCCCTGTCTCTCTCCCTGTCTCTCCCTGTGCTTCACAATCACTGAATTCCAGGACTTCATGGCAGGCAATGGAATCAACCATGTCAGAACGACACCGTTCAAGCCGGCCTCAAACGGCCAGGCGGAACGAGCAGTGCAGATAATCAAACAGGGGATGCTCAGAATCCAAGGGAGTTCCCTACAAAGCCGTTTATCACGCCTCCTGTTGGCCAATAGATCCCGACCACATTCGCTCACAGGGGTTCCACCCACAGAGCTGCTAATGAAAAGGATGCTCAAAACCAGGTTATCCCTTATACACCCCACTATGGAAGAAATTGTTGTGAGCAGGTGTCAGTCACAGTGTGACTACCTTGACAGGAATGCGAGGGCATGATGTATTGATGTCAATGACCCTGTTTTTGTCCTTAATTACGCCGCAGGGCCCAAATGGCTTGCAGGCACAGTGATTGCCAAAGAGGGGAATTGGGTTTGGTAGTTAAACTTACCAATGGACAAATCTGCCGCAAACACGTGGATCAAACTAAAAGAAGGTTCAGCAACCCCATAGAAGAAGCAGAGGAAGAACACGACGTAGAGTTTACTCCACCACAGGTGACCGAACACCAGAACCAAGTGGAGGAGAGCCCAGTCACTGTGGGCCGTCCGGACAGGCCTGAGGCTCCGCAATAAGCAGACACTCAGGCCAGCGCCCAACAACCAGAGCCTCAACTCAGGCGCTCTACAAGGGAGCATAAACCACCAGAGAGATTTAACCTGTGATCCCAATAAGACTTTGGGGGGGAGGTGATGTCATGTATTCAACTATCATTGTAACTCATGTATAGGCTGACCTAAGTTGTACACTTTGAGAACATTGACCACAAGGGGCGAACTTTTGGGAGACACTCCTAACCTGTACTTTCAGGTATAAAAGGGGAAGCTCCACCCACCTTCATCACTTGAGGTCTTGGCAATAAAGGTAACTGGTCACAGAGTGACCTTCTCTCAAGTATGGGCCTCGTGTGCATTTATACTGTATAGTAAGGACATATCAGTTAGGAGACAGAATAGTCCTTGAAGTGAAAATCGCTGAAATCTGTCCACCAGCCAACAAAAGTTGTTTTTCAAGATGGCGCCTTTAAATTGCGCTCCTCCAGCCGACTCCCCAACTCGAACTCGACAGCTCAAGCTGTCGTTGTCACCGCCAGGTGGTAAGTGAGGGGGCGCGGCCGAATTTCACTTCTGGACGGAAACGGGGCGCTGCGCACGGCGGTGACGTCATCATCAACGGGCGCAGTCGAGCCGGGTGCTTCTGGCAGGAGCGAGGCACTACCACTTAGCACCCCCACAAAACCCCACCCAATTCCGCGGGGGTGTCACTGTTCTCGCTGCGCCCGGGCGAGAAACATTTTGTGCCCTGTTGGCGTCTCCCAGAGATGCTACCGGCAGGCGAACAAGAGGAATTCTTTCCCTCCAGAAATGAACCCCAGTGATTAATTAGATTTTTTTATTGGGTTCATATTGCCGAATTCTAATCTGTGGATTGGAATTTGCCAAGTTATTATTGCCTTTCTCTTAGAATGACTATGATACATTAAACTTAAGTGCAGGCCTTTTGCTTGGCCAATATTGAAAGTTACAAATGTTCCAAGAGCACTGTGGTATTTGAATCTGTGTAATTATAGCTATAATGTTAATCATAGTCTTTATGGGATGATGGCATATTTTACAGTTGGTGAAAATAATTACTGCGAACCTTCTGACAGTCACTGCATTCACTTTTCTTTGCCTCAGGATGTGGGCAATGCTGACGAGGTCGCATTTGCTGGCCCTCCATAGTTGACCTCAGCAGGTGGTGATGAGCTGCCTTCGTGAAGCAGCAATTATTTTCACAAATGAGAGGCTTGCTCGATCACTTCAGAGGACGTTAAAAGTCAACCAACTAGGAACTGAAATTCCACCGGGATTCTCCGATCACCACCCCCCCCCCCGCCCATAATTCCAGAGGGAGTTCAGCTCTATAGCAGATGACATTTAATACAGAGAAGTGTGAAGTGATTCATTTTAGTAGAAAGAATGAGGAGAGGCAATATAAACTAATGTTAAAGGTGGTGCAGGATCGGAGAGACCTGGGGTGTACATACACAACTTGTTGCAGGTGGCAGGACAAGTTGAGAAAGCTGTTAAAAAGGCATGCGGAGTCCCTAGCTTTATACATAGAGGAATAGAGTACAAAGGAGGAAGTTATACTAAACCTTTTGATGTGTATGCAATAGCTGTTAGACTGAGTACTGTTTAACTCCAAGAGGTATAACCTTGGCTCTGCTTTATTAAGGCCCAAAGTGACTAATATACAAAATGACGGGCCTTTTATACTTGGGCTGCACGCCTCCAACAGTGATGCCACCTAGTGGCTAGTGATCCCAAAAGTACATACATGACAATACCCCCCCCCCCGCTCTGAGATATTAACACAGTCTTTTACAAATTGAGACGGTCCGGTGTTTTACTCTCCCAGGTTGATGGCTCAGTTCAACTCCAGCCTTGGGTGAGTGTTCAGAGCCTGTTGTGACTGGAGGCTGGGTAGGAGTGGCAATGGCCATGTCAGGGATTGAAAGTCCATTTTCATTGAAGATGTCAGTGGTTAAAAGTCCCGATTTGCTGATGAACACTGAGTCCTCTGATGACTGGGGCTGGATTGGTTGGTCATCGATTGTCTCTTCCTCTGACTGTTCCCCTTCGTCTGTGTGCTACAGCTTTGTCTGATCCATATGTTTCCTGCATGTTTCCCCATTTTTGAGCTTGACAATGAATACTCTGTTGCCCTCCTTGGCCGTGTCAGTACCAGCGATCCACTTGGGACCCTGACCATAATTCAGAACATATACAGGATTATTTATAGAAATATCGCATGACACAGCTGCAGGATCGTGATACCCTTGCTGACTTTGTCTTCTATATTCAACATTATTCAAGTCAGGGTGTACAAGAGATAGCTTGGTCTTAAGACCTCTCTTCATCATAGTTTACGCAGGATCACCTCATGGTTGATGCTGATTATAAAGAAGTCCCGCAGCATGTCTGCCAACACAGCCCCGAACTTACGTGGTCCCGCTAGACGTCTCAGGTCAGCAACGAATTCCACCGCATTCTGGCCCTCTGAACGGACGTGCGTATAAAATCTGTATCTCGAGATGATGATGCCTTCATCTCCCTCAGGTGGTCCTGTACCAGTGTACACAATTCTTTATATGTCTTCTCTGTTGGACTCACAGGCAGGAATAGATTCTTTATCAGACCATAAATTTTTGGACCGCAAACCGTGAGGAACACCACCCAGTACCGATCTGCATCGCCGATCTCCTCCATTTTATTGGCCACGAAGAACTGGCTCAAACGGCTCACAAAGTCTGCCCAATCTTCTCCTTCCACAAATCGCTCCAAAAATCCAATTGTGCTCATTTTTGCATGCAAAGGTTCTTGTTGCCTCGTCGCCAAATGTTGTGTATGCAATAACTGTTAGACTGAGTACTGTTTAACTCTAGCAGGTATAACCTTGGCTCTGTTTTATTAAGGCCCAAAGTGACAAATATATAAAATGGCTAGCCTTTTATACTTGGCCTGCACACACGTGCGTGCAGCCTAATGGCCTCCAACAGTGATGCCATCTAGTGGCTAGTGATCCCAAAAGTACATACATGACAATTTTATAAAACACTAGTTCGGCCCTAGCTGGAATATTGTGGCCAATTCTGAACACCTCACTTTAGGAAATACGTAAAAGCCTTAGAGGGGGTGCAGAGGAGATTTACCAGAATGGTACCAGGGATGAAAGACTTTAGTTACGTGGCAAAACTAGAGGAACTGGGGTTGTTCTCCTTCAAACAGAGCAGATTAGGAAAAGGGGAGGTGCAACGAGACCTGGGTGTCATGGTACATCAGTCATTGAAGGTTAGCATGCAGGTACAGCAGGCGGTTAAGAAAGCAAATGGCATGTTGGCCTTCATAGCGAGGTGATTTGAGTACAGGGGCAGGGAGGTGTTACTACAGTTGTACAGGGCCTTGGTGAGGCCACACCTGGAGTATTGTGTACAGTTTTGGTCTCCTAACTTGAGGAAGGACATTCTTGCTATTGAGGGAGTACAGCGAAGGTTCACTAGATTGATTCCCGGGATGGCGGGACTGACATATCAAGAAAGACTGGATCAACTGGGCTTGTATTCACTGGAGTTCAGAAGAATGAGAGGGGATCTCATAGAAATGTTTAAAATTCTGATGGGTTTAGACAGGTTAGATGCAGGAAGAATGTTTCCAATGTTGGGGAAGTCCAGAACCAGAGGTCACAGTCTCAGGATAAGGGGTAAGCTATTTAGGACCGAGATGAGGAGAAACTTCTTCACCCAGAGAGTGGTGAACCTGTGGAATTCTCCACCACAGAAAGTTGTTGAGGCCAATTCACTAAATATATTCAAAAAGGAGTTAGATGTAGTCCTTACTACTAGGGGGATCAAGGGGTATGGAGAGAAAGCAGGAATGGGATACTGAAGTTGCATGTTCAGCCATGAACTCATTGAATGGCGGTGCAGGCTCGAAGGGTCGAATGGCCTACTCCTGCACCTATTTTCTATGTTTCTATGTTTCTATGTTAAAGGGGGATTTGCTAGAGGTGTTCAAAATCATGAAGGATTTTGATAGGGTAAATAAGGAGAAACTGTTTCCAGTGGCAGAAGGGTCGGTAACCAGAGCACACAGATTTAAGGTAATTGGAAAAAGCACCAGAGGTGACATGAGGAAAGAAAATTACGCAGTGAGATGCTATGATCTGGAATGCACTGCCTAAAAGGGTGTTGGAAGCAGATTCAATAATAGCTTTCAAAAGGGAATTGGATATATAGTTGAAGGGGGGAAATTTACAGGGTTAATGGGGAAGATCAGGGAAGTGGGACTTTCAAGGGTCCAAGTCAATTAGGAAAAATTAGATAAACATAAACAAAAAAATTATATAGCGTCTTTAATATAGTGAAACTTTTTCATAGGAGCGTCATCAGAGATATTAGCCCAGGAGACCAAAAGATTGATCAAAGAGGTATTAAGCAATCTGAACAGGCCTTATTCACAATTGCCCTAATTTTTGTGGTCAGTGGCAAAATAACGGCGCTCACCGCTGACCTCGAAGAAAGCTGCCCACGAACTTTTAGTGGGCTCTGTGTCGTTGATTTCACTTTTCCCAATGTGACTTTCTAATTGGGGATCTGTGGCGTCCAGCAACAGTGATGTCAACAAGAGGCTAAGCAGTTAATCACATTTAAGAATTCTCACAGACAACAAACCAGGAAGTGAAAAGTAAGTTTAATTATTCAATTTTTATGATTTTACAGAAAGCAAAATAAAGATTTGGATATAGACATGGGATTTATGTAGAAGCTGAAATATCAAAATATTTTTTCTTATTTCAAAAATCTATGGAATTTTTATCATGAAATGGAGAAAATGACACGCCACAAATATAAAATTAGTTTTTCAGGGCCAGAGAGGTTGTTCAGCAAGAATTATGATTTAGTACCCAATTAAAAACTTGGTTACATCTCAGTCAACATGGCTTAACTTTTTCAAGGGATTTTACAATGAGAAAAGTGCATAAAAAGTGGAATTTCATGTCAATTCTGAGATTTCTAATTGATTTTCATCTGTGAAGACTTCAAAAGCACACTCTGTGGAGGAATAGGATATCAGTGACAGCAACTTCCGGATTTCCGTGTTCAACTGTGCATGTGCGGCTCCAGAATTTGCTGTCAGTTTTGCAGAGTAATGAGGCGAACGCTGACAGTTTTATTGTCATTATAACTGCAAATTGACAGCCATTAAATCATTACTTTTGGAAGAAATTTACTCTGTAACTTTCAGAATTCTACCTCAGAGCAATAAATGAGTGAAGTATGTTCCAAAATAAAGTATGCATGGTTTGTGGAGGGAAAGGGTTGATCAGCCAAGCATTGTTATTTTCTTCTGACTTTGATATTTGTATAGTTTTATGTTTGGAGATCTCACATAATACCAAACATGTTCTTCCTAAAGGTTGCAAAAGACTCATAAGTTCACTTACAACATTGTGATGTGACAGGTATTCAAAGAAGGAACTCAAAGTTCCTGAGGTAATTGGACACATGCATACATTTATTACTCATTCTCCCTTGGTACAAAAATAAAGTCACACGGACGAGAATTTCTAATCTCCTTTGAGACTTTGAGACTTAAACAAAACAAGCTTTATTTTTGATTTGTATTTAGCTAATGCTTACAGATGACTCCCTTCCTTGAAGGCATCTGTGATATTGGTGGCACGTACAAAACCCACAGTGTACTGAGTTCCCTCATCTGTTGACAGTCTGAGATCGCCTTTGAAAGGGGCTGTGCCAATGCCAGTGGATTCAAATGTTTTCAGACAAGTGTAATTCCTGGTGGTCTCTGAGTGCAGGTTACATACTGTGCCACCACAAGAATAAGGGAGGGCGAAAGCAGAATACAGGTCAATCTGAGCCACTCTCACACTCCTTGCAGTAGCCAAACCAGAAATAGATTGAGCATGGGGCCTGAGAGCTGGCCATCTCCCAGCACAGGATTGGGAAGAATATGAGTTATATTTGAAGCAAGAGTACCTTGGGGAGTCCAAAACTAGGGGCCATAAACATAAGATAGTCACTAACAAATCCAATAAAGAATTCAAGAGAAACTTCTTTAACCAGAGAGTGGTTAGAATGTGGAAATCGTTACCACATAAGAATATAAGAAATAGGAACAGGAGTAAGCCATTTGGCCCCTCGAGCCTGCTCCCCCATTTAATAAGATCATGGCTGAATGATCATGGACTCAGCTACGCTCCCCATAACTCTTTATTCCCTTACCACTCAAAGTCTGTCTATCTCCGCCTTAAATATTCTGGGGCAGAGAATTCCATAGACTTGAGAGAAGAAATTCCTTCTCATCTCAGTTTTAAATGGGCAGCCCCTTATTCTGAGACTATGTTCCCTAGTTTTAGTTTTCCCTATGAGTGGAAATAGCTTCTCTGCATCCATCTTGTCGAGCCCCCTCATTATCTTATATGTTTCGATAAGATCACCTCTCATTCTTCTGAACTCCAATGAGTATAGGCCCAAACTACTCAACCTATCTTCATAAGTCAACTACCTCATCTCCGGAATCAACCTAGTGAACGTTCTCTGAACGGCCTCCAATGCAAGTATATTCTTCCTTAAATACGGAGACTAAAACTATACACAGTACTCTAGGTGTGGCCTCACCAATAATACCCTGTACAGTTGTAGCAGGACTTCTCTGCTTTTATACTCTATCCCCCTTGCAATAAAGGACAGCATTCCATTTGCCTTCCTGATTACTTGCTGTACCTGCATACTAACTTTTTGTGTTTCATGCACAATTACCCCCAGGTCTCTCTGTACTGCAGCACTTTGCAATTTTTCTCCATTTAAATTATAATTTCCTTATCTATTTTTTCTACCAAAGTGGATAACCTCACATTTTCCCACATTATACTCCAGCTGCCAAATTTTTGCCCACTCACTTAGCCTGTCTATAATCCCTTTGCAGATTTTTTCTGTCCTCCTCAACAATTTGCTTTCCCACCCATCTTTGTATCATCAGCAAACTTGGCTACATTACACACAGTCCCTTCATCCAAGTCATGAATATAGAAAACATAGAAAATAGGTGCAGGAGTAGGCCATTCGGCCCTTCGAGCCTGCACCACCATTCAATATGATCATGGCTGATCATGCAACTTCAGTACCCCATTCCTGCTTTCTCTCCATACCCCTTGATCCCTTCAGCTCCCTTTTGAATATATCTAACGAACTGGCCTCAACAACTCTCTGCGGTAGAGAATTCCACAGGTTCACAATTCTCTGAGTGAAGAAGTTTCTCCTCATCTCGGTCCTAAATGGCTTACCCTTTATCCTTAGACTGTGACCCCTGGTTCTGGACCTCCCCAACATCGGGAACATTCTTCCTGCATCTAACCTGTCCAATTCCGTTAGAATTTTATCTGTTTCTATGAAATCCTCTCTCATTCTTCTAAATTCCAGTGAATATAAGCCTAGTCGATCCAGTCTTTCTTCATTTATAAGTCCCGCCATCCCAGGAATCAGTCTGGTGAACCTTCGTTGCACTCTCTCAATAGCAAGAATGTCCTTCCTCAGATTAGGAGACTAAAACTGTATATAATATTCAAGGTGTGGCCTCACCAAGGCCCTGTACAACTGCAGTAAGACCTCCCTGCTCCAATACTCAAATCCCCTAGCTATGAAGGCCAACATGCCATTTGCTTTCTTCACCGCCTGCTCTACCTGCATGCCAACTTTCAATGACTGATATACCATGACACCCAGGTCTCATTGCACCTCCCCTTTTCCTAATCTGTCACCATTCAGATAATATTCTGCCTTCCTGTTTTTGCCCCCAAAGTGGATAACCTCACATTTATCTACATTATACTGCATTTGCCATGCATTTGCCCACTCACCTAACCTGTCCAAGCCACCCTGCAGCCTCTTAGCTCACAGCTCACAGCTCCTCACGGCTCACACTGCCAATATAGAATGTAAATAGTTGAGGCCCCAGCACCGATCCCTGCGGCACCCCACTAGTTACTGTTTGCTAACTGGAAAATGACCCATTTATACTGGCTCTCTTGTCCCGACCACATGGACTGTTTGAGGCGAATGGCATTGAAGCATTTAAAGGGAAGCTAGATAAGCACATGTGAAAAAGTGGAATTGAAGGAGATGCAGGTAGGGTTGAAGAAGTAGGGTAGAGGAGGCTCGTGTGGCACATAAACATCGGCACAGGCCAGTTGGGCCAAATGGCCTGTTTCTGTGCTGTACATTCTATGTCATTCTATGTACATTAATGATTTGACGAAGGAATTGAATGTTATATCTCCAAATTTGCACTTGACACTAAGCTGGGTGTCAGTGCGAGCTGCAAGGAGGATGCTAAGAGGCTGCAGGGGGACTTGGACAGGTTAGGTGAATGGGCAAATGCATGGCAGCTGCAGTATAATGTGGATAAATGTGAAGTTATCCACTTTGGTGGCAAAAACAGGAAGGCAGATTATTATCGGAATGATGACAGATTAGTAAAAGGGGAGGTGCAACGAGACCTGGGTGTCATGGTACATCAGTCATTGAAGGTAGGCATGCAGGTAGAGCAAGCAGTAAAGAAGGCAAATGGTATGCTGGCCTTCATAGCGAGGGGATTTGAGTATAGCAGCAGGAAGGTCTTACTGCAGTTGTACAGGGCCTTAGTGAGACCACTCCTTGAGTATTGTGTGCAGTTTTGGTCTTCTAATCTGAGGAAGGACATTCTTGCTCTTGAGGAAGTGCAGCGAAGGTTCACCAGACTGATTCCTGGGATGGCAAGACTGATATATGAGGAAAGACTGGATCGACTAGGCTTATACTCACTGGAATTTAGAAGAATGAGAGGGGATCTCATAGAAATGTATAAAATTCTGATGGGATTGGACAGGTTCGATGCAGGAAGAATGTTCCCGATGTTAGGGAAGTCCAGAACCAGGGGTCACAGTCTAAGGATAAGGAGTAAGCCATATCGGACCGAGATGAGGAGAAACTTCTTCATTCAGAGAGTCGTGAATCTGTGGAATTCTCTGCCACAGAAAGTTGTAGAGTCCAGTTCGTTGGACATATTTAAAAGGGAGTTAGATGTGGCCCTTATGACTAAAGGGATCAGGGGGTATGGAGAGAAAGCAGGAATGGGGTACTGAGGTTGCATGATCAGCTATGATCATATTGAATGGCGGTGCAGGCTTGAAGGGCTGAATAGCCTGTTCCTGCAGTTATTTTCTATGTTTCTATGGATCTATGTAAGATGACAGTGACATATGAACACTGGAATGTTGGAACTGGAGTCGGCCATTCGACCCCTAGAGCCTGTTGCACCATTCAATTAGATCATGGCTGACCTGTATCTGTTTTATTTTAATACAGTAATGCAATCACCAGAAAGAAAAACAGATTTACTGATCATTTATTTCACTGTACTTTGCTTCCAGGTGTTTTGATGTGCTATTGAATGGTACAGAAAAGGTGGACACAGGTTCAAAACCAGTGATAGGTAAATAATGTCAGAAAGTTCTTTACACAAGATGATCAATAATGGAATAATAATCCAAGAATAACATTGGGGACAAAAGTTCTGGGATCATTTAAGGAACAGTTGGATGCTGTGATGATGAGATTGTAACAACAACAACAACTTGTATTTTTATAGTGCCTTTAATGTAGTGAAACATCCCAAGGTACTTCACAGGAGTATTATGCGCTAAAAATTTGACACCGAGCCGCATAAGTAGAAATTAGCGCAGGTGACCAAAAGCTTGGTCAAAGAGCTTTTAAGGTTTTAAGGAACGTCTTGAAGGAGGAAAGAGAGGTAGCGAGGCGGAGAGGTTTAGGCAGGCAGTTCCAGAGCTTGGGGCCTAGGCAACAGAAGGCACGGCCCACCAATGGTTGAGTGATTATAATCAGGGATGCTCAGGAGGACAGAATTAGAGGAGCGGCGACAACTCGGGGGGTCTGTAGGGCCGGAGGAGACTATAGAGATAGGGAGGGGTGAGGCGGTGGAGGGATTTGAAAATAAGGATGAGAATTTGAACTTGAGGCGTTGCTTAACCGGAAGCCAATGTAGGTCAGCGAGCACAGGGGTGATGGGTGAGCGGGACTTGGTGCAAGTTAGGACACAGGCTACTGAGTTTGGATCACCTCTAGTTTACGTAGGGTGGAGTCTCTCTCGATGGGTGGGTGAATGGATCGATAAGCCAGGAGGCACTAAATGGTCTCATGATCTTTTGACAAGGCACTATATAAATGCACAGCATTCATCTTTATTAATCTTTATTAATCTGATGAAGAGGTCATTAACTTTAATAGTCAATGGTATAAAAGAACACAGCAATGACTAAAATAAAGTATTCTTTTTTATTTGTAAGATGAAAATAAAGTCACCGACAATTCATTAAAATTGTCTTTATCTTTAAAAGATCAGTGTTACTCTTGTGGGCAAACATCTGTTGCAGTCTTTCTCACTCATTCAGTAAATGTAGAATGGTCGTGATACCAGCTGAGCACTTCTGCCAGTGTCAAAAACCAGTAGAGAGGTTTGAGCATCTTACACACACCAGCACCACTCTCAAAACTGAGCGGCTGCAGCAGTTGATGAGATAGAATTGTAAAATCGGGCAGCATAGAAGGAGGCCATTCGGCCCATCCTGCCTGTGCTGGCTCTTTGAAAGAACTGTCCAATTAGTCCCACTCTCCTGCCCTTTCCCCACAGCTCTGCAAACATTTCTTTAGCAAGTATATATGAAAGATCACAGTCTTTAGCAAGTATATATGAAAGATTTGCATTTATATAGTGCCTTTCGAAACCTCAGGATGTCCCAAAGTGCATTACGGCCAATTAAATATATTTGAAGTGTATTCACTGTTGTAATGTTTGTCCAATTCCCTTTTGAAAGTTACTATTGAATCTGCTTTCATCAACCTTTCAGGCAGTGAATTCCAGATCGGAACTCACGCTGTAAAAACATTTCTCCTCTTCTCCCCTCTGGTTCTTGTGACAATTATCTTAAATCTGTATCCTCTATGTTGTGTATAGAAGATCTCCATGAGGCTGAGTACTGTGAGCTAAACTTAGTGTGACCTTAGTCTTCTTTATTACAACTCCAGAGTGCCTAAACAACATGGCAGCCAACCTTTTATACTCGCCCTGCACATGTGTGCAGGTGACCATTGGGACTCCAACAGTCACGCCCTCTGGTGGCAAGTATTACATAGTTACATACGTAACATTCTGGTTACTGACCCTCCTACCTACGGAAACAGCTTCTCCTTATTCACTCTATTAAACACCCCTTACAGATAAGGGAAATCATTCCACTATCTTAGTTTCTCAGAGAGATCCTAACAAGCTCACTTTCATTTATTTTCAACTTTTCTTACCATTATAAGATTGGTGTACTGAGCATGGCTGTAACCTCGAGATACAGCATCTCATCTTTCAATTAGGCACTCTTTACGGCCTCCTAAACTCAACATCAACAGATTCAAGTCATAACCCCGGCCCCACATTTGTTCAAATAGCAGCTGTTGATGATTCTGCCATTCCCATTTCATCATCATAGGCAGACCCTCGAAATCAAGGAAGACTTGCTTCCACTCTAAAAGTGAGTTCTTAGGTGACTGAACAGTCCAATACAGGTGTCACGTATCTCACACTACTGTATATAACTGTATCTTACCATGCTATACATGACTGTAACTAGATATGACCTGTAACCACAAGCATACTTTACTACCAGGGGTGCACTTGCAGGAGACACTGTATACCTGTTCCACACAGGTATATAAAGGCAGGTCTCAGGCAAGTGCGGCACTCGAGAGCTGTGAAATAAAGGTGCAGGTCCAGAGTGACCTTGACTTCAGCATGTGCCTCGTGTAAGTCTGTACTGCAGAGTCAGGACTTCACAGTGGCGATGAGTTATGGGATCACAGAATCCACAGAATGGCTACCAACGGCTCAGATGAGAAATACAATGCTGGAGACAATTGGGAGGACTTTATAGAAAGGCTCTAGCAAAGCTTTGTAATGAAAGACTGGTTGGGTGATGATAAGACAGACAAGAGAAGAGCCCATCTCTTATCCAGCTGTGGCTCGAAAACATACGCCTTAATGAAGGATCTGTTGGCACCCGAGAAACCAGCAAGCAAGTTGTTTGAGGAGTTGAGCACACTGGTGAGAGACCACCTGAAGCCAGCGAGCAGCCTACACATGGCCAGACACAGGTTCTACAACTACATATGCTGTGTGGGCCAGAGCATACCCGACTTTGTGGCGGAACTTCGGAGGCTGGCTAGTTTATGTGAGTTCTCCGATGAACTAAGGAGAGAAGTACTGAGAGACTTTTTTATTGCAGGAATAGGCCACGCAGGCATATTCCGAAAGCTTATAGAGACCAAGAACTTGATCCTAGAGGCAGAAGCACTGGTCGCACAGACATTCTTAGCAGGAGAAGAAGAAACGAGGTTGATCTATACTGCAGGAACGACAACTAACGAAACATCGGAACAAGGGATTCACAGCGTGAGACAAGCCGCTACCCCCACACACAGACAAAGACAGGAGAGCAGGACTTCAACAGCAGGCAGTGGCGCCAGAAGCCATCAAGGGCCACATGAACGGCCGTTCACACCTCATCAACCCACAATGCGAGCAATCAACTACAGACTGAGAGAAGCTCAAGAAAGATCAGGCAGACACAGCTCATCCTTCGGAAACAATGGAAGCGGTCTGTGCTGGAGATGGGGGGAAGGCACTCAACAAGGGGGTGTCGATTTCAGCATGCTGTTTGCAGAAACTGCAACTATACAGGGCATCTGGCTCACATGTGCAGAAAAACAGCAGCTCGGCTGGTATACGAATCGGAAGGGTCGGAAAGCGGACCAGAAGATGGTGGGGACAGTGCCCGGGACGCCGAGGTACAGCGGGTCAACACGATCAATGTCCACTGTTCTTACAACAAGACGCCTCCAATAATGATGAGGGTCCTACTCAACGGGATACCCGTCAGTATAAACTGGATACGGGAGCTAGTCAATCTCTCATGAGCGTCCAACAATTTGAACAGCTGTGGCCGCACAAGAGCAACAGACCAAAACTCACAAGGATCGACACCAAACTAAGGACCTATACCAAAGAAATTGTCCCAGTCCTTGGCAGCGCCATGCTCTCAGTCACACACAAAGGGACGGTGAACCGACGTCCTCTGTGGATTGTCCCCGGAGATCTCCCAGCACTGCTGGGGAGAAGCTGGCTGGCAAAACTAAATTGGAAATGGGATGATGTTCACGCCATGACGTCAGAGGAACGGACCTCCTGCTCAACAATTCTAAATCGTTTTGAACATCTTTCAGCCAGGTGTGGGCACCTTCAAAGGGGCCAAAGTTAAAATCTACATCACACAGGATGCCAGACCGGTCCATCACAAGGCTAGAGCTGTGCCTTATGTGATGAGGGAAAAGATTGAACACGAACTGGACCGACTTCTGCGGGAGGGCATTATCTCACCCATGGAATTTAGCAACTGGGCAAGTCCATCATCCCCGTCATGAAGCCTGATGGATCCGTACGAATCTGTGAGGATTACCATAAACAGAGTCTCCCTACAGGACCAATACCCGCTGCCCAGAGCGGAGGACCTATTTGCCACATTGGCTGGAGAAAAACTTTTCTCGAAACTAGATCTCACACCTGCGTATATGACGCAAGAACTGACCGAAGAGTCTAAGCTACTCACCACCATCAACACACATCGAGGCCTTTTTATGTACAATCGATGCCCATTCGGTATCAGGTCGGCAGCTGCTATATTCCAGGGCAACATGGAGAGTCTGCTCAAGTCCATCCCAGGTACGTTGTGTTTCAAGATGACATACTCATCACGGGCAGGGACACCGACTCCCATTCCCGCAATTTAGAGGAAGTACTAAGTCGATTGGATCGGGTAGGCCTAAGAGTTAAGAAATCCAAGTGTCTGTTTCTCGTGCCCGAGGTTGAATTTTTGGGCAGAAGGATTGCCGCTGATGGAATCCGCCCAACAGAGTCCAAAACAGAAGCAATTCGTCTGGCACCCAGGCCCCGGAATGTCTTGGAACTGCGCGCCTTTCTCGGGCTACTCAATTACTTTGGGAACTTTATGCAGAACTTGAGCATGCTGCTGGAGCCTCTTCATGTGCTACTCAGAAAGGGGTGCGATTGGTTTTGGGGGTCACCCAAGAACGTGCCTTCAATAAGGCATGCAACCTTCTATGTTCCAACAGTGTTTTAGCCTTTTTTGACCCAGGTAAAAAGCTAGTTCTTACATGTGTTGCGTCAGCATACGGGATCGGGTGCGTTTTACAGCACGTCAATGATGCGGGTAAATTACAACCCATTGCTTATGCCTCCAGGTCACTTTCGCGGGCGGAGCGCGGGTACGGTATGGTTGAGAAGGAAGCGCTCGCGTGCGTGTACGGTGTCAAAAAGATGCACCAATACCTTTTTGGGGCCAAGTTCGTGTTAGAAACCAACCACAGACCCCTCACGTCCCTGCTAACCGAGTGCAAGGCAATAAACGCCAACGCCTCGGCGCGCATTCAGCGGTGGGCACTCATGCTGGCGTCTTACGACTACACGATAAGGCACAGACCCGGCACAGACAACTGTGCCGACGCGCTCAGCAGGCTACCCCTGGCGACCACGGAAGGGTCCAACGAACAGGACTGTGAGATGGTCATGGCAATCAATGCCTTTGAAGCCACAGGTTCGCCCATGACGGCTCGCCAAATCAGATCCTGGACGACCAGCGACCCCTTAGTTAAAAGATGTGTTTTAACTGGTGATTGGGCAGAGGCTCGCGGAGATCAAACCTTTCCATAGGCGCATGCATGAACTATCACTACAGGCAGACTGCCTGATGTGGGGCAGCCGAGTAGCTATGCCCTTGCGAGGCAGAGAGGCATTTGTCCGGGAGCTCCACCGCGAGCACCCGGGGATCGTCCTTATGAAGGCCATAGCCAGCTCCCACGTCTGGTGGCCTGGCATTGACGCAGACTTGGAGCTCTGCGTCCGGCGGTGCACCATTTGTGCCCAACTCAGTAATGCCCCCAGGGAGGCCCCCCTAAGCCCCTGGCCCTGGCCCTGGCCCACCAAACCGTAGTCGCGGGTGCATGTAGTTTATGCGGGCCCATTCATGGGCAAAATGTTCCTCGTAGTCGTTGATGCAATTTCAAAGTGGATCGAGTGCACCATTTTAAACTCGAGCATCACCTCCACCACTGTGGAGAGCCTTAGAACCAGGTTTGCAACGCACGGAATTCCTGACATATTGGTCAGTGATAATGGTCCGTGCTTCATTAGCACAAGGTTTTATAGTTGACCACGGCATAAATCACGTTAAGACGGCACCGTTCAAGCCGGCCTCCAATGGCCAGGCAGAGAGAGCAGTGCAAATCGTTAAACAAGGAATGCTAAAGATCCAAGGTCCCACGCTGCAGAGCCGCCTGTCGCGACTGCTGCTGGCATACAGATCTCGTCCACATTCGTTGACTGGGGTTCCCCCCGTGCAACTATTGATGAAACTGACCTTAAAGACTAGACTCTCGTTAATCCTCCCAGAGATACATGAAATTGTTGAGGCAAAGCACCGGAAGCTAACTGAGTGCCATGACCGAAATTCGAGGGGGAGGTGGAATGAGATAGGAGACAAAGTGTTTGTGCTAAACTGTGGCAGGGGTCCCAAATGGCTTGCAGGGACAGTAACAGGCAAGGAAGGAAACAGGCTACTTGTGGTACAAATGGACAATGGCCAAACCTGCCGGAGGCATGTAGACCAAGTCAAAAGTAGATTCACCAACAACACTGGAGAACCAGAGGCAGACTACAATGTGGAACTCACACCACACCTGGTGGACAGACAGAGGGAACAACCGGAGGAAAGGGCAGTCTCAACAGACAGCCCAGGCGAGATACCAGCAATCATACTGAATGAAACAGACAGCCCAGGCGAGATACCAGCAATCACACCGAAAGAAAAATAGGCACCAAGGCAAACAACTGAACCACAACTAAGACGCTCCACGCGAGAGCGTAGACCACCTGAGAGACTGAATCTATAAAGACAATAAGACCTTGGGGAAGGGTGATGTAATGTATCTCACACTACTGCAAATAACTGTATCTTACCATGCTATATATAACTGTAACTAGATATGACCGTTAACCCACAAGCATACTTTACCACCAGGGATGCACTTGCAGGAGACACTGCGTACCTGTTCCACACAGGTATATAAAGGCAGGTATCAGGCAAATGCGGCACTCGAGAGCTGTGAAATAAAGGTGCAGGTCCAGAGTGACCTTGACTTCATCATGTGCCTCGTAAGTCTGTACTGCAGGGTCAGGACTTTACAACGGGAATTACAATCTCTGTCACAGGTGGGACAGACAGTGGTTGAAGGAAAGGGGGGGCGGGGAGCCTGGCTTGCCGCACGCTCTTTCCGCTCCCTGAGCCTGATTGCTGCATGCTCTCGACGACGAGACTCGAGGTGCTCAGCGCCCTCCAGGATGCTCTTCCTCCACTTAGGGTGGTCTTTGGCCAGGGATTCCCAGGTGTCGGTGAGAATGTTGCATTTTATCAGGGAGGCTTTGAGGGTGTCCTTGAAACGTTTCCTCTGCCCACCTGGGGCTCGCTTGCCGTGTAGGAGTTCCGAGTAGAGCGCTTGCTTTGGGAGTCTTGTGTCAGGCAGGCGAACAATGTGGCCCGCCCAACGGAGCTGGTCGAGTGTTCCCATTTACACCTCCTCCAGACCCATCTTTTGTTTCTTTACTTGTTCAATTACCATCTCCTTTAGTTTTGTACAACATCCCTTTTATCATTTAATCTCTCTTGCCTTCCACAGTATCACAGACCTTCCCTTGCCTCCCCTCCCGCTTTCCCTGCTCCTGCACTTGCTTAAAAGTCTAACTTTCTCCAGTTCATCAGGTCATCGACCTGAAATGCTAACTCTTTCTCTCTCTCCACAGATGCTGTCTGACCTGCTGAGAATTTCCATCATTTTTTGTTTTTATTTCAGATTTCCAGCATCCGCAGTATTTTGCTTTTGTATCGATGTTAATGGTGTGATGAGACTGCTGTTATTTGTGCAATAAAGGTATAAACTGAACACTGTTTAACTAAACAAGGTACAACCTTGTTCTGCTTTATTACGGCCCAAAGTGCCTGACTCACAAAATGGCTGGCCTTTTATACCAGAGCAGCACCATGTGTGTGGTGCTCATTGGCCTCCAACAATGACTGGTGGCTACAAACAGCATGTACATACATGACAATACCCTCTTCTGAGATCTTATGACAGTCTTTCACAGGTTGAGACGGTCCGGTGCTTTACGTTCCGCGGTTGACCGTCTCAGTTCGATTCTGGCCTTGGGTGAATGTACAGAGTCTGTTGTGGCTGGTGGCTGGATGGCTGACTTGTTAGGGGTGGCAGTGGCCATGCCAGGAATTGCAAGTCCATTTTTATTGAACAAGTCTGTGATGGAAATTCCGGGTTCACTGATGACCCTTGAGTCCACTGAAGACTGCTGGTAGGTTAGTTGGTCGTCGACGGATTCTTCGTCCAACTGCTCTGGTTCGTCTGTGTGCCTCAGCTTTGTTTGATCCATGTGTTTCCTGCAAGTTTGCCCATTCTTGAGCTTAATGATAAATACTCTGTTGCCCTCCTTGGCCATGACCGTACCAGCGATCCATTTGGGATTCCGACCATAATTCAACATATCGACAGGATCATTAACAGAAATCTCACGTGACGCAGTTGCACGATCGTGGTACCCTTGTTGACTCTATCCTCTGTATTCAACATGATTACTTAAATCCGGGTTTACAAGAGATAACTTGGTCTTAGGATTGGACAGGTTAGATGCAGGAAGAATGTTCCCGATGTTGGGGAAATCCAGAGCCAGGGGTCACAGTCGAAGGATAAGAGTTAAGCCATTTAGGACCGAGATGAGGAGAAACTTCTTCACTCAGAGAATTGTGAACCTGTGGAATTCTCTACCACAGAAAGTTGTTGAGGCCAGTTCGTTCGATATATTCAAAAGGGAGTTAGATGTGGCCCTTACGGCTAAAGGGATGGAGAGAAAGCAGGAATGGGGTACTGAAGTTGCATGATCAGCCATGATCATATTGAATGGTGGTGCAGGCTCGAAGGGCCGAATGGCCTACTCCTGCACCTATTTTCTATGTTTCTATGTTAAGACTTCTTTCATCATGAGTTCAGCAGGCGAGACCCCTGTGAGTGTGTGGGGTCTTATCCTGTAACTCAGCAGTATGCAAGACAAGTGGGTCGGCAGTGACCCTTGGGTTACTCTCCTCATGCTTTGCTTGATAATTTGTACTGCACATTCTGCTTGCCCGTTAGTCGCAGGCTTGAACGGTGCTGACCTTACATGTTTTATGCCGTTAAGTTTTACAAACTCCTGAAACTCCTGACTGGTGAAGCTCCACCCATTGTCGCTCACCACTATGTCAGGCAGACCATGTGTCGGGAACATGACATAGAGATTCTCTATGGTTGCCGTGGACGTACTGGATGACATGATTATACATTCTATCCACTTCGAATAAGCATCCACCATCACTAAAAACATCTTGCGCAGGAAGGGACCTGCAAAATCTACATGGATCCTGGACCAAAGTTTGGATGGCCATGACCACAGACTCAGTGGCAATTCCGCTGGTGCTTTGCTGAGCTGCATGCACTGATGCACGCATGCTTCCAGCTCAGAATCAATTCCTGGCCACCATACGTGGGACCTGGCGATGGCGTTCATCATCACTATACCAGGATGTGTGCTGTGTAACTCATGCACAAACATCTCTCTCCCTTTCTTAGGCATTGCAACTCGATTGCCCCACAATATACAATCTGCTTGAATAGACAGTTCGTCCTTGTAACGAATGTACTGTTTGGGCTCCTCGCACATTTGCCTAGGTATGGCGGACCAATCCCCTTTGAGGATGCAACCCTTTACCACTGATAATATCGGGTCCTGGCTGGTCCAGGTTTTAACTTGTTGAGCTGTGACAGGGGTACTTTCACTCTCAAAAGCATCCATGATTAACATTAAATCTGCCGATTGTGGCGTTTCCACCTCTGGTGTGGGCAATGGCAACCGGCTCAAAGCATCGGCACAATTCTCTGTGCCAGGTGTAGAGGGTGGTGTGGGGATCAGGTTCACCTCTGACCTTCTGAGCAGTTCGAATCACTCCCACTCCCTGGGTTCTAGACTTTGGATTTATTTGGGGATGTGACAAAGTGCAACAGACAACTGGTTTTGATGCAAGAAACTTTGATTTTATTCAGGAAAGAAAAGTACGTCAAAACTTGCAATCTCTAAAATAAGGAACACTTTATTACACATACAAAAGGGGTTACAGAAAATAATGCACCTCCCACCTCCCAATGCCTAAATCTGACTAGGTTAAACTTTAGGGCAACAGGGATAATGCTCACCAATCCTCTTATTGACAGTTAGCGTTGGTTCACGGTTTCGGGGTTTGCTTGATTCTGTAGGTTCTGCTTTCCATACCCCGAACATCGTGGAAGACTACTTGCTGCGTAGTCTTCAGTTGGGTTGAGTCCGCTGATGCGGTAAGGCATGGTTTATAGGGTGAGTACCCACTTTCTTCTTGTAGGAGTAGGGCTTTGAGTTACTTTAGGTAATGTTTCACCCATTGTAAGCCAGGAATAGATTGTAGAGTGGAAAACTTTCAAATCTTCGGTTTCTTCTCGAGTAGTTTCTTTCTTAGGATTCGTCGATCGCGGTGGTTCAATGTTACCACGTTGGCTGTGGTCAGTTGTTGCCGCGATGAGTTGGCGATGTCCGAAGTCACTGGGAACTGCTTTTCTCTGCCCTTTTGATGATGTTCTTCCTTCTTCTTCGGTAGCAGAACAGTGTAACCCAGGAGTGCTGTCGAGGCCGAAGACGCTGATGAAGCAGATAGTGCAGTGAAGGCTCTAGTTGCTCAGAAGGCTCATCAGCAGGCTGATTATGCTTTGAGAGCCTTTCTAATCTGCGCGCCAAATCAAACCCAATTCTTTGTCTTAGTTTTGGCGGGCTTGATAATTCTTTGTTAAATTTTGGCGGGCTCGTTAACGATAACTTGTTTAGGATGTGTCGATCTGTTGGATTCGAGTTGCGATTGTAAAAATTAATTTTGGTGTTTACATTGTCTGCCTAAGCCTGGGTTTTCCATGCAGGCCGGGTAGGTGATTAACATTGTGCATTTGCTGGATGGGTTTCATGCTGAGAGCTATAGCTGGCTATCTCTGGGTCAATTGTTGAAATGTTAATGTCTCCTAGGGAGCAGAGTTTTTGAGTTTAAACAGTTCCCCAGACAATTTGTTTAGCTCTAATATCCCAAATACTGGCTTTTTCAGAGGTTCGTAGCCCTTTTCCCTTGCAGACCCATGCATCTTTTAAAATCCCAAAGTTCACCTTAAGCCAGTTCAAAATGATCCTTCCTTAGGGTTTCTTCACACAGAGGGGTAATCTTTGAATTTTGAGAAACTTCAAGTTTTACAGTCCCCCCCTGTGATACACTACATGCGAGAGTGTCATGCTAAGTGAGCAAAATTCTTGATTCCCGAGAGCCAACCTTCCCCTATATTTACCGAACTAAAACTTAAACGTACATTACCCTTCTGAACTGTAATGCAGTTTACAGGCAAATACAGTCATTCCAATTACATTACAGCATGGAGGGGGCCCAATGCCCTTCCATTACTCCGGTTTTACAGAAAAATAAAGCACACAATCAAAACACACAAGTAAAACTCTTACAACACTTGACCTCTGTTTTTACAGCAGGTAAAATCACAAAAAAACAAAACAGACATTACAATATGGTGTTTCCCTTCCCGATGCGATCCCCAAGTTTAGGTAGGGAGCATTCAGCATCCTTTGGTGCCGGGAACGACGGCCTCTGCCTCTCACTCGGCAAGTGATACACCACAAGTAAAGAATAATCGTGAGTTGACAGACAATTAAAACATGGGAAGCTATTCTGACCCCGGATGGGACTTCTATGCTTCTGAAAATGTCCCACCAGGGTGGAATTGTGATCTCCAGAATTTTCCTCCCTATCTCAATTGCTTTCTGTTCTAGAGTGTAGAAATGTTTCTGTGAGATTATTACACCTTTCAGTAGAGCAGTAAGATATTCGGGTAGAGGGAGAATTTCATAGCCAAAATGTGCAACATAATCTTGCAGGTTTGTGATGTTTTCACCTCCAGTGAGGTGAATAGTGGAGGGTTCGGGAATGGGGACAATCCGTTCCTGGGCCACTTGAACTTCTGCCTTGGGTTTAAAACAGAAACTGCTGTCACTGACCGGACACCAGAAGTGTTGTTCATGCTGGTAGTGGGGCGCACTGGTGGTGACACGATATTTCCCACCCCCTATGTATGCTGCCTGTGGAGGAACATGCTCTTGTGCCATTACCTCCATGGTACAGTTGATAAGCTGTGCGCCAGCAGCTTTAAACCCGCACTGTGATTTAGAATAGGTGTTCAAGTGCTGGGCACCCAGAGAGGTCAGTACCTGTCACAGCGTGCTCCCACTTTATGACATAAGGTGGGACCGCTGTGAAATGAACGTATGCACCTCCTTGAATGACCCCAATGTTCCCCAATGTGCGGGTCGGGCTGTCCCACTCTTGACCGGCATCCTTAGTACTATCCCCATGATGGTGTGATTAGAACGCCCGCAATCTACTGGGACAGGGTAGACTTCAGAAGCTAAACAGAGCTGATATCGACTTCGTGAATTACAATACGGGTGGAGGGCTGCGCGATGCTTGTTGCTGATCCAGGAGGGGACTAAACCTTGCTTTAAATCCTCCAGGTTGTTACGGCCCTCGCCCAACAACCATGCCCCGTACAGCTCACAAACCTCATTCTGTGCAGCCTGGTCTGAAACATTCCTATCCTCCCGTATTAGTGCATTCACTGTTTGTGCGTGCCTTTCCAGCTCGGCAATAATCTTTTTCAAATGGTCCATCATAGACTGGTCCTCATGTAGCTCTGAGCCCACCACTCTTTTAGGATCTTTTGTAGTTGATTCTTTAAGTCATTATTTGCGTTTGCAGTTCTATATTGTCCATACTACTTATCGCAGAGGATCCTATATTATATGCAGTAAAAATGTCATTCCAGTTTCCCCTTCTTTGTCTCCCCATGCCCATAGTGTTGCCAACGTGTAGGGTGTATAAATCTGCTTTATCTACGTTGCCAAAATCTAACTCGTAAAATTTCTTGAACATTTCTCTGAGTAGGGCCTGGTATAGCTGCTCTGTTTCCTTCGGGCACCAGTCAGGTAAGTGCAACTCGGTAAGGTTTTAAATAATTGAAGCTACTACATAGTGTACCCCCTGGTATAACACCTTTTCGGTCGGTACCAGTATTAATCCATTCCCTGGTCCCTTGGTGGTGGTAGGACAGCTCTCTATTACTGTCCATACTGTCGGGGTCGTGGGCAGGGGTTTCAAAATGTGCGTGCTACAAGTTCGGTCGCATTGATTGGGCGCGGGGAATGTGGGACCGGACACGTGTGTAGGCTGGAATTCCACCCAATCTCCTTCCCGACATCTTGCCATTGCCTGGCGAAGGCAATCGATATGCCTGCGGGACAGACCCTCTCAGATCCCCACATGCATACATAAATCCCTGTTCAGACTCCCACCACTTGTTCCAACACACACTCACTCCCCCCTGTGTTCCCATGATGGTCCGGTAAGTATCGTTACTGTAAAGTCCTTACACAATACCACAAATCCACACGAGGCACATTCTATGGACAAGGTCACGCTGTGACTTGTACCTTTATTCACAGGACCAAGAAGTGATGACCCTGCGTGGGACCTCCCTTTATATACCTGGATGACCAGGTGACGAGTGTCTCCCACAAGTTCACCCCCTGTGGTCAATTTGTGCATTTCTTACGTATATACAGTATTGCAGTGTTGTTACATGAAGGTTGCATACATGACATCACTTCGCCCTCAACATCTTTTTGGTATCATAGGTTAAGTCTCTCGGGTGGTCTGCGCTCCCTCGTGGAGCGCCGCAGTTGGGGCTCTGGTTGTTGAGCCTTGGTATGCGTGTCTGTCACCTGTGGTGATTCCGGCCTGTCTGGGCTGACCACAGGGACTGTGCATGCTGCTGAATGTTCTTGTTGCTCGTTCACTGGCGGTGGTGTGAATACCATCTCATGATCTTCCTCAGGTTCCTCAGAGTCCATGCTGAACCTTTTTTTTACTTGGTCCAGATGCTTGCGGCATATCTGCCCGTTGGTAAGTTTAACCACGATGAGCCTATTCCCCTCTTTGTCTATTACAGTACCTTCAAGCCATTTGGGCCCCAAAGCGTAATTGAGAACAAATACGGGGTCACCAATTTCTATACATCTCCCCCTTGAATTACGGTCATGGTACTCATTTTGGGACTGGCGCTTGCCCTCAATAATGTCGGACAAGACAGGATGAATGAGGGACAGCCGAGTTTTGAGTGTACGTTTTATAAGGAGCTCCACGGGCGGAACCCCCGTGAGCGAGTGCGGTCGGGATCTATAGGCTAGCAGGAGGCGCGATAGGCAGCATTGAATGGAGGGTCCTTGAATCCGGAGCATGCCTTGTTTTATGATTTGGACCGCACGTTCCGCCTGGCCATTGGAGGCCGGCTTGAACGGTGCTGTCCTGACAGGGTTGATGCTATTACCCAACATCAACTCCCGGAATTCGTAGCTAGTGAAACATGGGCCATTATCGCTAACAAGGATGTCCGGCAAACCGTGGATCGCAAAGACCGCACGTAGACTCTCCACAGTGGTGGATGTCGTGCACGAATTCAAAATGATGCACTCGATCCATTTGGAGTAAGCATCAACCACGATGAGAAACATTTACCCCATGAAAGGAACCACGTAGTCTACGTGAATGCGTGACCACGGCCTGGTGGGCCAGGGCCACGGGCTGAGCGGGGCCTCCCTGGGAGCATTTCCAAATTGAGCACATGTCGTGCACCTGCGAACACAGTGTTGCAGGTCTGAATCAATTCCCGGCCATCAAACATGTGACCGGGCAATGGCTTTCATCAGCACGATGCCTGGGTGTTCGCTGTGGAGTTCCCTGATGAATGCTTCCCTGCCCCCCTGGGGCATGACTACCCGGCTGCCCCATAGTAGGCAGTCGGCTTGGATGGAGAGCTCATCCATCCGCCTGTGAAACGGTCTGACCTCCTCAGGGCATGCTCCGTGTGCGGGCGCCCAATCCCCAGTCAGGACACATTTCTTAATCAAAGATAGGAGGGGATCTCTGTTGGTCCAGATTTTGATCTGGCGGGCTGTGATGGGGGAGCCTGTGCTGTCAAAGGCATCAACAGCCATGACCATCTCCGCGCTTTGCTCCGCTGCCCCCTCGGTGGTGGCCAGTGGAAGCCTGCTGAGCGCGTCAGCGCAATTTTCAGTGCCGGGCCGGTGCCGGATGGTGTAGTCATACACAGCGAGCGTGAGAGCCCATCGCTGCATACAAGCTGACGCATTGGCATGGACAGCCTTGCTGTCTGAAACAGGGATGTTAACGGCTTGTGGTCCGTTTCTAACTCGAACCTCCTGCCAAAAAGGTACCAGTGCATCTTTTTCGCCCCATAGACACATGCGAGTGCTTCCTTCTCGACCATCCCATATCCACGTTCTGCTTGAGAGAGCGACCTGGAGGCATAAGCCACAGGTTGTAGTTGGCCCTCAGCGTTACCCTGCTGCAACACGCACCCAATCTGCATCACATGTCGGAACCAATTTCTTACGGGGGTCGTACAGGGTCAACAATGTATTTGAACAGAGTATGTTACGCGCCCGATTGAAAGCACGTTCTTGACAGTCCCGCCAAAACCAATCGCGACCCTTATGCAGGAGCACGTGTAGCGGCTCCAACAATGTGCTTAAGTTCAGCAGAAAGTTCCCAGAGTCCCAGAAATAAATGCAACTCCGATGTGTTGCAGGGCCTGGACACTCCTCCTCCCCCGCCATAAAAGTCTGAGCCAGCAACGCCGCCGCTTCCAAGGTCAAGTCCTTAGTCTCGATTAACTTTCTGAAAATCCTGGCATGACCGATGCCCTCAATAAAGAAATCCCTTAGCATCTCCCCCCTGCAGGCGTCTGTGAACTTACCGAGGCTGGCCAAGCGCTGGAGGTCCGCAACGAAGTCCGGTATGCTCTGTCCTTCCCGATGTCGGTGTGTATAGAATCTGTGTCGGGCCATGTGTACGCTGCTCGCCGGTTTGAGGTGCTCACCGATTAGTTTGCAGAGCTCTTCAAAGGTTTTGCCCGCCGGCTTCTCGGGTGCTAGCAGGTCTTTCATGAGCGCGTAAGTCTTAGGTCCACAGCTGGTCAGTGGATGAGCCCTTCGCTTGTCGACCACTGCATCTCCCAGCCAGTCTTTCGTGACAAAACTCTGCTGAAGCCTCTCAGTGAAATTGTCCCAGTCCTCACCAACACAGTACTGTTTCTCTGTGCTACCGGTGGCCATTCTCGTGGGTCATTGATTCCCGTTTCTCTTCGTCACTGTAAAGTTCTTACACGATACCACAAATCCACACGAGGCACATTCTATGGACAAGGTCACTCCATGACCTGAACCTTTATTCACAGGACCAAGAAGTGATGACCCTGCGTGGGACCTCCCTTTATATACCTGGACGACCAGGTGAGGAGTCTCTCCCACAAGTTCACCCCCTGTGGTCAAGGTGTGCATTTCTCAAGTATATACAGTATTGCAGTGTTGTTACATGAAGGTTACATACATGACAGTTACCGAGTCGTTCCCAGTCAGTTCTCTGGTCCCCCATGTCCTTGCTCATCTTCCTGAGCCACCACCATCTATTCAGGAGAATCTGTCCTTTACAAGTCAAACACACACGTTTTCCTTCTGTAACATTGACCAGCGCAGCAATGATCTGCATCCTGGGGCATGGGATGGAAGCTTCCCCGTTGGTAAACCCTGCCTGGCTGGAGTATCGAGTGGAGTTGGACCCCAGCCACCCTGGCCACCTTCCCTTGTGGAAATCAACGGCGAGCTCTTCCACACCCTGTGTGCCACCCCCTGCAGTCACGATCGGTGCTCTCTCTCCCGAACACCCATAAATGAGAGATTCTTCCACGTCACCTCAGTCACCGATGCTCACCCCCATCAGGGCGAGCAGGAGCAGGACCCTTTTCATGTCGATATCCTTCCTGTAAGGACACATAAAACAGATAGCCCAGCCCTGAGAAAAGCTCTCCGGCTCGACAAAAGGTGATCGAGTTACAACTTAAGCTTATTTCATAAAAAGCCCATGATTCCTTCATGGAAACTTAATAAAGTCTTGAATAAACTGAGCTGTCTTCATCCCAGTTTCTACATTGGAACTGATGTCTGTTTTAACTTCTGTCTCTTGGTCAGTTAGCTTCATAATCAGCACTGTAGCTTTGTCCAGAATTTTAATAGAGTATGGCATAGCAATTTTTCGTCTTCGTAGTGCCTCCTCTAATAGCTGCAAAGGTGGGTTCTTTCATACTCCCAACTACTACCAGGGCAATGTCACTAATTGTTCCTTTAAAAAATGTATAGGTGGATTCTTTCTTACTCCCAAGTGGGTTCTTTCATTCTCCCATATACTACCAGATCTAGATCACTTGTTGAACATCAGCTGCTGGCCAAAACTCCCTCATAACCGATTTTTATTCATCTCACTACTTCTTTACACATGGTTTCTTCTTGAGGTCGTGGTGACTTGAAATTCCTAAAATCTTAACTTAAACTAAAATTCTTAAAGATAAACAAACCTGAAACATTCTTAAACTCATATTGTACCATTATATACATCTGCCGCCCGTCTCCGGGTGGCCAGGTTAATCCCTGTTCTTCTCCTTTTGCGGCCTCTGGGCTGCTTGAATGGCCGGCAGGACCCGGAGTGTTCTAACCAGAGGTGTGTCTGAGTCCCACATGATCGGGGGAATGGCCCCTCCAGTGCTACAGCACACTGCCCCTTTAGGTGTAGCTGCTGAGTTTATTTCATTTTCTGTGGGTTCTGTGCAGCCTGAGGCTGCAGGCTGGGGACTCCCAGTTGGTGGCTGGTCCACCACTACCTCTCCCGTGAGTCCCTCACCGCCGAAGGCTGCTGGCTGGGGGTCCCTGTCTGCAGACTGAGCCCTGATCTTGGGTATTCTTTTACGGATGGCAAACCTCCCACTGGGATGCTGGTGACCATGGTGTCTTAGACCGTGGTGTGCGGGGAGTCCTTCTTAAGGTTCTGGCTACTGGGGGTGCGTCCGAGTCCCAAATGATTGGGGGATAGCTCCTCCAGTAATATAGTTCACCGGCCCAATCGGCACAATCTGTGAGACTGCAACGTCCCCTGTGGGCTTTCCACAGTCAGAGGCTGCTGGCTGAGGATCCCTGTCCCGAGAACGGTTCACTGTGCCTGGCTGCCCCTTGCGCTTAGCAGCTATCCTGGGGTTAAACAGTTTACACTGGTTTATGTGGAACCACTTTGTATGGCGGGGCATCTTTATGGCATAAACCATGGGGCTCGCCTTGTCGACAATGTGATACAGCCCCACGTACAGTGCCTCAAAAGCCCCTACTTGAGCGTAGTTCTGTACCATAACCTGGTCCCCTATCTCCCATTCGTGGTGTTTGCGGGGCTCTAGCAGCAGTCGGTTGCTCCGATGCTGTTTTCCCATGTTGTTAGCGGCCTGCCAGTGAATCTGTTTAAGGTGTTCAAACAGATTCCTGAAAAAGCTGTCCCAGCTCGCTTTCCTGAACTAACCTTCCGTGAGTACCGGGGCTAGTACATGGGTGAGGGTACGCATGGCTCTGCCGGTCATGAGCTCGTATGGGGAGTACCCCGTGCTCTTTGACTGGCTGGCCCGGATCCCCATGAGGACCAGTGGCAAGACCTCCCACCCACTTCTTGGGTGAGTCCCCCATCTCTTTACATAACCTTTACTTAATAGTGCAGTTTAAACGCTCCATGGCCCGGATGACTGCGGGTTGTGGACGACATGCCATTTCCCCTCGATGCCGAACACCTACTGTGGTAGTCCCCATCAGGAGAACACTTCCCTGAACAGGATCCTAGCTGTTCCCAGGGCAGTGGCTGTGCGGCATGGGAAGACTGCCACCCATTTAGTGAATATATCCACCAATACTAAGCAGTACTTGTAGGTAGTGGGTAGGGGCCCGATGTAATCGATCTGGATCGACTGCCAGGGTCCCTCTACCCTCCTGAAATGTCCCATAGACACCTTCCTTTTCTGGGGGTCGGGGTTGTTGGCCGCGCACACCAGACTGCTGGCGCAGAACTCGCGGACATCTTCCCTGAGTCCCAGCCACCACCCTGCCTGTTCTACCCATTGCCAAGTGGTCTCAGGTCCATGGTGTCCTGCTTCTGGACCATCATGGGCCAGCTGGAGGAATTCTCTCCAGTGTTGTTCCCATTGCTCCCCCCTGAACAGCATGCCTTCTTTAATGGCAATTGCTGCGGTGCCGTACGGGCTGTCTACCTTTTCCCCTTTAGCTAGCGTGTTCAGGACAGTTTTGAGGACAGGGTCTTGGATCTGAACCATTTTCAGGTCCGGGGGCAAAGCTACCGCTGCCCTCCCTGTCATCCCAATCCTGCCTCTAACCGCTGCAATGGAGCTTGGGTTGTACGGGTCCCAAAGCTTGCCCGTGCGAGCACCTTGCTTGGCCAATATATCAGCCTGCTGGTTTCCCTCGCTACGGGGTTCAGTGGTTGAATGTGCCTTCACTTTGTGTACATAGACCTTCCCTTCCTCCCCTATGGCTGCCATGATCTTTTCCAGTCAAGATTTAATTGTCAGGGGTCTCCCGTCTGCAGATGTGTATCCGTGACGGGACCAAATAGCCAGGTATTCCGTACACGAATTGCATGTGAACATACTATCCGAGCAAATTGTGTACAGTGTAGGGAATTCCACGGGGTGTGTGACCACATATTCCACCGCCAACAGTTCAGCATGCTGGGCACTCATGGTACTGGGGAGCTTAATCTCCAGGGCAATGCCTGTCTCTGGGTTTTAAACTCCACAGCCTGTGAGTTGTTCACCCGTAGATACAGTGCTTGAACCATCTACATAGATGTCTCGGCCTGTGGGGTGTAACCCGGTCCGAAAGCCTATGTTAACTTCCCATACCCCTTCTACGGAACACTGGTGGGCTGTCCCAAGATAGATCATGTTGGCTGCGAGCCTTGGCTCACAGAGACCTTTCACCCTTAGGTCCATCTGGGAGACGAGTAGGGTCCAGCGAGCAATGCAGGCACTGCTTACTGTCCCGTCCTTAATTCTCCCGTCCAGGAGCATCTGGGTGGGCGTATGGTGGGTAAGGAGTGTGATAGGGGACTCCCTTGTGAAGATCAATGATCTTTTCACAGCCCAGTGAGTGGCTAGGAGGTGCCTCTTACAGTTGGAGTACCCCTTCTCCACATCGGTGAGTATCCTGGAGGAGTAAACCACTGATCTCAGCCGGCTGTGCCGCTCCTGGAGCAGTACTGCGCTCAGACTGTCCCCACTGGCTGCTACCTCCAGGAAAAACTCCTTCACCCCATCAATAGCCCCTAGAGCTGGTGCAGTCTGCAGATCTTTCTTGAGTTGGATAAATGCTGCCTCGCAACCTTCGTCCCAATCCTACTCCACTCCCTTGTATAGGAGTCGGAGCAGAGGGGCTGCTGTGGCTGCATAATCCTCAATGAAGTCTCTGCAGTACCTGGTTAGCGCTAGAAAAGATCTTACTCCTGTTGCTGTGTTGGGGGCTGGTAACTCCTGCACTGCTTCCCCTCTAGCTTTGTCAATGGCTCTTTCCCCAGCACGCACAGCCAGTCCCAGGAACTTTATTTCCTTCTGGCCAATCTGTGCCTTCTTGGGATTCACTTTAAATCCCTCTTCCTTCAGCAGCTCCAGCAGTTCAGCCAGCAGTGGGCCATGCTCCTCCCCCTCATCGGTGAACAGGAGCAGGTCATCCACATACTGTACGAGCTGCTGGGGTCTGCTGAAGCTCTTTAAACAATTTGCCATACATTGATGGAAAATACTGTGGCTGTTGTGGAAGCCCCGAGGGAGACAGTTCCAAGTGTATTGCTGGCCTTTAAAGGTAAAAGCAAACTTGTACTGATCCTCTCTTCGTAAAGGGATGGACCAAAACCCGTTGGAAATATCCAGCACCGTGAAGGTGGTTGCGGAGGCTGGGATACTTCCAATGAGATCAGCGACAGCAGCAACAGTGGGTGCACAGACGGGGAATGTTACGGTTGAGTACTCGATAGTCCACCATGGCTCTCCAGGAGTTGTCCGGTTTCTTAACCGGCCACACTGAGAGTTCACATAGGTGGCTATTGGTCTCAATACCCACTGTTTAACCAAAGAACTCATGTCTGTTTCCATGTCTGCCTCTGCCTCCCTGGGGAAATTGTACTGCTTTTGCGGTCGGGTCATGGGGTCCCCATCTACGCTAACCTCGACCCTGTTTAACCTTCCACAGTCGTGTTTATGTGTGGCAAAAGCTGCAAGGTGTGCCCTCACAGACTCTTGGTAACCCATCGGAGTGTTACTGACCAGCGATTCGAGGTCGTAACCCTCCTTTGGCTTCATGGTGCACACCGTCCCCTTGCCCCGTTTTTCTGGGATAACCACCACTTCACTTTCCTGTCCCGTACATACTGCACCCCAAAGACAGTGGTTCCTTAAATCCATTAGAATCCCGTGGCCTATAATAAAATTGGCCCCCAGGATCCCCTTCCCTTCCTGCTCCCACTTCATTAGGACACAAGTCCACTTGGTGTGGAGTGTTCCCAAATAAATAGAGAGCGGAACGGAGAATGAGCCAGCCTGCTCGGTGCCTGTGAAACCCACTAAGCTGTAGGGGACCCCGTTAGAGAGAGGTGAGGCGACGGGGTTATCTACATAGACGAGGGTGCTTGATGCACCGGTATCCAGCAGATAAGTCCCCTTCACCTTCTCCAACTCCATCTGAACGCATGGTCTCCTCCATGCATCGTACTCGAGGGAACACAGGTGAACAGGCTGTGCCTGTTCTAGTCACTGTTCTGGATGGGATGGGGCAGATGGGATTACAGTACTGGTGGTGGTGGCTACCCTCCCAGGGCCATCTAGTACTGTTCGGAGCGCAGCCACGAATGTGTCGAACGTGTGGGGAGAGACTGGTTTCCCAGTCTCGGTCTTTTGGGCAGGGACTGGAGAATTCTTCCCTGCGCTACCCTTCCATGGATTCCTACAATCCTTTTTCCAGTGCCCACTCTTTCCACACCTGAAGCAGTTAGGCTTCGTATTGGAGGGGTTGCCCCCTTCCTGGTGCCATTCCTTCTTATCCTGACTCGGTCTGATTTCGTGGACCTTTCCTTTGAGTGGGTGCTCTTCCGTTCCTCTGCCGTTCCGGTAAGCTAGGGTCAGTTGCCTGACCACTACCTCCTCAGTGGCACGGGGATCTCTCGGGTCAAACCAGGACTCGGCCTTTGCTTTGATCCGTGGTGAGCTGTTTGCCACCAGGCTTCGGAGCCAGTGGGCTCTCTCATCCCGGGTCAGGTTATCCCGGTTGAGGGCCCCACCACAGGCGCTCTGGTACACAGGCCATAGTCTGTCTACGAAAGCCTGTGGGGTTTCCCCTGTGAGCTGCATTGTCTTCTCCACTCGGGAGAAGGGACTCCCATCATTATAACCATGGCTTCCAAAATGTCCTCCCGCATGGTAGCATATGTACCCTGCCCCCTTTTGCTCTCGGCAGAGAGGGACTGATACAGCTTTCCATCCAGTGAGAGGAGGAGCATTTTTGCTATCTCGGCATCATCGCACCTGTTAATATCCTTTGCCTGTTCCACTTCCGTAAAGTGGACCGAGGGGTTTCCCTTCTGAGTGAGCTTACCCAGTTGGCTTAGCATAGCCCTAAGCTGTTGGGTAGTGTGGGGAACCACGAACTGACTTTCTAGGGGCCCCTGACCCCCACCACTGATGGGCGGGCCAAACTTTTGTTGCCGGACCGGGCACATCGGCCCCGGCTCTAGCCCTTCTTGCTCTGGCTCACCCACCTCTCCCTGCTGCCAAACCGAGCTGAAACTCGGCGCCCAGGTGTTGGTCCGCAATCCCTGACCGCCTCACAACTCGTTCGCCCCTCCTGCTGCCGAACCGGTACCAACCCCGGCACCACAGGTGGTGGTTGAACAGTTTCCCCCTTCTCTTCCAGGTCCACCCGGGCCGCACCCAGGCTAATTAGGCATACCATGCCTTTGGCCTTGGATAGAGCAAGGGTTAAACTTTTGATTTGTTGCTGGGAGGGACCGTGGTCTTCTGACTCAAACTTACTAGTGCTGGTTACTTTTGTAAGCTGCCTGTACGTCTCTTAACCTGTCCTCCTGCTCTTTTACTTGCTTGGTAAGGCGGGCGTTCTCTTCCCGCAGTATCAGTTCATTGTTCTTAGCCTCTGTGACCTGACATGGAAAGTAATCCTGGCTGCTCCTGAACCTCTCCATTAGCTGCGTCTTTCCGTGTTTCAGCTGGCATAGTTCTCCCCATAACCTTTCTCCTGCCATAGCACTTGCATGTGATTTTTCCGCACATTGCCACAGTTCTGCCTGCAGTGACTCTATGCTTCTATCTGAGAGCTGGATCTGTCGCTGCAAGCTGATCAACCAGATTGCTTTCTCTATTGATTCCTTATGGTCTTTGCTTGCAGTCCACTGGGCTGCAGCGTCTCCCAGATGCTCCGCACGCAACAGATCAAGCACCCATTTCTTTGTGACTTTTACTTTCTTATATACATAAGAGGAAATCCTCTCTTCCATCTTAGTTTTTTCCTCCAAAACAGTACTCTCTGCATCACATCCTTTGTACCAAAGTCCTGCCGCGGTCGCCATTCTGTTGTGGGTGGTGTGTGGGGTCAGGTTCACCTCTGACCTTCTGAGCCTATCGAATCGCTCCCACTCCCTGGGTTCTAGACTTTGGATTTATTTGGGGATGTGACAAAGTGCAACAGACAACTGGTTTTGGTGCAAGAAACTTTGATTTTATTCAGGAAAGAAAAGTACAATGTCAAAACTTACAATTTCTACAATAAGGAACACTTTATTACACATACAAAAGGGATTACAGAAAATAATACACCTCCCACCTCCCAATGCCTAAATCTGACAAGGTTAAACTCTAGGGCAACAGGGATAATGCTTACCAATCCTCTTATTGACAGTTAGCGGTGGTTCGCGGTTTCGGGGTTCGCTGGATTCTGTAGGTTCTGCTTGCCGTACCCCAAACGTCGTGGAACCTCTTGCTGTGTAGTCTTCAGTTGGGTTGAGTCCGCTGATGTGGTAAGGTGTGGTTTATGGGGTGAGTACCCACTTTCTTCTTGTAGGAGTAGGGCTTTGAGTTACTTTAGGTAATGTTTCACCCGTTGTAAGCCAGGAATAGATTGTAGAGTGGAAAACTTTCGAATCTTTGGTTTCTTCTCGAGTAGTTTCTTTCTTAGGATTCGTCGATCGCCAAGGTTCAATGTTACTACGTTGGCTGTGGTCAGTTGATGCCGCGATGAGTTGGTGATGTCCAAAGTCACTGGGAACTGTATTTCTCTGCCCTTTTGATGATATTCTTCTTTCTTCTTCGGTAGCAGAGCAGTGTAACCCAGGAGTGCTGTCGAGGCTGAAGACGCTAATGGAGCGGATAGTGCAGTGAAGGCTCTAGTTGCTTAGAAGGCTCATCAGAAGGCTGATTAGCCCATAAAACAGGGCATTAATTATACTTTGAGAGCCTTTCTAATCTGCGCGCCAAATCAAACCCGACTCTTTGTCTTAATTTTGGCAGGCTTGATAATTCTTTGTTATATTTTGGCGGGCTCGTTAATGATAACTTATTTAGGATGTGTCAATCTGTTGGATTCAAGTTGCAATGGTAAAAATTAGTTTTGGTGTTTACGTTGTCCGCCTAAGCCTGGGTTTTCCATGCAGGCCGGAAAAGTGATTAACATTATGCATGTGCAGAATGGGTTTCATGCTGAGAGCTATAGCTGGCTATCTCTGGGTCAATTGTTGAAATGTTAATGTCTCCTAGGGAGCAGAGTTTCTGAGTTTACTCAGTTCCCCAGACAATTTGTTTAGCTCTAATATCCCAGTCAGCTCCAAAATCCAAAGACTGGCTTTTTCAGAGGTTCGTAGTCCCCTGGTTTTGCAGCCCTTTTCCCATGCATCTTTTAAAATCCCAAAGTTCATCTTAAGCGAGTCCAAAATGATCCTTCCTTAGCGTTTCTTCACCCAGAGGGGGAATCTTTGAATTTTGAGAAACTTCGAGTTTTACACAGGTCTGTGGCGAATGACATAATCATTGGCAGATAATGTCAGCGCCCACCTTTGGATGAAGCGTTGGTATTGATAACTTTGCTCTCGAAAAATAACAAAATGAGCGGCTTGTGATCAGTCTCTAATTCAAACCTCAGACCGAACAGGTATTGATGCATCTTTTTAACACCGTACACACACACTAAAGCTTCTTTTTCTACCATACTGTAGGCTCTTTCTGCTTTCGACAAACTTTTTGATGCATACACAACAGGTTGAAGTTTCCCCGACTCATTGGCTTGTTGTAACATGCAACCAATTCCATATGATGATGCGTCACAGGCCAAAACTAGTTTACATGGGTCATAGTGTACCAGCAGCTTGTTTGAGCAAAGCAGATTGGTGGCTTTCTCGAAAGCTCTGTCTTGCAATACGCCCCGCACCCAGTTGTTGCCTTTTCTCAATAGCATGTGCACTGGTTCAAGTAAGGTGCTCAATTTAGGTAGGAAGTTACCAAAGTAGTTGAGTAGACCCAGGAACGAATGCAGCTCCGTCACGTTCTGTGGCTTGGGTGCATTCTTGATGGTCTTGGTTTTCACGTCAGTAGGTCTAATGCCATCAGCGGCAATTTTCCTCCCGAGGAATTCGACCTCCGGTGCCATGAAGATGCACTTCGAGTGTTTAAGTCCGAGTCCCACTCTGTCCAAATGCAGTAGAACCTCTTTCAGATTGTTCAGATGTTCCTTGGAGTCACGACTGGTGATCAAGATGTCATCTTGGAATACAATGGTTCTGGGAATGGACTTTCCATATTCCTCTGGAATATTACTGCAGCCAAGTGAATTCCAAACGGGCACCTGTGGTAAATAAACAGTCCTTTGTGCGTGTTAATGCACATAAGACTCTTCGGCATCATGACCAAGTCCTGTGTCATATAGGCTGACGTCAAGTCCAGTTTTGTGAACAACTTCCCTCCGGCTAGCGTCGCAAACAAGTCATCAGCCTTCGGTAACGGTGATTGATCTTGTTTCAAAACCCTGTTGATCGTAGCCTTGTAGTCGCCACAGATTCTGACTGTGCCATCACTTTTCAGCACAGGAACAATGCAGCTGGCCCATTCATTAAATTCAACCTGTGATATGATCTCTTCACGCTGGAGTCTGTCCAGTTCAATTTCGACCTTCTCCCTCAACATATACGGCACTGCCTGAGCTTTATGATGGACAGGTCTTGCATCTGAGTCCACATGGATCTGCACCTTGGCTCCCGTGAAGTTGCCGATACCCAGTTCGAATAGCGAGGGGAAGTTGCTCAATACTTGAGCACATGTATCTTCCTCGAACAACAACGCTTTTATGTCGTTCCAGTCACATCTGATTTTCTCCAACCAGTTCCTGCCGAGCAGCGTTGGGCCATTGCCTGGGACAATCCACAGTGGTAACTCGTGAACCGTATATGACACTTTAATTTGTGCACTGCCAATCACCTTTATCAGTTCTTTGGTATACGTACGCAGCTTGGCGTTAACAGGGCTCAGCCTGGGCCTCACAGTCTTAGCATCCCACAGCTTATTAAATGCCCTCTCGTTCATGATCGATTGACTCGCCCCTGTGTCCAGTTCCACCGATTCCGGTATCCCGTTAAACTTCACGTTAATCAAAATTGGTTTACTCTTGGTTATGAAAGAGAACAGTCCATACACTTCCTCCTCTGGCATCTCGGATTGCGTATCAGGATCCGCGCTAGTCTGACTCACATCCTCCACGTGGTGTGTCGCAGCTCACTTGCTCATCTGTGGACACTTGCGCTGGAGATGCCCCACTCTCAGACAGCCTTTGCAACCATATTGTTTAAATCGGCACTGCTGGTGTCCCCCACAATGCCAACAAGGAGAAGTCGGATACATTCCCGTTGGCGGACTTTGGGCAGCCACAGGTTTCGCAAATGCAGCCAAATAGCCCCTGCCATGTGCCACTCTGCCGAACACCGAATCATTCGTGAACGCAGCCAGATAGGCCCTGCCATGTGCCGCTCTGCCGAACGCAGAATTAATCGCATTTACAGTACTTGTCGAGGTTCGGTTCTTCACCGCTATTTGCTTTAGACTCCTGTCCGTCGTCATACATGATTGAGCGATCTGGATGGCCCTTTTTAAATCCAACTCCTCCACCGCCAGAAGTTTGCACAGGATCACCTCGTGGTTGATACCGATAACAAAGCAGTCCTGCAGCATGTCTGCCAACACCGTCCCGAACTTGCATGGTCCCGCTAGAGTCTCAGGTCGGCAACGAATTCCGCCGTGCTCTGGTCCTCCGATCGAACGTGTGTATAAAACCTGTATCTAGAGATGATGATGCTGTCGTCTAGTGCTCCCGTACACAACTCCTCGTACGTTTTCTCTGTTGGATCACTAGGCATGAGTAGATTCTTTATCAGACCGTAGATCTTTGAACCGCACACAGTGAGGAACACGGCCCAGTGCCGATCTGCATCGTCAACCCCCTCATTTTGTTGGCCACAGCTCACAAAGTCTGCCCAATCTTCTCCCTCCGTGTATCGCTCTAAAACTCCAATCGTGCTCATTTTGCAAACAAAGGTTCTTGTATTCTCATCGCCAAAGGTTATGTATACAATAAAGGTACAAACTGAGTACTATTTAACTGAACAAGGTACAATATTGTTCTGCTTTATTTAGGCCCAAAATGCCTGATTCACAAAATGGCTGGCCTTTTATACCAGAGCAGCACCATGTGTGTGCTGCTCAGTGTCCTCCAACAATGACACCATCTGGCGGCTACAAACAGCATGTACATACATGACAACTGCAACTTTTGATCCATGGTTGAAAAAACTGTGTGATATACAACTAGCCTAAGAAACATATCATTTGTAATCTTCTTTTCCTGTTTAGATATTTCCAACTATCTGTTAATCCTTGATTGAGCAGTCTGGCAAGTAACTGATCCCAGGCATCCTCTCATGACATACTTAAACAGGTCGATAGGACGTGTTGAAGTTGACTCCCCTATGTATACAAGCCTTCATGCTGAGGAACTGGTTAGTGGGTACCTACCTCTCAGGGCTAGAAATTCAACTCATTTTCACCTCCCGTTAGAGCCCCCAGGGGGTGCTAGCAGGACACAAATGAGTTACCGACTGGACGCGATGCTGTTAACAACTCCCGCCATTGGGCAGGAGTTTAGTGGCGGCGCTACGGCTTTGCGCCCCAATTTCCTGCGCTCGGAGATCGTGATGTCATCGCTGCCCGCATCGCCCCGTTAGCGCCCCGGCCCTGAAATTCACGTTCGCCCCTTGCAGCCGCGCCAGGCACAAACAGCGGCAGTTGCAGGAGGCGTGTCTCGGGCGGGCGGTTGCTACTGGGGCGGTGATTAAAGGCGAAGTGGCCAAGTGAAAAATAAAAAAATACTTACTTTCTTGTTGGCTCTGCTGATCCGGTTTCGTCGTGGGGTCCTGACTGCGTCACTCAGCCCAGCGCTCTGCTTGAGGGCCGGTTTGGTCGAGCGACACCCCCGCTCCATGGTGCTCCAGGTAAGTCTCTCTTTACTTTGCTGAGACGGCAGTGTGGGCCCTTCCCTTTAGTGAGGGAAGGGCCCCTCGGACGCTGAGCGGTCCCAGTGCACGGCGCTGCCGAGGCGTCCGCTCCATTAGCGCCCCAGGAAGGAAGTGGAGTGCTTGATTTATCGCTCCACTTCCTTATGGATGCAGTAACCTGAATTTTTGGAGAGAGGCGAGACTTGGCGCTAAGTCTCACGTCTCCCAAGTGTTACCGCTCCCAAATGGGGCGATACTAAAATTTCTACCTGGAAGTGTCTAAGAAATTTGTCTGCTCAGCACCTCCCGTTAGTGCCTGGGGGAGGGGCGACTCCCTCGCCGCACAGCGCTACCTGCCTGGCAATAACAGTTAGCACCTCGGCATCTCTCGCCATGCAGACGGTGACGTCAGCGAACTGGGCGCCCAATCTGCAAACTTTTGTAGCGCCCCCCAACCCACCTCACCGCCTCACGCTGACAGCGCCAGGGAGGGGAGGCCTGAACAAGACGGCTGGCGGGGCGCTACTTAAAGGGATGCACTCTAGTACTTCCAAAGTTCCAACAGTCATTTATGCGTACCAGAAAGCAAAGGACGTACCTGCAGCCGTATAAATGCTGCTTGATCCCCATAGTGTTACGGACTGTCAATGGCCTTTGCAATTCATCCCACTGCACTCTCCTGAATCAATGGGGGCTGGTGTGCAGACTCCAGTGACCCTCCCCATTAATTGCTGGAAGGCGTCTTCACCAATGCTCACTCCCGATTACATAACACCTCATTTATGTTACCGCTTGGAGCCTGATGCCACTCACCTACGCCATTAGCACCTGATTTAGCGCTCCCCTGCCTTCTTTCAGCGCAGAGACTCAATTTGACGGGTGTCAAGATTGATTAGCGCCTGGCGCTAAACATACAACTTCTCAAAAGTTAACGCCCCCAAATGGGACGCTGCGGAATTTCTAACCCCAAAGGTCCGGAACCCGTTCGCTGCTTGGGCTGAGTTCGCTGTTCTCAGCCTGGGGGCAGGAAAGGTGCTACACAGTAGCACAGAGCCAGGCAGAGCAAACAAATCACCCAGGTGCTTGCTCATGCTGCTAAGTTTGTGTGTGCAGGCGTATGTGTGTGTGTTGAGAACAGAACCAGGGACAACTGGCCATCATCAACACTCACTGTCTAAGCCCACGCATAAAGAATAATACAAAAGCAAAATACTGCGGATGCTGGAAATCTGAAATAAAATCAGAAAATACTGGAAATACTCAGCGGGTCAGGCAGCGACTGTGGCGAGAGAAACAGTTAACGTTTAAGGTCAATGATCCGGTCATTCTCTCTCCACAGTTGCTGCCTGACCTGCTGAATATTTCCAGCATTTTCTGATTTTATTCCACACATAATGAATGCCCAACTGGGTTGGATGAAGGCCAGGTCCCATGGAACCACAGCCCAGCATGAGTCAGTGCTTTCAGGAGGGGAGAAAAAAAAGATAAAGTAATAATCTCATCATCTATAATACATAGAATTTGTTTCCACTGTCAAAATCAACCTGCTGTACTGGTCTGTGAAGCATGTGCTAGACTCTATGCGAAGTCAACAACTTGGCAAAGCTATAATCAGTCACAAAGCAGCAATGTTACCAGCCTGTCTGTGTGTGCACTGCCGACAACAGCAGCTCATCTTTGGTTATTGGCTGTGACTTCAGCTTAGCCATGTGTATGAAAAAGCGAAATTCAGCATTTGAAATATCCATTACCTGTTTATTTAGTAATGTGTTCTGAATGGCTGGGCTGGCTCAATCTCTTTTATTCAAATGTATCTGTCAGTATCTGAGAGAGGAATACAAAAAAAGGTTAACTTAAAGGACGCCGCCCCCCCCCCACCCGATTGTGGAATTTGATTATTTCTTAAATAAATATCCCTGAGATATATCTCTACACAATCTTGAAAACAATGTTCTCTTCTTACACGGTGCATTTTTCCTACTTTTTGCCCTTTTTTTGGATGAGATGTTAAACTGAGGCCACCTATCCTGTAAAAGATCCCATGGCACAATTTGGACAAAAGCAGGGGAATTCTCCTGGTGTCTGTCTTAGCCAATCTTCTGGCATCTTACCTTTCAACAAACATCACTAAGATAGCTCATCTGGTCATTTGTCCCATTGGCTGTTTGTAGGTCCATGCTGTGTGCCAAATATCTGCCGTGATTTCCTACATTACAAAAGTGACTTCACTTCAAAAGTTATTCATTGGCTGTGAAGCGCTCTGAAGTCACGAAATCATCATTATAGGCAGTCCCTCGGCATCGAGGAAGACTTGCTTCCACTCTTAAAATGAGTCCTTAGGTGGCTGTACAGTCCAATACGAGAACCATAGTCCCTGTCACAGGTGGGACAGATAGTTGTTGAGGGAAAGGGTGGTTTGATTTTTGCATGCTGTCGGCGATGAGACTCGAGATGCTCAGCGCCCTCCCGGATGCACTTCCTCCACTTAGGGCAGGCTTTGGCCAGGGACTCCCAGGTGTCAGTGAGGATGTTGCACTTTATCAGGGAGGCTTTGAGGGTGTACTTGTAGCGTTTCCGCTGCCCACCTTTGGCTCGTTTGCCGTGAAGGAGTTCCGAGTAGAGCACTTGCTTTGGGAGTCTCGTGTCTGGCATGCGAACTATGTGGCCTGCCCAGCGGAGCTGATCAAGCGTGGTCATGAAAGGCGCTATCTAAATGCATGTTCTTTCCTTTAGGGAGTGGCAATAGCCTAGTTCGGCTGCTTGCCTCAGACTGACTCGCTGGGCTCAGATGCCCTAGATAAACCCCAATCAGAGGCTTCTAGCCATGAAGCTGTTAATCAAAGCACGACAGCCAATTGTTGACCCTGCCCAGTCTCACAAGTCTGACCCACGTCACCAACCCAGACACAGCTGTCAATCAAAGCCACTACCCAGCCGATGATGGCTAGATGCATTGATTTATGACAGATAATTTGAAAGACCCAGTGAAGACATGTCAGAACAAAAGAGCATTAACACACTGTAGCACCCATCAACTGCAATCAGTTCTTACTGGCCCTTCAAACTGAATTGCAGATGTAACAATTTAATTCCAACAGCAATTTGGAACACAATGGCCTTGGCCATCAACGACAGACTTACTAATTACATATGCGTGTCCCATTGATGTCCCTTACGAGTTTTGCATACAAAAAAGGCTGGCCATTTTTAATGTGAGCCTAATTTTTAAACCCTCGCCGCGTTCACTAGTAATAAAGAATCTGAATCAATAATCTAACACAAACAAAAAATGCTTCAGTGCCACACGCACGCGGTGTGTACTCTTGTGTGCATTTTTCTTTATTTCCTGGGTTATTAAAAATTTCACTCCAACCCCTCAAAGCCATTCATTGCTCCAGCTTGCTCCAGAAATAAAACGGTGCTCTGGGTGAGAATTCCTGTGATAGTTTCATTAGATCAGGATTTGCTTTCTGAAGCAGCAGGCAGTAGAAGCGGGGACTGACACTGAATGTGGCGGGGAAGGTGAGTGCCAGCAACAGCTGATGAAGTGAGTCGGGAGCGGTGGGGTGAAAGTTGCCAGCAGGAATTGAGGGGAGGGGGGAAGAGAATAAAAGTGTTGGTGTGAACTGAGGGAGGGGAAGGAAATTGTTCTCACGGACTAAAGATGTGAGGAGTGAAATTTTCCATTGTGAGCTGAGTTCGAGACCCATACTAGAATTTGTGCTCATAATTCAGACCCCACGTAAACTAAAGGTGACCCAAAACTCGGCTGCCCGTGTCCTAACTTGCACCAAGTCTCGCACATCCATCACCCCTGTGCTCGCTGACCTACATTGGCTTCCGATTAGGCAACGCCTCGATTTCAAAATTCTCACCCTTGTTTTCAAATCCCTCCATGGCCCACTCCACCCCCCCCTCCCCACCCATCTCTGTAATCTCCTCCAGCTCCGAGATGACTGCGCTCCTCTAATTCTGCTTTCTTGAGCATCCCTGATTATAATCGCTCAACCATCGGCGGCCGTGCCTTCTGTTGCCTCGGCCCCAAGCTCTGAAATTCCCTGCCTAAACATCTCCTCTACCTTTACCTCCTCTACCTCTCTTTCTTCCTTCAAGACACTCCTTAAGCCCACCTCTTTGACCAAGCTTTTAGTCACCTGCCCTAACTTATCCTTATGCAGCTCGGTGTCAATTTTTTAATCTCACAATACTCCTGCGAAGCGCCTTGGGACATCGCACTGCGTTAAAGGCGCTATATAGATGCAAGTTGTTGTTGTTGTTGAATGTCCAGTGCAGGCCGGGGCAGTGCTGCGTTATTGGTGGTGCTATCCTCTGGGATGTTCCAGCGGGATACTGGAAGAAACCCACAGGGAAAAGGTGCAAACGGCCCTTTTCAGCCCGAAGAGGTGATTCCCTGGGGGTTCGGCCAGTCTACTGCTGCGGTTGCGGTGGGAGACCGAGAAACGCCCCCGTGGAATTTCATGACCCATTAGGGGATATCCTGGATTTTCCAGTTATCACCAAAGTGGTTAGAAATGGGTTTTTGACCAATTCAGGTGGAAGTGTATTGTTTACGTTCAGTTTTCCTTGGTGTGGCGTGGACATGATGGGTTGAAATGGCCTCCTTCTGCGCTGTCGATTTCTAAATGCATATGAGGTGCAGGTGGAAAATTGAAATTTGAAGGGAAATGGCAAAGTAAGACGACAGAGATTCTGAAAGCCTTTGGAAAGGCTCAGCAGACATCTCCATCCATTAGCAGGCTTTGCCAGGGCTGAAGGGGGGGAGAGAGCTAAGAAGCGTCAGTCAAAAGTACAGGGAATGAAAACCCAGCGTGCAGGCATAGATCTGCAGGCAAGTGATGAAGCAGCCCAGCTGGCTGTTGATCACACTGGTAGTCTTTCTTTCATACAGTGCCAGTGAAAGCATGGCATGCTGTGATTGGCGTGCTGCCTAGGAAGCATCCAACATCACTTGTGAGCGTGTGAGTGTGCACGTATCAGCAGGTGGGCCCAGTCTCTCGTGCTGCCTGACCTGCCTGGCATACCTCCATCGCTCCTCCTCTTCCTCTTACAAACCATCGCTGGCACTAATAGTGTTAATGGCAATTAAAAAATAAAAATTGGCACACTGAAAGAAATAACTTGTATTTATACAATCAATGCCATTCATGTCCCCAGGGCATCGTATATTGCTTCACAGCCAGTGAAGTACTTTTTGGAGGATAGTCAGTGTTGTTATTGTAGGTAAATGCAGCAGCCAATTCGCACACTGCAACGTCCAACAAATGAAATTAGTGGCCTGTTTTCATAGGATTACATAGGATATACGGCACAGAAACAGGCCATTCGACCCAACTAGTCCATGCCGGTGTTTATGCTCAACTCGAGCCTCCTCCCGTCTTTCTTCATCTAACTCTATCAACATATCCCTCTATTCACTTCTTCCTCACATGCTTGTCTAGCCTCCCCTTAAATGCATCAATACTATTTGCTTCAACCACTCACTGTGGTAGCGAGTTCCACATTCTCACCACTCTCTGGGTAAAGAAGTTTCTTCTGAATTCCCTATTGGATTTCTTGGTGGCTGTCTCAGATTGATGGCCTCTAGTTATGCTCTTCCCCACAAGTGGAAACACTGGGGCGGAAATTGGGCCCTTTTTTGTGCCCCGTTAGTGCCGCTGGGTAGCCGCTAACAAGACACAATTGCCTTTTTCACCCAGAGGCGGGCAGCGGTGGGCCTGGGACGAAATTGCCCTTGAGATTTAGGGGGCGATTTGGAGTTTGCGCCTTGCCCCGCGATTTGCGCCCCGGGCCAGTGCACACCGACTGACATCATTAGCGTACGTGCAAACCCCTCACCGCCCCGCGCGACCCCTTTGTACCCCGTGGGCTTTAACTGACCCGAGCCCGGAAGGTGACCATCCCCGAACAGGTGGCGGGGCAATTTCAGCCCCCACTGTCTCTGTATCTATATTTCATCATTTTAAAGACCTCTATTAGGTCACCCCTCTATCTTCTCTTTTCAGGAGAAAAGAGACCCAGCCTGTTCATCCTTTCCTAATAGGTATACCCTCGCATTTCTGAGAGCATCCTTGTAAATTATTTTTGCGCCCTCTCCAGTCCCTCTATATCCTTTTTATAAAATGCCTACTGGAATTGTACGCAGTACTCCAAGTGTGGTCTAATCAAGGTTCGATACAAGCTTAGCATAACTTCACTACTTTTCAATTCCATCCCTCTAGAAATAAACCCTAGTGCGTGATTTGTTTTTTTATGGCCTTGTTAACCTGGCATTGGTTGAAGGATAAATGTTGGCAAAGACATCAGGAGAACCTCCCTGCACATCTTCAAAATTCGCCAAGGGATCTTTTCCATGCACCTGAACAGACAGATGGGATCCCAGTTTAACGTCTTATTTGAAAGATAGCACCTTTGACCGTGAGCCACCCCTTCGACACTGCGTTGAAGTATCAGCCCAGATTATGAGCACAGGTCCTACAATGGAGCTTGAACCTACAATCTTCCGACTCAGAGGTGAGAGTGCTACCACTAAGCCTATTTAGCATTTGAGAAACTAGCTCTAGCAGAAGATATAAAACAAAGATGGAACAGTCAAGACAGAACTGTAACCTTACCTGGAGGAGGTGGGGGTGTGTGGGGAGAAAAATTTCAACGTGAGCAATAAACTGGCGGTATCGAAACAGATGCCCGTTATACACTCCGCCCCATTTTCATTTCAACTGGGCAGGGTGTGTAACGGGAGATGGATCTGATATCAATTTACCGCCCTTTCCAAAGTTGAAAGTTACCCTCCACTCTGCTCTTTAAATTAACTGCTAGATACTGACACTGTTCAGCAGATGTCGAGTGATTAAGGTCGCATATGCCGTGTGCCTGAAAATGGCGTGCAGCATGCTACCGCCCCCCAATTTAGCCTTGAAACGAGGCTCCTGTCTGCTTCAGGTGGGCACTTCCTACAACGGTATTCACCACCCCAAGTGGCTGGACTGCCCGCCTGGTGGTTATGACTCGGTATTGTTTTACATGGAACTGAGGTGGAGTCATGCCCTGCATCAAGGTGCAGCCAAGTGCTTCTCTTTAAAACCATATGGATGGCCGTCGTCAAGGGGGCCCAGACGCCGTCGTGGGGGAGAGGCCCGATCGCCGTTGGAGAGGTGAAGGCCCGCCGCTGGAGGGGTGAAGGCCCGATCGCCTGGTCGGAGGCTCACCTGACTCCAACATTAGCGTCCTCAACCAGGCTAACATCCTCAGCATTGAAGCACTGACCACACTTGATCAGCTCGGCTGGGCAGACCACACTTTTCGCATGCCAGACACGAGACTCCCAAAGCAAGCACTCTATTTGGAACTCCTTCACGGCAAATGAGCCAAAGGTGGGCAGAGAAAGCATTACAAAGACACCCTCAAAGCCTCCCTGATAAAATTCAACATCCTCACTGATACCTGGGAGACCCTGGCCAAAGACCGCCCTAAGTGGAGGAAGTGCATCCGGGAGGGCGCTGAGCACCTCGAGTTTCATCGCCGAGAGCATGCAGAAACCAAGCGCAGGCAGCGGAAAGAGCATGCGGCAAACCTGTCCCACCCACCCCTTCCCTCAACGACTATCTGTCCCACCTGTGACAGAGTCTGTGGTTCTCGTATTGGACTCTTCAGCCACCTAACGACTCATGTTTAGAGTGGAAGCAAGTCTTCCTCGATTCCGAGGGACTGCCTATGATGATGATGGATGGCCATCTGCATCACCAGTGTCCAGTTGGCCAAGCAGTTCTGTCTCCAACCACATGTAGCACCTGGATCTATAATTCAATGATCGGCTGCCTTTGTGGATTAGCCCTTTCAATCCCAACCCATTCTTGTTAATCTACAGAAACTCTCGTCTTTGAACTTTGCTTTTGTCTGTTGATGGCTGATAATTGCAATAGCTTGGCTGATGTGGTGGCCTTTTGGCCTTGCCTTTTAACTGGGCACATGCATCATGTATCGCATGTGCAGACCCATTTCTACGGATACTCCAAGGTGCTGGTCAAAAGTCCAACACTAGAGAGGACTGTGGTGTTTGCAAACACTCTAATAATGACTCCACGAGGTGAGGTATTGCACTTGAACTGTTGTGACCTTAGTCCATTTATTGCAGCTCCTGAATGCGGTTACAGTAAGGTGGGCTTCCTTTTATACCTGGTTACCTGCAGTGTGCAGGTAACCTCTAGGTCTCCACCTGTTGCGCCCTCTGGTGGTACAGACATTTTGTATACAGTGTAAAGATACATTCATTGGTCTTATGTAACTGTACATTGAGTGTATAGGGTATATACATACACAACAGCGGCAGGGTAGGAAAGGTCAGTTGAAACTGAATGTAGTACTCATCTGAGTATCAGTAGAATATTAACTGGGATGCAGAAGGCAAAAGGGCTAGTGTGACAGTCATTTTATGAACCTGTTTAAAACAAAGGGGAGCAAGGTGGAATGGAGCCCCCGAAATGGTCTCGTTTTCACGGTGACTATCCCTGGAAGTGAGCAAGTGTCGACAGGCCAGAGGGAGGCAGTGCGCCATTTCTTCACAGATCTACAACTTGCCCTAATGTGGAGTTCCAGGTAATGAAAATTGCAGGTTAGTGAAAGCCGTTCGCTCTCCCACACTCCCACTCACCTGAATCCTATTGTTTAAAAGCTTGGTGAGACGCAGGCAGGTGCTTTTATCCACTCATGTGAATTCCACATAATAATAAGCAGCCGGTTAGGAGGTGCCCAGGTAATCATGCTGAATAAATAATTATGCTTCAGCATTGTGCTCATTTTAATTACATCTGCTCTCCCTTGAAGGAGGTGGGGCAGGCATCCAGCTCTCTAAATCTCTTTCAATATTACTTAGAACTGTGCAATAGTTCACCTGGGAAAGGTTCTTTATCAGCAGAGCTAGCTCGTGGTGCTGAGATATTCCAATCCAACCTCCTGCTTTTCAAAACAGGATCAGGATATCAGGGCTATGGGGAATTGATGTGGAAAGAGTCTCCAGATCAGACCCAATTAGATTTATGGTAAGCATAACAAAATGCAGATTGGGAATAGGCATTCAACCCATTAAACCCATTTGAGCTGTTGAGCCCATTCCCTTCAATTGACCTTGTAGGATTTGCATCACTTAACTTTCCTCAGGGAGGAGCTTAAACACGTATGAAGCTGAAACTGCGAGCTTCCTCCCGACAAAATTGCCATTTCCTGGATTCTGGGCCTCTTGATCCTCTAAAACCACTTAGAGGAACAAACACACCGAGTTGCATCTTGCCTGTGGTGGGTCATTTTAACACTCAAGGGGGTTGTGCCTGCCAAGAACATAACTGGGGTTTAAAAATGTTAATATTTAAATGGCCGCTGTATGGGAGTTCTGAACGACGGCGTGCATTCTTGGCTGACTCCGATATACAATTGTTTAGTTGGTCAGCCCGTGCAATAAGCATTCTTACTTTTTTGTATTCTGAAGTGGAGGATTTTTTCAGTTTATTGTACAACCCATCTCACTGAATATAGGATTCACAACTTTATTCACTGGCTGAAAGGGCCCAGGGAGTTGATATAAGGTACCATGGTGATGGTAACCCTTGCTTTTGCTGACCTTATTTCTCCATGTAGGAGTGGTAAGCTGCAAAAGAAGAAATATCGGACTGGGTGGTGGGGGGGGCGGGGGAGAGGAGGATGCGTGAGTTGGGGCACAAGGGTGTCCTCTTGCCGACAGTCCTGCTGTCTTTGGCAAATCCCAGTGGTAGATCCTTACAACAACAACAACTTGTATTTATACAGCGTATTTCACGAAGTAAACTGTCCCATGGCGCTTCACAGGAGGGTTATCAAACAAAATTTTACAACGAGCCACTTAAGGGGATATTAAGGCAGGTGATCAAAGGCTTGGTCAAAGAGATAGGTTTTAAGGAATGTCTTAAAGGAGGAAAGCGAGTTCGAGAGGCGGAGAGGTTTAGCGAGCACATTCCAAGCCTCGGCAGCTGGAGGCTCGGCCATCAATCAGGGATGCGCAAGAGGGAGTTGAAAACAAGGATGAGAATTTTTAAATCGAGGCGTTGCTTAACAGTGTAGTTCGGCGATCACAGGGGTGATGGGCAATGTTCCCTTTAATTTATTGTTTGGGTGTGCGGCCCATTCACAATACTGCACGAGAGCTTTATCCTATTTAAAAGGCTGTGCAGCTGTGCAGCTTACAGGGAACATTGCAATGGGCGAATGGGACTTGGTGTGAATTAGGATATGGCCAGCAGAGTTTTGGATGAGTTTAAGCTTATGGAGGGTGGAAGATGGGAGGTTGTCCAGGAGAGCGGGGGAGTGGTCAAGTTTAGAGGCAGCAAAGGGTTTCAGCAGCAGATGAGCTGAGGCAGGGGCGGAGTCGGGCGATGTTACAGAGGTGGAAATAGGCGGTCTTAACGATGGTGCTACTATGTGGTCGGAAACGCATCTCGGGATCAAATACGGCACCAAGGTTGCGAACAGTCTGGTTCAGCCTCAGGCAGTTGCCAGGGAGAGGGATGATGGCGGTGGCTAGGGAACGTAGTTTGTGGCGGGGACCGAAAACAATGACTTCGGTCCTTCCAATATTTCGCTGGAGGAAATATCTGCTCATCAAATACTTTTGAAGTGTAGTCACCGTTGTAATGCAGGAAACACAGCAGCCAATTTGTGCAAGCAAGCTCCCACAAACAGCAATAAGAATAAATAATAAGGGAATGAAGCAAAAGAAAAAACATACCCTGTCTTTGTGCAGTGCAAGTTGTTAAAAAAACAAAATACCACATCACCTTTAATATCTTTCTTTCTATTTGTCGGTACAGGTGTAGTGTCCAAAATCCTGAGTTCTGGAATTTGGACTGTTCCAGAATCTGGACTCCGGGAAGATCCGTAAAATGTTCCGGAATCCGGACACACTGCCAAACTGTTACCGCTGCCAGCCGGGCACAGTGAAAAGTCAAAAAATGAAATCCAACTACTGTACCGTGACAAAAATTGTAAGAATAATAACGCCAATCCTACCTGTTCCTAGCCAGGTCTTCACAATCACCGCACCGCTGCTCCTGGATCTGCAGCAACTCTGCACAGCACACAAGTCCCCGGTCAGAATCAACTCTGCACAGCACACAAGTCCCCGGTCAGAATCAACTCTGCACAGCACACACGTCCCTTCGGCCGGAATCAACTCTGCACAGCACACAAGTCCCCGGTCAGAATCAACTCTGCACAGCACACAAGTCCCCGGTCAGAAACAACTCTGCACAGCACACACGTCCCTTCGGCCGGAATCAACTCTGCACAGCACACAAGTCCCCGGTCAGAATCAACTCTGCACAGCACACAAGTCCCCGGTCAGAAACAACTCTGCACAGCACACAAGTTCCCGGTCAGAATCTGTCATGTATTCAACGAGCATTGTAACCCATGTATAAACTGACCTAAGTTGTACACCGTGAGAACACTGACCACTAGGTGGGAGACACTCCTAACCTGGACCTTCAGGTATAAAAGGGGAAGCTCCACCCACCTTCATCACTTGCGTGCTAAGGAATAAAGGACAGGTCACAGACTGACCTTCTCTCAAGCATAGGCCTCGTGTGCATTTATACTGTGTAGTAAGGACGTATCAATGGCGACAAGAAACTGGGATTTAAACCACGCGAGCATGGCCACAAGCAGATCAGACGAGAGGTACTGTGTTAAGGAATGGTTGGGACAGAGATTCAACATTGTTAAAGCAGCACACAGCTCTCCAGGCAGACAAGGGCAGTCAGGCATGCCCCAACATGTAGTCGAACCCAGAGGGGGAGTTCGACAGAGACAATGGCAAGCTGAACAGCGATTCACGCCATTGCAAGGGACAATGCGGCCAGTAATGGGGCCATCAACACCTGTTAATGGTGCACTCAAGGACAATAACAGGGGCAGTCAGGGACGATCAACTGGCAAGGGACCTTTTGTTTCAAACCGCAACTCATGCTGGAGGCGTGGAGGCATACATTCAGCCGGAGTTTGCAGAGATGAGCAAAATACCTGCAGAAATTGCAGAAATGGACACTGGGGAAAATCGCTGGAAGCTGAAGTTCAGCGAGTTCATGTGGAGCACGTATACAGTTCATACACCAGGACGCCACCGATAATGATGAAAGTGCTCCTCAATGGCATCCCAGTATCAATGGAGTTAGACACGGGTGCCAACCAGTCCCTGATGGGTATCAAACAGTTTAAAAAAGTTGTGGGCATCCAAGGTCAGGAGGCCAAAATTATCGCCGATTGACGCACAGCTACGGACTTCCACAAAGCAGATCATTCCGGTGCTAGGCAGCGCCACGGTAGTCGTGACCCACAAAGATTCATAGAACAGGTTGCCACCCTGGATTGTCTGGGGAGAAGTTGGCTTGCTGTCATGAACTGGAAATGGGGCGATGTCAATGCAATTTCCTCTGTGGAGCGAGTATCATGCTCACAGGTCCTGGACAAATTTGACTCATTATTTCAACCCGGCATTGGCACTTTCATGGGGGCCAAGGTAGTGATTCACATAAACCCGGACGCCAGACCAGTACACCACAAGGCCAGAGCGGTGCCGTACGTGATGCAGGAAAAGATAGAAGGCGAATTGGACCGCCTGTTGAGGGAAGGCATCATCTCGCCAGTCGAATTCAGTGACTGGGTGAGCCCGATTGTGCCGGTGCTCAAGGCAGATGGGTCGGTCAGGATATGTGGCGATTACAAGGCCACCATCAATCGGGTGTCACTCCAAGACCAGTACCCGCTACCGAGAGCGGAGGACCTATTTGCGATGCTATCCGGTGGCAAACCTTTTTCAAAATTGGACCTGACCTCAGCTTACATGACCCAGGAGCTGGCGAGTGAGTCGAAGAAGCTGACCACCATCACGACACACAAGGGGTTGTTTGAATACAACAGATGTCCATTCGGGATTCGCTCAGCCGCCGCGATCTTCCAACAAAATATGGAAAGCCTCCTCAAGTCGATTCCAGGGACGGTGGTTTTTCAGGACGATATCCTCATTACGGGTTACAATACTGAAGAACACCTCCACAACCTGGAGGAGGTGCTACGCAGACTGGACCGGGTAGGTCTGCGACTGAAAAAGGCGAAGTGCGTCTTCCTAGCTCCAGAGGTAGAATTCCTGGGGATGAGGGTAGCAGCAGACGGGATCAGCCCTACTGCATCCAAGACGGAAGCGATCCAGAGAGCACCCAGACCCCGTAACACAACGGAGCTGCGTTCATTCCTGGGGCTCCTGAACTATTTTGGTAACTTTTCTTCCCAAATTGAGCACACTGCTAGAGCCGCTACACATGCTCCTACGCAAAGGTCACAAATGGGTCTGGGGGGACAGCCAGGAAAGGGCTTTTAATAGAGCACGCAATTTGTTATGTTCCAACAATCTGTTAACGCTATATGACCCATGTAAGAAACTTGTGTTAACGTGCGATGCGTCGTCCTATGGTGTCGGGTGTGTGTTCAGCATGTCAATGCCAAGGGTCAGTTACAGCCGGTAGCTTATGCCTCCAGGAGTCTGTCCCAGGCAGAAAGGGGCTACGGGATGGTAGAAAAGGAGGCGCTCGCATGTGTATATGCGGTAAAGAAAATGCACCAGTACCAGTTTGGCAGGAAATTTGAGCTGGAGACAGATCACAAACCCCTAACGTCCCTTTTGGCCGACAACAAGGCCATGAATGCAAACGCATCGGCCCGCATACAGAGGTGGGCACTCATGTTAGCTGCCTATGATTACACAATTCAGCACAGACCAGGCACCGAAAACTGCGCCGATGCACTCAGCAGGCTCCCACTCGCCACCACTGAGGGGGCTACCGAGCATGATGCTGAGATGGTCATGGCTGTTGAAGCTTTCGGAAGCGAAGGCTCACCCATGACAGCCCGTCAGATTAAAGTCTGGACAAATAGAGACCCGCTATTGTCTCTAGTCAAGAAATGTGTCCTGAATGGGGACTGGGCATCCACGTACAGGGCATGCCCTGAGAAATTTTAACCATTTCACGCGCGCAAGGATGAACTCTCGATTCAGGCCGATTGCCTACTGTGGGGAAACCGCGTAGTCATGCCCCAGATGGACAGAGAGGTGTTCATCAGAGAACTCCACAATGGGCACCCGGGCATTGTCACGATGAAGGCAATTGCCAGGTCACACGTTTGGTGGCCAGGGATAGACGCAGATCTGGAACTTTGTGTTCGCAGGTGCAACACGTGTGCCCAGCTGGGCAATGCGCCCAGGGAAGCCCCCCTTAGCCCCTGGCCATGGCCCACCAAGCCTTGGTCACGCATCCATGTGGACTACGCAGGTCCTTTCATGGGGAAAATGTTTTTGGTTGTAGTAGACGCCTACTCCAAATGGATCGAGTGTGACATTTTAAATTCAAGCACATCCTCTGCCACGGTACAAAGTCTACGGGCAATGTTCGCCGCCCACGGTCTACCGGACATCTTGGTCAGCGACAATGGCCCGTGCTTCACAAGCACTCAATTCCAGGACTTCATGGCAGGCAATGGAATTAACCATGTTAGAACGGCACCGTTCAAGCCGGCCTCAAACGGCCAGGCAGAACGAGCAGTGCAGATAATCAAAAAGGGGATGCTCAGATTCCAAGGGGGTTCCCTACAAACCCGCTTATCACACCTCCTGTTGGCCTATAGATCCCGACCACACTCGCTCACAGGGGCTCGACCCGCAGAGCTGCTAATGAAAAGGACGCTCAAAACCCGATTATCCCTTATACACCCCACCATGAAAGAAATTGTCGAGAGCAGGCGCCAGTCACAATATCACTACCATGACAGGAATGCGAGGGCGCGATGTAATGATGTAAGTGATCCTGTTTTTGTCCTCAACAACGCTGCAGGGCCCAAATGGCTCGCAGGCACTGTGGTTGCCAAAGAGGGAAATAGGATTCTGGTACTTAAACTTACCAATGGACAAATCTGCCGCAAACATGTGGATCAAACAAAAAGGAGGTTCAGGAACCCCATAGAAGAAGCAGAGGAAGAACACGATATAGAGTTCACTCCACCACAGGTGACCGAACACCGGAACCAAAGGGAGGAGAGCCCAGTCACTGTGGACAGTCCGGACAGGCCTGAGGCACTGCAAACAGCAGACACTCAGGCCAGCGCCCAACAATCGGAGCCCCAACTCAGGCGCTCTACAAAGGAATGTAAACCACCAGAGAGACTCAACCTGTGATCCCAATAAGACTTTGGGGGGGGAGGTGATGTCATGTATTCAACCAGCATTGTAACCCATGTATAAACTGACCTAAGTTGTACACCGTGAGAACACTGACCACTAGGTGGGAGACACTCCTAACCTGGACCTTCAGGTATAAAAGGGGAAGCTCCACCCACCTTCATCACTTGAGTGCTAAGGAATAAAGGACAGGTCACAGACTGACCTTCTCTCAAGCATGGGCCTCGTGTGCATTTATACTGTGTAGTAAGGACACAAGTTCCCGGTCAGAATCAACTCTGCACAGCACACAAGTCCCCGGTCAAAATCAACTCTGCACAGCACACAAGTCCCCGGTCAGAATCAACTCTGCACAGCACACACGTCCCTTCGGCCGGAATCAACTCTGCACAGCACACAAGTCCCCGGTCAGAATCAACTCTGCACAGCACACAAGTCCCCGGTCAGAAACAACTCTGCACAGCACACAAGTCCCCGGTCAGAATCAACTCTGCACAGCACACAAGTCCCCGGTCAGAATCAACTCTGCACAGCACACACGTCCCTTCGGCCGGAATCAACTCTGCACAGCACACAAGTCCCCGGTCAGAAACAACTCTGCACAGCACACAAGTCCCCGGTCAGAATCAACTCTGCACAGCACACAAGTTTCCGGTCAGAATCAACTCTGCACAGCACACACGTCCCTTCGGCCGGAATCAACTCTGCACAGCACACAAGTCCCCGGTCAGAATCAACTCTGCACAGCACACAAGTCCCCGGTCAGAATCAACTCTGCACAGCACTCAAGTCCCCGGTCAGAGTCAACTCTGCACAGCACACAAGTCCCTGGTCAGAATTAACTCTGCACAGCACACAAGTCCCCGGTCAGAATCAAACTCTGCACAGCACACAGGTACCTTCGGCCGGAATCAACTCTGCACAGTACACAAGTTCCCGGTCAGAATCAACTCTGCACAGTACACAAGTTCCCGGTCAGAATCAACTCTGCACAGTACACAAGTTCCCGGTCAGAATCAACTCTGCACAGTACACAAGTTCCCGGTCAGAATCAAACTCTGCACAGCACACAAGTCCCCGGTCAGAATCAAACTCTGCACAATACACAAGTCCCTTCGGCCAGAATCAACTCTGCACAGCACACAGGTACCTTCGGCCAGAATCAACCAAGCTCCCACGCGCAAGTCCCCTCCCGTGCACAAGTCCTCAGCCAGAATCAAACTGCACAGCACACAAGTCCCTTCAGCCAGAATCAACTCTGTACAACACACAAGTCCCCGGTCAGAATCAAACTCTGCACAGCACACAAGTCCCTTCGGCTAGAATCAAACTCTGCACAGCACACAAGTCCCTTCGGCTAGAATCAAACTCTGCACAACACACAAGTCCCTTCGGCTAGAATCAAACTCTGCACAACACACAAGTCCCTTCGGCTAGAATCAAACTGTGCACAACACACAAGTCCCTTCGGTTAGAATCAAACTCTGCACAACACACAAGTCCCTTCGGCTAGAATCAAACTGTGCACAACACACAAGTCCCTTCGGTTAGAATCAAACTCTGCACAGCACACAAGTCCCTTCGGCTAGAATCAAACTGTGCACAACACACAAGTCCCTTCGGCTAGAATCAAACTCTGCACAACACACAAGTCCCTTCGGCTAGAATCAAACTGTGCACAACACACAAGTCCCTTCGGTTAGAATCAAACTCTGCACAGCACACAAGTCCCTTCGGTTAGAATCAAACTCTGCACAGCACACAAGTCCCTTCGGTTAGAATCAAACTCTGCACAACACACAAGTCCCCGGTCAGAATCAACTCTGCACAGCACACAAGTCCCTTCGGCTAGAATCAAACTCTGCACAACACACAAGTCCCCGGTCAGAATCAACTCTGCACAGCACACAAATTCCCGGTCAGAATCAACTCTGCACAGCACACAAGTCCCTTCGGCCAGAATCAACTCTGCACAACACACAAGTCCCCGGTCAGAATCAAACTCTGCACAGCACACAAGTCCCTTCGGCCAGAATCAACTCTGCACAGCACACAAGTCCCTTCGGCCAGAATCAACTCTGCACAGCACACATGTCCCTTCGGCCAGAATCAAACTCTGCACAGCACACACGTCCCTTCAGCCAGAATCAACTCTGCACAACACACAAGTCCCCGGTCAGAATCAAACTCTGCACAGCACACAAGTCCCTTCGGCCAGAATCAACTCTGCACAGCACACAGGTATCTTCGGCCGGAATCAACCAAGCTCCCACGCGCAAGCCTCCTCCCGTGCACAAGTCCCCGGCCAGAATCAAACTCTGCACAGCACACTGCAGCTCCCCAAAGCAGCAACCACGCGATTGGACCCCATGACTCCGAGCGGAGCTGACCTGAGCTCACCCGACCAGATTGCAATTTTAAGTTTGCAGACCTGTACATGTACCTGTATTAAAAAATACTACCTGCACCTGTACTGTGCATGCACTTTTAAATTCAGCATTTAAAAAAAAAATTAATAGCATGAAACATTATAGGGCTACCCCAGCTGACCCACCTACACCCCATGCTGAGACCCCACCCAACCTGACTCCATTGCTGTGGTGTTTTTCACAATTTAAAGAACTGCACAGGTAAAGATTGTGAATTTGTGTTGTGTCATTGCAAACCTGTCAAAAAGGCCAACAGATACCCCAATGGGTTCAGATACAGGAAAGAGGAAGCATAGTTCACTCTCAATTGCCAAGGAAGTGGAGTTACTCCAGAGATGAGATAGAGGTGTTCAGTGAGAAGATTGAGTGAGGAGTATGGTGTTGGACTCTCCATCATCTATGATATTAGAAAACAGAAAGAACAGCTCATGAAGTTTTATGTGGAAAGTGATGTTCATAAGGAAATAAGTAAGAGAAAAAGTATGCATAAGCCGAAATCTGATCGAGCAGTGATGGAATGGTGGCGACTGAGGCGAAATGAAAAGGTTCCTTTGTCTGGCCCAATGGTGGTGCAACAAGCTAAAATATTCCATGCACAATTGGGGATTGAAACTCCATGCGAGTACTCTTCTGGTTGGCTAGCCAAATTTAAAAGGTGTCATGGCATCAGGCAACTGAAAGTGTGTGGTGAGAAAGCCTCAGCACATCATGAGGCAGCTGAAAATTATATCGATGAGTTCATCAAACTAATTGCTGATGAAAAGCTTTCAACTGAGCAAATGTCCAATGCTGACGAGACAGAACTGTTCTGGCACTACGTACAGCGAAAGACATTAGCAGCAACAGAAGAAACACAGCCAGCAGGTGTAAAAGATAGGTTGACTGTGCTTGCTGCTGCAAATGCAGCTGGAACACAAGTGTAAGCTTATGGTCAGTGGGGGAAGCCAGCGTCCAAGATGTTTCAAAGGTTTAAGAGTATTGCCAGTGCATTATTATACCAATATGAAAGCATGGGTAACCAGGGTAATCTTTCTGAATTGGTTTGAGAAGCAATTTGTCCCTCAGGTGCGTGCTCATTGCACGGAAGCTGGCCTTGAGGAAAACTGCAAAATATACTTGCTGCTAGACAATTGCTCAGCAGATCCCGATACTGAGCTTTTGGTAAAGGATAATGTCCATGGAATCGACTTACCTCCATGGAAACATAGAAATTAGGTGCAGGAGTAGGCCATTCGGCCCTTCAAGCCTGCACCACCATTCAATATGATCATGGCTGATCATTCACCTCAGTACCCCATTCCTGCTTTCTCTCCATACCTTTTGAGCCCTTTAGCCGTAAAGGCCACATCTAACTCCCTTTTGAATATATCTAACGAACTGGCCTCAACAACTTTCTGCGGTAGAAAATTTCACAGGTTCACAACTCTCTGCGTGAAGAAGTTTCTCCTCATCTCGGTCCTAAATAGCTTACCCGTTATCCTTAGACTGTGACCCCTGGTTCTGGACTTCCCCAGCATCGGGAATATTCTTCCTGCCTCTAACCTGTCTAATCCCGCCAGAATTTTATATGTTCCTATGAGATCGCCTCTCATTCTTCTAAACTCCAGTGAATACAAGCCCAATCGATCCAGGTTTTCCTCATATGTCAGTTCTGCCATCCCGGAAATCAGTCTGGTGAACCTTCGCTGCACTCCCTCAATAGCAAGAACGTCCTTCCTCAGATTAGGAGACCAAAACGGAACACAATATTCCAGGTGAGGCCTCACCAAGGCCCTGTACAACTGCAGTAAGACCTCCCTGCTCCTGTACTCAAATACCCTAGCTATGAAGGTCAACATGCCATTTGTCTTCTTCACCGCCTGCTGTACCTGCATGCCAACTTTCAATGACTGATGTACCATGACACCCAGGTCTCGTTGCAACTCCTCTTTTCCTAATCTGTCACCATTCAGATAATATTCTGCCTTCCTGTTTTTGCCACCAAAGTGGATAACCCATATTTATCCACATTATACTGCATCTGCCATGCCTTTGCCCACTCAGCTAACCTGTCCAAGTCACCCTGCAGCCTCTTAGCATCCTGCTCACAGCTCACACCGCCACCTAGCTAAGTGTCATCTGCAAACTTGGAGATATTACATTCAATTCCTTCATCTAAATCATTAATGTATATTGTAAATAGCTGGGGTCCCAGCACTGAACCCTGCGGCACCCTACTAGTCACTGCCTGCCATTCTGAAAAGGACCCACTTATTCCGACTCTCTGCTTCCTGTCTGCTATTTAGGACCGAGATGAGGAGAAACTTCTTCACGCAGAGAGTTGTGAACCTGTGAAATTTTCTCTATCCACATCAATACATTACCCCCAATACCATGTGCTTTAATTTTGCACACTAATCTCTTATGTGGAACCTTGTCAAAAGCCTTTCGAAAGTCCAAATACACCACATCCACTGGTTCTCCCTTCTTCACTCTATTAGTTACATCCTCAAAAAATTCTAGAAAACTTGTCAAGCATGATTTCCCTTTCATAAATCCGTGCTGACTGGACTGATCCTATCACTGCTTTCCAAATGCTCTGCTATTTCATCTTTAATAATTGATTCCAATATTTTCCCCACCACCGATGTCAGGCTAACCGGTCTATAATTCCCTGTTTTCCTTTTCCTTCATTTTTTAAAAAGTGATGTTACATTAGCTACCCTCCAGTCCATAGGAACTGATCCAGAGTCTATAGAATTTTAAAAAAGATCACCAATGCATCCACTCTTTCTAGGGCCACTTCCTTAAGTACTCTGTGATGCAGCCTATCAGACCCTGGGGATTTATCGGCCTTCAATCCCAACAATTTCCCTAACACAATTTCCTGACTAATAAGGATTCCCTTCAGTTCTTCCTTCTCGTTAGACCCTCGGTCCCCTAGTATTTCTGGAACGTTATTTGTGTCTTCCTTAGTGAAAACAGAACCAAAGTATTTGTTCAATTGGTCTGCCATTTCTTTGTTTCCCATTATAAATTCACCTGATTCTGACAACAAGGGACATACATTTCTCTTCACATATCTATAGAAGCTTTTGCAGTCAGTTTTTATGTTCCCTGCAAGTTTCCTCTCATACTCTATTTTCCCTCTCCTCTGCTGAGTTCTAAATTTCTCCCAGTCTTCAAGTTTGCTGCTTTTTCTGGCCAATTTATATGCCTCTTCCTTGGATTTAACACTATCCCTAATTTCCCTTGTTAGCCACAGTTGAGCCACCTTTCCCATTTATTTTTACTCAAGACAGGGATGTACAATTGTTGAAGTTCATCATGTGATCTTTAAATGTCTGCCATTGCCTATCCACCGTCAACCCTTTGAGTATCATTTGCCAGTCTATCCTAGCCAATTCACATCTCATACCATCAAAGTTACCTTTCCTTAAGTTCAGGACCCTAGTCTCTGAATTAACTGTGTCACTCTCCATCTTAATAAAGAATTCTACCATATTATGGTCACTCTTCCGCAAGGGGCCTCGCACAACAAGATTGCTAATTAGTCCTCTCTCATTACACAACACCCAGTTGTAAGGGGTGGTTTTCAGGAGGTCAGCTTTCCCTTCTGACCTTATATGAGCAGTTTCGAATCGCTCCCACACCCTTGGTTCTAGACACTGGAATTATGAAGGACGGTGACAGACTTGGACAGACGATTGTTTTCAAGGTAGGAAGCAGGTATGGCTTTATTGTGTTTAAAAGGAAGTAAAAGGTACACCTTTAATAACACACACAGAATAGTAATACCAATACACACTGAGGGGTACAACACATTGAATAAATTGTCAACATACAGCCTGTGGGGAAAAGAATACAGCTTAAACTCTAAATGGGGTAAAGAGGAGAATGCAGATACATTTACTCAAGTTATCCCAGTCTCCCCCTTCCAATTCCCCTAACTAACTAAGTTATAGCTCTGGGGGTTCAGGTGCCATGCTCACCAATCCCTTTAGACAGTTGCTGGTGAATCGCAGTTTCAGGGTTCGCTGCACTTGGCCTGCTAGGCAAGCCGTACCCTGGATGGAGGAGAGGACTTCAGACTGAGTAGACTTCAGTTGGGGTGCGTCCGTTGATGTGGTAAGTTGCGTTTTGGATGTATGGGGTAAGTACCCACTTTCTTTGGTTAAGAATAGTTTTAGTTAGTCCTTTTTGGTAATTTCTCACACGTTGGTCATTCAGAAGTAGATTGTAGAGTGGAAATAAATGTCGATTCTTCGGTTTTTGCTGAGTTGGTTTCGGTTGGTCGTTTCGCTGGTTGTGGTGGCCCAGGTTGTCAATTTGGTTGCTGACAACCTTCCGTTTCGTGGACCTCGTGCTCGGTCGGTCCTTGATGATTTCTAGTAGTTTCCTTCACTACTCCATTTCTTCACTCCCCAGCTCCAGCTGCTTGTGTCTGCACCCTTTTTCCTTGTAAAACTGGGAATAGATATACCCCAAAAAGGCTTCCTTATCTCCCACCAAATCTCCCACCAGCTCTTTGTTTCAATTTTGCAGCCCAGCTAACTGAAACTTGATTAAGTGGCTTTAATCTGGCGTTGATAGGCTTTTAGCTCTCGTCCATTGTGATAGTCTGGCCTGAGCCAGATATTTCTATGCCTGTTGAAAAGGTGTTGGAATATGTATGTGACATTTGGGTCCTCTGGGAGGGGTGGATAATGCTTCTTCCGTGGTCGATTGTTAAAATGTAAATGTCTTCCAGGCTCAGGTTTTGAGGGTAAACCGACCCCAGACAATTTGATTAGTTCCAATGTCCAAACTGGCCCTTTAGAGATTGGCCCCACCCCTTTTCTTGCAGACCCAACATTCATCTTTTAAAAATCCCAAATTCGATTAAATTTCGTAGTTTCTTCCATGTGCACTTTAGGGTTTCAAACTTTCTGGTAGATAGTTCCAAATTAAATTCTCTTTCCTATGAGTCCAAACACTGGGGGGGGGTCTCCATGAATGCATCCCTTTTTATCCCCTGCCGGCCTCATCTGCCCCTTTAAACTCATTTGTGTCCCGAAGCTTTTCCTTCCATTTTAAAAGTCCAGAAGGGATTCTTCTCCTTTACAGGGGAAAGGTACAAGGAATCTTTGCGAAATGTTGGTAAATTCTACACAGTCTAGGATGGCCAGCTCTCTAGTTGGTTCCTCGACATATTGGTCTAGAAAACCATCCCTAATACACTCCAGGAAATCCTCCTCCATTGATACCAGTTTTGTTCGCCCAATCTATATGTAGATTAAAGTCGCCCATGATAACTGCTGTAACTTTATTGCACGCATTCCTAATTTCTTGTTTGATGCCATCCCCAAGTTCACTACTACTGTTTGGTGGTCTGTACGCAACTCCCACTAGCATTTTCTGCCCTTTGGTAATCCGCAGCTCTACCCATACAGCTTCATCATCCAAGCTAATGTCCTTCCTTACTATTGCATTAATTTCCTCTTTAACCAGCAACACCACCCCACCTCCTTTCCCTTTCTGTCTATCCTTCCTGAATGTTGAATACCCCTGGATGTTGAGTTCCCAGCCTTGGTCACCCTGGAACCATGTCTCCGTAATCCCAATTATTCGTTAATAGTGGCCTGTGCAGTTAATTCATCCGCCTTACTACGAATACTCCTTGCATTGAGACATAGAGCCTTCAGGCTTTCCTTTTTAATACTCTTTTTAACACTCTTTGTCCCTTTAGAATTATGCTGTAATGTGGCCCCTTTTGATTGTTGCCTTGGGTTTCTCTGCCCTCCACTTTTACTTTTCTCCTTTCTATGATCAGCTATGATCATATTGAATGGTGGTGCAGGTTCGAAGGGCCGAATGGCCTCCTCCTGCACCTATTTTCTATGTTTCTATGTTTCTATCTCTTGCTTCTGCCCCCATTTTACTTCCCTTTGTCTCCCTGCATAGATTCCCATCCCCCTGCCATATTAGTTTAACCTCTCCCCAACAGTACTAGCAAACACTCCCCCTAGGACATCGGTTCCAGTCCTGCCCAGGTGCAGACCGTTCATTTTGTACTGGTCTCACCTCCCCCAGAACCGGTTCCAATGTCCCAGGAATTTGAATCCCTCCCTCTTGCACCATTCCTCAAGCCACGTATTCATCTTAACTATCCTGCTATTTCTACTCTGACTCGCACATGGCACTGGTAGCAATCCTGAGATTACTACCTTTGAGGTCCTACTTTTTAATTTAACTCCTAGCTCCCTAAATTCAGCTTGTAGGACCTCATCCCATTTTTTACCTATGTCGTTGGTACCTATATGCACCACAACAACTGGCTGTTCACCTTCTCCCTTCAGAATGCCCTGCAACCGCTCTGAGGCATCGTTGAACCTTGCACCAGGGAGGCAACATACCATCCTGGAGTCTTGGTTGCGACCGCAGAAATGCCTATCTATTCCCCTTACAATAGAATCCCCTACCACTATAGCTCTCCCACTCTTTTTCCTGCCCTCTTGTGCAGCAGAGCCACCCACGGTGCCATGAACTTGGCTGCTGCTGCCTTCCCCTGATGATCCATCTCCCCCAACAGTACCCGAAACGGTGTGTCTGCTTTGGGGGGAGATGACCACAGGGGACTCCTGCACTGCCTTCCTATTCTGCTCTGCTTGATGGTCACCCATTCCCTATCTGGCTGAGTAACCTTTACCTGCGATGTGACCAACTCACTAAATGTGCCAGTCACAACATCCTCAGCATCATTGATGCTCCAGAGTGAATCCATGCGCAGCTCCAGTGCCACAATGCAGTCTGTCAGGAGCTGCAGCTGGATACACTTCCTGCACACATAGTCAGCAGGGATACTGGAAGTGTCCCTGATTTCCCACATAGCACAGGAGGAGCATGACACGGGTCTGGGCTCTCCTGCCATGACTTAATCCTTAAATTAATTTAATTTGGCAACAATGCCAAAGGTTTCTTACTGATAAGGAAAAGAAAAAGTAAAAGAAAAACTACTCACCAATCACCAGCCAATCATTTACCCCCTTGGTTGTGACGTCACACTTCAATTTCCGTTTAATTCTTTTTTGCTTTGGTCTCCCTGCTGTAGCTGCACCAGCTGGCTCCTCCTCCTCCGACACTGGCTCCTCCTCCTCCGACACTGGCTCCTCCTCCTCCGACACTGGCTCCTCCTCCTCCGACACTGGCTCCTCCTCCTCTGACACTGGCTCCTCCTCCGACACTGTCGCTTCCTCCGACTGCTCACCACTCCTCCTCAACACTGCCGCGCCTCCGACTGCTGGGCCTTTTATGGGCCTCCCCTCAGCTCACCACTCCTCCTCGACACTGCCGCGCCTCCGACTGCTGGGCCTTTTATGGGCCTCCCCTCAGCTCACCACTCCTCCTCGACACTGCCGCGCCTCCGACTGCTGGGCCTTTTATGGGCCTCCCCTCAGCTCACCACTCCTCCTCGACACTGCCGCTCCTCCGACTGCTGGGCCTTTTATCCAATTGTTACATCACTGATTCAGCCAATGGACCAAGGAATTTTGAGATCGATGAAGTGTCTGTACAAAAACGAGTGTATGAGGTGCTTAATGCTGTGAACACAGGCATGGGAATAAAAGCATTCTCAAAAGCTTTCTCTATCAAGGACGTCATATGGGCAGCTGCGGATGCATGGAACTTGGTAACTGCAGACACCTTGGTCAATGCTTGGCATAACATCTGGCCATCAACTATGTTTGCTGACGATGATGCTACTGATGCTCCTCAGGACTTTCAAGGCTTTCGTGTGTCCAGGGAGAAAGCACTGATTGCTCAACTTTTAGATTATGCAAGAGGGCTGACTTGCGAAGCTGCGCAGGAATTGAATGAGGACGATGTCGTAGAGGTCATGGACATAGACAACGATGCTCCCATTGTGCATGCAGTGACAGATGAAGAAATCGTGCAGAGGGTTTTGCATCCAGAAGAAAAGGACGAAAGCAGTGAGGATGATGATGATGCCTGTGATCCAGTCGAAAAAGTGCTGATTGACAAAACAATTAATCTTTGTCAAGAATTAATTCACGCCTTAGAGCAACGAAGCTTCATCAGCGAAGAAGAAATACTGCAGGTCTACAGAATTCGGGAAAGATTAGTGAAAGAAATGGCCAAATTATTTAAACAAACAACAATATTAATTATCTTTCAAAAGATGTCGCAATAGAATGCCCAAGACCTACAGAGTGCAACTACACTAGTAATTTCCACATTTGATAATCCTATTGCTGGCCCATCATCAGCCCCAGACATCATAGCTGAGCCCTCTACCTCAAGCACAACCTCCAGCCAATTGTAACTGCACTTGTTTATTTTTACTCTGTTTTATATTCATAATTTAACTATTTTACAAATAAAAACCTTTATTACATTTCATGCTTTGAGTACTGTACATTCCTTTTCAAATGTGAAGATGGTAGCAAAAGATACAGGCTGGGAAGCTCACATTAAGTAGTTACAGGTGTACTGTGTTGCAAAAACAGGAGAGGGAGGCTTACCATGCGTTGTGAAGAAGTGAGGACTACAAGGCCTGCGAGGAGAAGAACTACAAGATGACGTCCAAAAACCGGAAATATCGCAACCTAGGCCCAGGCATTTCCGGACTCGGGACACGCTTCTGGTGTTCCGAAATCCAGAAATACCCGAACCTGGGCTCAGGCGTTTCCGGACTTCGGACATCAGAAACACGTTCCGAAGTCCGAAAAAACACGAAAAGTAGCTCGGCTTCGGTCCCGAGGTTGCCGGATTCGGGAGGTTGTGCCTGCATGAAATAAAATTGTACTGTTTTTATTTTGTCTTATAACACTTTTGTAAAGCATCTTGGAATGTTTTACTACTTTAAAGGCACTATATAAATACAAGTTGTTGTTGTTGTTAGCAGTCACCAAAATAGGTTTTCTTCCAGTTTAAATACGACCACAGATCTAAAATAGACAAGCTGCTCTCCGGACTTCTCTTGCTAAACCTCTCCACCTATTTCTCTTCCTGCCTTCAAAAGCTTCCTCAAAATCTATGCTATGCTTTTGGTCATTGCTCCTAACACTTAAGGGCCTAGAAATTCGTGTCCAGCGGTGGCGCAAAATAGGCGGGATCGGATGGCCGCCCGTTATACGCAGCGCCTGATATTCAGATCCACTGACTGCTATGGCACTGAACATCAGACGTATAGCGGGCAGCCTGCCCCGTACTGCACGTTTTGCGCCACCGCCCAAGACAAATTTCCCGGCCCTCGAGGTTTCATCATTGGCTCAGTGCCTCTCTTGCCTCTGAGTCAGGAGGTCGTTGGTTAAAGTCCCACTCCAGATACGTGGGCACATAAACTAGGTTGACACTCCAGTGCAGTACCGAGGGAGTGCTGCACTGTCAGGGGTGCTGTCTTTCGGATAAAGTGTTAAACCGAAGGCTTGCCTGCCCTCTTAGGTGGGTGTAACAAATTCCCACAATACTATTCAAGGAAGAGCAGAGGCATTCTCCTGACGTCCTAAGCAACATTTATCCCTGAACCAACATCTTCAACAGATGTTCCGGTCATTTATTTCATTGTTGTTTGTGGGATCTTGCTGTGTGAAAATTGGCTGCCGCTTTACTACAATGCAAAAGATCTTCATTGGCTGTAAAGCACTTTGGGACGTCCTAAGATTGTGAAAGGCACTATATAAATGTAAGTTATTCATTCTTCCACGACTGCTCGATGCCCGTTTCTCCTCTGTGAAGTGCCGTGGGATGTGGACTATTTTAAAGATGCGATTTTTTAAAAATGCCAGTTGTTGTTATGGTTCTGTTGTTGCTATTCAGAATTTCTGTACATTGATTGAAAAAGGAAAGGAGCGTGAAGCAAGCAATTCTATTCTATTTGCATCTTAGATCAGACGGGAGTGAAAGCTAACCCTGCTCCTGTTGTTTGAGCTGGCTGTAATTCTGCCTCCTGCCTTCAGCACAGAGATGGGATAAACCAAGTAACTGGAGCTAATGAGCTTAACTCTGCTTCGGTAAACCCCCCCAAATTCTGTAACATTAGGAACAGAAGTAGCTTCCCATGGTGTCTGTGGGGGGAAGTGGAGCTCGAGCCCTAGTTACAGGTCAAAGGGAGCCACAGTGCCCTTCTGTGTTAGTCCAGGTAACACCAAGACATTGTGATCATCTACAGAGTTCATTATTAAAACTGATATCGAAATAATGTTCAGGCATTTCAATGCTTGGTTCAAAGATCAGGAATAATGTGAAAAATGACATAGCCAGTATGGAGCAAAGGGTCACATGTGGCATGTTACAATCATGCTTGAATGAAGTTTGATTGACAACCACTCCATCAAGATCAAGAAAGGCTGCTCCTCTTCAAACACAAAGAAGGCTCACCAGCGGTGCACCAGGCAGGCTCAGACAGGATAATCCAAGTACAATCGCAGCACCAGGAAGAGGCATTGATAAAGGTCATAGTAGGTATCTCGGCTTGAACAGGGACTAGGCGCACATATGTACCACACGCACGCACACAAACAGATACATGCATGCACAGACACACACACATGCGCACGCACACATGCACGCACACACATAAGCACGCAGACGTTCACACACACGCTCACACACACATGCACGCACATACACGCACGCGCTCACACACACGCACACGCACGCAGACGTTCACACACACCCACATGCACGTACACACACACACAGACACGTACGCACACTCGAATGCGCTCACACACACAAGTGCGCACACTATCACACACACGCATGTACACGCTCATACGCATACATGCACACGTAGGCACGCATACGCACATACAGGCACACACACGCAGTCACACACACGCACACATGTACATGAGTACTTATACTGTCCTTCTTTACATTTCAACATAGCACTGAAAGTTTGTACTGTCTGACCCGTTTCTAATTCTTAATAATGCACTGGAGCACAAAGTGTCCACAGGTCAGAACTAATTGTCAATAAATTGATCATCTCATTTGGGCAGAGTGTTATGGGAAATGGAAATGTCACATTGGTGTGGTAGGGAATGCTCTTCTGAGTGACAGTCAGGGCAGAGTGCAGAGAGCTTTACCCTTGGGCCTACCCTTGCCATGTTTTAGTCCTCAGTTTGGTAAGTAACAAATTCATCCTCCCCCAAAAAATGGACATTTTCCAAGGGTCATTTCCCTTGTGATCTATCCAGTAGAAATCAATTTTCTGCCTAGGGAATAGGCTGTGCACTAGACTTCCCTCAGCTGAGGTGGCACCAAGGGGGTACAGCAATTGGGCTCACCATCCATGGGTTAGAAAATAGAAAAGCATCCGGAACACCTGACCCTGTCGATTTTCAAAACTCCCTCTTGGAAGTTGCCTGGGTGCGAGTGCTGGGCGAGGACAGGTTCAGGCTGTGCTGTGACAACTCCTGCTGCTGAATAGCCTGCTCACACCGCCAAGTCTCACAGGCGAAGAATGACCACTTGCGGAAGCTGTCGGAGGTTGACGTGCCTTCAGCTGCCTGGGCCCCAAGCTCCGGAGCTGCTTCCTTAAACCTCTCCGCCTCTCTAACTCTCTTTCCTCCTTTAAGACTCTCCTTAAAGCCTACCTCTTTGACTAAGCTTTTGGTCATCTGCTGTAAATTCTTCTTGTGTGGCTTGGTGTCAAATGTATTTGTTTTGTCTTAAAACGCTCCTGTGAAGCGCCTTGGGATGTTTTACTACGTTAAAGGCGCTATATAAATACAAGTTGTTGTTGTTGACTGGTGCAGCAGCCCCTTTGGATGAGGAGAAAGGAAGGTGAGAATATTTGGCTGGATTTGAAGAAAAGCAAACACCACCTGTTGGGGTTTGGCCGACACAGCACAGGGCCACATGCTGCATAATAACCAATGTCACTGCTCCCAATCCATCAAAATACTCATCAGCCAAACCTACTACCCATTGTGTTACAGCGCAAAGAGACTTGAGCAACACACAGATCAAAAAAAATTTCGAATGCATGCTTTTACAAATAGTATGTGACAGAAAATGATTTTTGGAAATTGCAGCAGGCGCTCAAGTGCCTTGTTGGCACGCCTGCCCCATCTTATTGTGTTCTCTCTCTCGCTTACATTTCCTCCGCCTCCCCTCCATGTCAACTGACCAAAGAGACCTCACGCTGTGCTCAGCCGAGCGCGGCATCGCAGTTGGCCGGCTCCTGTACCGGCCGGGGGCGGGGTGCTTTATTCGCTGGCAGCTGCCTGTTATCCGTAGATCCACTCCGCCGCTTTCATTGCTGCTCGCCCCCAGAGCGCAGTCAGAGCCGTCGGAGCCACAGATTCAGACATGCCCTGCACCGAGAACCTGGGAGGTCAAGGATCAATCGGCAATCATTGCAGCCCTACTTCGGACGTTCACAAAAGAGGCAATTCTCCTCAGCCCTTTGAAAGATTCTGAGCGCTAACACGCGCGCGCACTTTGGAGGACTTTACAGTATCAGTTTGCCACCCAACTTATGGGTAATTGGCCAGATGGCCAGGGGTGAGGCTTAGAGTGTTTTTAATGAGGGTGGGTAAGTAGTAACCCATTGTTTGGGTGAGACAGCCTAAGGTCGGCAATTGACCCGATGCTTAATCTTAGAACAGGGTTATTACTGTAACTTTGGCCCAATGCTTTCTTTCTTTCACTGAGTTGATTGGTTGAATATACCATTATCAGCAGCATGGGTAGAGAGCGGAGTGGCAATTTTTTTTTTTAACCCCTTTTCACATTATATCCAAACTGGTTGACAACTGGTCAGGGTGGTGGAGATATTTCCCAGTTCCCCCCCACCTATAGATCCAGTCTGCTGTGACTTGCTGAATGTACTGCAGTTTGAGTTTCCCTTTCAAATCCCAAAGAGCTGAGCGTTCCTGCAGCAACGTAGGTGTTGTCAATGAGCCTGTAAACAACGAGTTGCTAGGGCCTGGAGGGCACTGCCTGAAAGGAAGCAGATTCAATAAAGAAAAAGAAAAGAAAGACTTGCATTTATATAGCGCCTTTCACAACCAGCGGATGTCTCAAAGCGCTTTACAGCCAATGAAGTAATTTTGGAATGTAGTAGTCACTGTTGTACTGTGGGAAAGGAGGCAGCCAATTTGCGCACGGCAAGCTCCCACAAACAGCAATATGATAATGACCAGATAACCTGGTTTTTTTTTGTTATGTTGATTGAGGGATGAATATTGGCCAGGACACCGGAGATAACTCCCTGCTCGTCTTCAAAATAGTGCCATGGGATCTTTTACATCCGCCTGAGAAGAGCAGATTGGGCCTCAGTTTAATGTCTCATCTAAAAGACGGCACCTCTGACAGTGCAGCACTCCCTCAGCATTGGCGTGTCAGCCTAGATTTATGTGCTTATGTTCCTGGTGTGGGATTTGAACCGACAACATTCTGACTCAGAGGTGAGCTGATAGTCGACATAGTAAGTTTCAAAAGAGAATTAGATATATATTTGCAAAGGAAAAATTTGCAGGGCTATTGGGGAAAGAGCAGGGGAGTGAGACTAATTGGAGAGCTTTTTCAAAGAGCTGGCACAGGCACACTGAGCCAAATTGCCTCCTTCTGTCCCATATGATTGTAAGAGAATTGTAAGAATGTCATCATCATCATCATAGGCAGTCCCTCGAAATCGAGGAAGACTTGTTTCCACTCTAAAAATGAGTTCTCAGGTGACTGTACAGTCCAATACAGGAATTACAGACTCTGTCACAGGTGGGGCAGACAATGGTTGAAGGAAAGGGTGGGTGGTGAATCTGATTTCCCGCACGCTCCTTCCGCTGTCTGCGCTTGGTTTCTGCACGCTCTCGGCGACGAGACTCGAGGTGCCCTCCCAGATGCTCTTCCTCCACTTAGGGCGGTCTTTGGCCAGGGATTCCCAGGTGCCGGTGGGGATGTTGCACTTTATCAAGAATGATTTGAGGATGTCCCGGAAACGTTTCTTCTGCCCACCTGGGGCTCGCTTGCCGTGTAGGAGTTCTGAGTAGAGCGCTTGCTTTGGGAGTCTTATGTCGGGCATGCGGACAATGCGGCCCGCCCAACGGAGCTGGTCGAGTGTGGTCAGTGCTTCAATGCCAGATCTTAAAGATGCCATAATCGTGACCATCTTCAAAAAAGGGGACAAGTCCGACTGCGGCAACTACAGAGGAATCTCCCTGGGAAGATTCGGCCATTGGGAAAGTCATCGCTAGAATCTTTATCAACCATCTTCTCCCTGTGGCTGAAGAGCTGCTCCCATCGTCACAATGCTGATTCCGTCCACTAAGGGGTACAACGGACATGATCTTCACCGCGTGACTACAAGAGAAATGCAGGGAACAGCACCAACCCTTGTATGTGACCTCACAAAGGCCTTTGACACTGTCAACCATGAGGAATTATGGAGAGCCCTCCTCTGTTTTGGCTGCCCCCCAAAAGTTTATCACCATCCTCTGCCTGCTCCACGACGACATGTAGGCCGTGATCCTGTAAGAATGGAGAGAATTATTGTTTGGTACTGTGCCATTCTCCTTGACTTTCTTTCCAGAATTTCAGTAAAAATGGGCAGACACAAATGCTACAATGTCCCAGATACAGAGTTCCTAATCTCAGCCAGGTCGAAAGAGGCAGCTCCTACAGACAGCTCTGGAGTTGCGCCATAGGGAAGAGGCAAGCCAGAATGAGTTGACAGGTTAACCCCGAATCATTCTCATGTTTCTCCTTGCAGCCAGTTATAGTGTAGCAGGGACAGCTAAGAGTAGGGCACTTCCTTTTTCCCATCTCTGGGGGATGAGGCAAGGGGATGATTGGGGGATTAGCAAACAAAATGGAGGAAATTTGTAAATGAGTGAAAGAGGTTGTAATTTTTTAAGGAAATGTACCAAAGTCGAGAAATACACATTTAACTGCCAAGACTACGTTGATCTCCAGAAATGTTCTAAATGACCAGTGATTTGTTTTCCTCTAAAGCATCAATAAACCACAGTTTATAACAGAAGTTCTTCAATACACCGCATTATGAAAAAACACCATTTAATTGACGGTATGTGGCTAGATTAAATCGTTTCCTTTGGAGTCTGGCATCAGGTGACCCTTTAATGGAGGTTTAAGTCTGACTGTCGTTACACACAATCAGGCCTTAGCATTTTGACTCTTGGTTCTGTCATTAAGTAGCTGTCCACTTAGAGTTTCGACCAGATGTTGCTGAGTCCCACAGTGAATTTATTCACAAGTACCTTGAGAGATGTGAAGGCATGATTGGTGTCCATAAAAATCAGTGTAACCATCAGAACAGTGAGTTATTTATCTTGAAAAACAGACTGTTACGCCGGCTTATTGGTAATAGGATTATGTAACTGAGCCATGCAGACCCCTTAGGAAGTGCTCGTTCAGTGCTGAGTCAACGCTGAGTTAGTCAGTGCAACAGTAGGGTGCTGCAACTGCCCTCTGCTTCTGTTCTTGCTTTGGATCACTATCCAGTCTGGAGGTTGGTCAGCTATCATACCCTACCTCAGTCGAATAGCCTGCTACTACATAATGAAGAATTGCTGCATGAGCAATGTATTGGAGAGTGACTGATGATGTGGAACCATCCCATAGAGTAATTCAGTACTGTAATGTATTTGCTTCATGGGTTCTTTGCTTAAGAATTCATAGCAACACATTGCTATTAACAACTAGTTAGTTTATTAACAGAGGTTTAACAATCACACTACACATTACAGTTCATCCATCATCATCATAGGTGGCCCCTCGAACTGGGATAACTTGCTTCTAAATGAGTTCACAGATGTTTCAATGAAGGACCCGATGTTCCAGTCCTGAACTCCAATTGAGGGGGTGGAAGACACCTGTACATGGATTCTTTTAACGTGTGGTGACCGGTGCACATCAGCCATCACACGGGCTTGACAGAGCTAGGCCTTTATTCAGTGGCAAGGGTTAACCAGAACGACTGGAGACCGGCTGTGCTGCACGGACCTAGTACACACACACATCGCAGTGTGGACTGGCCCATGCTGCCCCTGGGCCCTCGGCTCTTCTGGGCCCCTTACCCTCATTCGCCGTACCTCCGCCACAATTTCTCGCCGCCCCTCCGCCATAAAAACACTCGTCGCACCTCCGCCGCGATCTCCCGCCGCACCGCCACACCAAACATTTGCAAGACCTCCACCATGATCACCCACCAAATCTCAGCCACGATCCCTCATCACTCCACCCTGATCACTCGTCGCAAGTCCGCCATGACCTTCCCGCTCCTCTGCTGTACCAGGGCCCAGCCAATGTTCCTGCCACTAAGCTCACAACCACATGTCTCATTGTGGATGACCTAGACCCAACTGACTGGGGTTTTATTGAGTCTTGTTAACATCACGTCACTGGCTAAGCTACTCTCAATGCAACAGCTCTACAACTATTTTGGGTAAACAAATAAAGCCAAGTGCCCCCTTATTAAAGGGACATTAGAACACACAAATTAACAATAAAACTTTAAGTAAACCTTAAATGATCAAATTAAAATTTGGTTGCCGGGGGTGATGATACACTCCAGTCCCTCCAGTGCCCACCTCACGTACCATCACTGCAATAGCTCTACAACTATTTTAGTTGTATCAGTAATCAAGTGCCCCCCTGATTAAAGGGGGGGACACACTCCAAAAAACTTTTCAAGTGCCCCCTTATTTTTTGGGGTTTTTTTTGTGGGCACTAGAAACCCAAATTATACAAGTGCCCCTGGCTAAAAGGTGGGGGGGGGGTGTCATGTATTTAACCAGCATTGTAACCCATGTATAAACTGACCTAAGTTGTACACCGTGAGAACACTGACCACTAGGTGGGAGACACTCCTAACCTGGACCTTCAGGTATAAAAGGGGAAGCTCCACCCACCTTCATCACTTGAGTGCTAAGGAATAAAGGACAGGTCACAGACTGACCTTCTCTCAAGCATGGGCCTCGTGTGCATTTCTACTGTGTAGTAAGGACGTATCAATGGCGACAAGAAACTGGGATTTAAACCACACGAGCATGGCCACGAGCAGAACAGACGAGAGGTACTGTGTTAAGGAATGGTTGGGACAGAGATTCAACATTGTTAAAGCAGCACACAGTTCTCCAGGCAGACAAGGGCAGTCAGGCATGCCCCAACATGTAGTCGAACCCTGAGCAGCGATTCACGCCATTGCAAGGGACAATGCGGCCAGTAATGGGGCCATCAACACCTGTTAATGGTGCACTCAAGGACAATAACAGGGGCAGTCAGGGATGATCGACTGGCAAGGGACCTTTTCTTTCAAACCGCAACTCATGCTGGAGGCGTGGAGGCATACATTCAGCCGGAGTTTGCAGAGATGAGCAAAATACCTGCAGAAATTGCAGAAATGGACACTGGGGGAAATCGCTGGAAGCTGAAGTTCAGCGAGTTCATGTGGAGCACGTAAACAGTTCATACACCAGGACGCCACCGATAATGATGAAAGTGCTCCTCAATGGCATCCCAGTATCAATGGAGTTAGACACGGGTGCCAGCCAGTCCCTGATGGGTATCAAACAGTTCGAAAAGTTGTGGGCATCCAAGGCCAGGAGGCCAAAATTATCGCCGATTGACGCACATCTACGGACTTACACAAAGCAGATCATTCCGGTGCTAGGCAGTGCCACGGTAGTCGTGACCCACAAAGATTCAGAGAACAGGTTGCCACTCTGGATTGTCCCAGGGGACGGTCCTGCACTACTGGGGAGGAGTTGGCTTGCTGTCATGAATTGGAAATGGGGCGATGTCAATGCAATTTCCTCTGTGGAGCAAGAATTATGCTCACAGGTCCTGGACAAATTTGACTCATTATTTCAACCCGGCATTGGCACTTTCATGGGGGCCAAGGTAGTGATTCACATAAACCTGGACGCCAGAGCAGTACACCACAAGGCCAGAACGGTGTCGTACGTGATGCGGGAAAAGATAGAAGGCGAATTGGACCACCTGTTGAGGGAAGGCATCATCTCGCCAGTCGAATTCAGTGACTGGGCGAGCCCGATTGTGCCGGTGCTCAAGGCGGATGGGTCGGTCAGGATATGTGGCGATTACAAGGCCACCATCAATCGGGTGTCACTCCAAGACCAGTACCCGCTACCGAGAGTGGAGGACCTCTTTGCGATGCTATCCGGTGGCAAACTTTTTTCAAAATTGGACCTGACCTCAGCTTACATGACCCAGGAGCTGGCGAGTGAGTCAAAGAAGCTGACCACCATCATGACACACAAGGGGTTGTTTGAGTACAACAGATGTCCGTTCGGGATTCGCTCGGCCGCCGCGATCTTCCAACGAAATATGGAAAGCCTCCTCAAGTCGATTCCAGGACGGTGGTTTTTCAGGACGATATCCTCATTACGGGTTACGATACTGAAGAACACCTCCACAACCTGGAGGAGGTGCTACGCAGACTGGACCGGGTAGGTCTGCGACTGAAAAAGGCGAAGTGCGTCTTCCTAGCTCCAAAGGTAGAATTCCTGGGGATGAGGGTAGCAGCAGACGGGATCAGCCCTACTGCATCCAAGACGGAAGCGATCCAGGGAGCACCCAGACCCCGTAACACGACGGAGCTGCGTTCGTTCCTGGGGCTCATGAATTATTTTGGCAACTTTCTTCCCAAATTGAGCACGCTGCTAGAGCCGCTACACGTGCTCCTACGCAAAGGTCGCGAATGAGTCTGGGGGGACAGCCAGGAGAGGGCTTTTAATAGAGCACGCAATTTGTTATGTTCCAACAATCTGTTCACACTATATGACCCATGTAAGAAACGTCGTCCTATGGTGTCGGGTGTGTGTTGCAGCATGTCAATGCCAAGGGTCAGTTACAGCCGGTAGCTTATGCCTCCAGGAGTCTGTCCCAGGCAGAAAGGGGCTACGGGATGGTAGAAAAGGAGGCGCTCGCATGTGTATATGCGGTAAAGAAAATGCACCAGCACCTGTTTGGCAGGAAATTTGAGCTGGAGACAGATCACAAACCCCTAACGTCCCTTTAGGCCGACAACAAGGCCATGAATGCAAACGCATCGGCCCGCATACAGAGGTGGGCACTCACGTTAGCTGCCTATGACTACACAATTCGGCACAGACCGGGCACCGAAAACTGTGCCGATGCACTCAGCAGGCTCCCACTAGCCACCACTGAGGGGGCTACCAAGCATGGTGCTGAGATGGTCATGGCTGTTGATGCTTTCGGAAGCGAAGGCTCACCCGTGACAGCCCGTCAGATTAAAGTCTGGACAAATAGAGACCCGCTATTGTCTCTAGTCAAGAAATGTGTCCTGAATGGGGACTGGGTAGCCACGTACAGGGCATGCCCTGAGAAATTTAAACCATTTCACAGGCGCAAGGATGAACTCTCGATTCAGGCTGATTGCCTACTGTGGGGAAACCACGTAGTCATGCCCCAGATGGGCAGAGAGGTGTTCATCAGAGAACTCCATAATGGACACCCGGGCATTGTCACGATGAAGGCAATTGCCAGGTCACACGTTTGGTGGCCAGGGATAGACGCAGATCTGGAACTTTGTGTTCGCAGGTGCAACACGTGTGCCCAGCTGGGCAATGCGCCCAGGGAAGCCCCCCTTAGCCCCTGGCCATGGCCCGCCAAGCCTTGGTCACGCATCCATGTGGACTACGCAGGTCCTTTCATGGGGAAAATGTTTTTGGTTGTAGTAGACGCCTACTCCAAATGGATCGAGTGTGACATTTTAAATTCAAGCACATCCTCTGCCACGGTAGAAAGTCTACGGGCAATGTTCGCCGCCCACGGTCTACCGGACATCTTGGTCAGCGACAATGGCCCGTGCTTCACAAGCACTGAATTCCAGGACTTCATGGCAAGCAATGGAATTAACCATGTTAGAACGGCACCGTTCAAGCCGGCCTCAAACGGCCAGGCAGAACGAGCAGTGCAGATAATCAAAGAGGGGATGCTCAGATTCCAAGGAGGTTCCCTACAAACCCGCTTATCACGCCTCCTGTTGGCCTATAGATCCCGACCACACTCGCTCACAGGGGTTCCACCCGCAGAGCTGCTAATGAAAAGGACACTTAAAACCCGATTATCCCTTATACACCCCACCATGAAAGAAATTGTCGAGAGCAGGCGCCAGTCACAATATCACTACCATGACAGGAATGCGAGGGCGCGATGTATTGATGTAAATGATCCTGTTTTTGTGCTCAACTACGCTGCAGGGCCCAAATGGCTCGCAGGCACTGTGGTTGCCAAAGAGGGAAATAGGATTCTGGTACTTAAACTTACCAATGGACAAATCTGCCGCAAACATGTGGATCAAACAAAAAGGAGGTTCAGCAACTCCATCGAAGAAGCAGAGGAAGAACACGATATAGAGTTCACTCCACCACAGGTGACCGAACACCGGAACCAAAGGGAGGAGAGCCCAGTCACTGTGGGCAGTCCGGACAGGCCTGAGGCACTGCAAACAGCAGACACTCAGGCCAGCGCCCAACAACCGGAGCCCCAACTCAGGCGTTCTACAAGGGAGCGTAAACCACCAGAGAGACTCAACCTGTGATCCCAATAAGACTTTGAGGGGGGAGGTGATGTCATGTATTTAACCAGCATTGTAACCCATGTATAAACTGACCTAAGTTGTACACTGTGAGAACACTGACCACTAGGTAGGGGACATTCCTAACCTGGACCTTCAGGTATAAAAGGGGAAGCTCCACCCATCTTCATCACTTGAGTGCTAAGGAATAAAGGACAGGTCACAGACTGACCTTCTCTCAAGCATGGGCCTCGTGTGCATTTATACTATGTAGTAAGGACGTATCGGGGGGGGCACTAAAACCGGCAACTTAAACAAGTTAAACTTTAGACATTAAAATCAAAGTAAAATTTGGTTGCCGGGAGTGATGATGCACTCCAGTCCCTCTGGTGCCCACCTCACGCGGAAGACACTGCAACAGCTCTACAAACCTGTAAGCATACATTGCAAGTACCTTTAGGAGAGGGAAGCAGTACAATTAGAGGAACTATAATACTGTGTGTAAATATCGGGAGCTTTACCATGGCATCCATTCAACTAGTACTTGCCATTGCCTTGTTCTTTAACAACCATTTCCATTTATCATTGTTGAATTGGGATTTTATCACCTTTTCCTATTGCTAAGTGAAAGACCACATGTATTTTCCAGAAAATATGAGAGAAGTTCTGTCCTTTGCAAATGGGTGTGGCATCTTTTCAGAGAGAGGACCAGCCTAGTGTATCGCTTTATGTAACAATGGTATCACACGCAAGCAATGTGATGTTGTTTTCAGGATACAATGAGGTTTTCATTATGCAAGGTTTTTCGACGTGCATTACATTGTTTTGTTGTGTATCGACAAATAGAGAATGATGAGCCGATTACTTTACGCTACTCCTTCAGGTGAGACTTTAAACCATAGCCCCTTCTTGCCTGTTCAGGTTGACATTAAAGCTCCCCAGGCCAACATTGTTCCCTCAACCGTAACTAGCAAAAACGGATAAACTGCTCCTTAGTTTTATTGCAGTCTGTGAGATTTTGCTGTGTGCGAAGTGGCTTCCACGACTGCTGACAATAACTGCATTTCAATGTGATTCATTGTACGTGAAGCAATTTTAAGACATTTCTGAGAGATGTGACAAGGCATTATATAAAAAAAGAGGTGCCTTTAAAAACAATTCTGATTTTCACAAGCCAGTGAATCACTTGTAAAAACGTATCACTTAAAGTGAAACAGAAGAGTTTGAGAGATGGGTTTATATACTGTAAATGATACACAGTGGTATTAAATGATTGATCTCAGGTTCTCAGCAATCACCTTCCTTGTAGAAAAAAAAGAGATCATCACAGCTGTAAATCTGCAGTATGATTCCTTCATTAAAGGTGTTTCCCAGAGGCCAGGAACAATTCTCTTTTGTGATATTAGATTAGACATATCTGTGCAGCAAAGATGAAAAAAACTGCAAACCAAAAATGTCACTGGTTTGTTTTTCCAGATGAGTATATTGTAAACATCCTGTCAGAGACTATGGGACCTCACACATGGTGGGACATCAGCATGTTCAGTAATGAGAACATGATTAAAATTCTCTTCCAAAAGTCTGAGCTCTTTAATAACGTCTGATTGTTTGCACCGTGCAGATGCACGAAGACATGGACTAAACACATGCTGTTGCACAATTGTTAAAGAAAGAATTGCAGAATTGTACAAAGCAGCACAACAACATCATGCGCCTCTTGCTAACCCTGAGCTAACTATCCCCTGATTGTTGTAAATAAATGATATAATTTATTGTTTAGCATCAGACTGATCGGGGATGATCGTATTAGCCGTTTCCTCATTAAACCAGTTGAGAGAGCAAGATGCTTTCTAGATAGCGTGACTTAGAATAGCTCAAACCAGGGCTGTCTCATCCCAGACACCCACTAATGTTTGGAAGGGTCCCCATTGTACTTTCTTTCTTGTCCTTTCCCTTCCCCCAGGATAGTCAGCTTGGGAGGGCTTCCATTATATCCTTTCTTTCTTGCCCTGCCTGGGATTCTGGCTGGCCTTCTCAATAGGATGGTGGGCAACAGCCTAATCTGTTGCCATAACAACAGTATTGGTTCAATAGAATCAAAGGTAGTGACAGAATTGCAGGTCCAGTGTACAGAAGAAAATGGTGCATTTTAATACCCTTTCTTTTTTTAATAACAAAAAAAGATTTTTTTAGCATATAACACATAGAGCAATTTCATATTTCTGTCAATGTCGGTGCAGCAGAGGTATCACAGGTTGGCGACATGTTTCCCAAATTGCGTTGTATTTCAAACACAATTACAGAACTGCAGCAGGGTGACAGCCCTGACATTCTTAATGTGAGTTCCTCTCACCACAGCACTCCGGCTATTTCATAACCAATCGCACTGACATGGGGGACAAAGCTGCCGCCTCTCCTTTTCAGTGGCAATCAAACTTTAAAAGAAAACAGCCTGTCCCCAAGTCCCTCCCAACACTACCCTCCTCCAACCCCCTCCCCCTACCCCACCTCCCAACACTACCCTCCTCCAACCCCCTCCCCCTACCCCACCTCCCAACACTACCCTCCTCCAACCCCCTCCCTACCCCACCTCCCAACACTACCCTCCTTCAATCCCCCCCACCCACCTCCCAACACTACCCTCCTCCAACCCCCTCCCCCTACCCCACCTCCCAACACTAACCTCCTCCAAACCCCCCTACCCCCGTCCCAACACTACCCTCCTCCAACCCCCTCCCCCTAACCCACCTCCCAACACTATCCTCCTCCAACCCCCTCCCTACCCCACCTCCCAACACTACCCTCCTCCAACCCCCTCCCCCTACCCCACCTCCCAACACTACCCTCCTCCAACCCCCTCCCCCTACCCCACCTCCCAACACTATCCTCCTCCAACCCCCTCCCTACCCCACCTCCCAACACAACCCTCCTTCAATCCCCCCCACCCACCTCCCAACACTACCCTCCTCCATCCCCCTCCCCCTACCCCACCTCCCAACACTATCCTCCTCCAACTCCCTCCCCCTACCCCACCTCCCAACACTACCCTCCTCCAAACCCCCCTACCCCCGTCCCAACACTACCCTCCTCCAACCCCCTCCCCCTACCCCACCTCCAAACACTACCCTCCTCCAACCCCCTCCCCCTTCCCCACCTCCCAACACTACCCTCCTCCAACCCCCCTCCCCCTACCCCACCTCCCAACACTACCCTCCTCCAACCCCCTCCCACTACCTCACCTCCCAACACTACCCTCCTCCAACCCCCTCCCCCTACCCCACCTCCCAACACTACCCTCCTCCAACCCCCTCCCCCTACCCCACCTCCCAACACTACCCTCCTCCAACCCCCTCCCAACACTACCCTCCTCCAACCCCCTCCCCACAGCCAGCCCCCCCCCCGCCCCCATTTGCTGCCTCTCATGCTGCCTTGCAAAGGTTTTCCAAAACATCTTTTATATTTCAACATTTATTATAGGCATTCGTTACTCAGCAGCAAGTTAACTTTATTCGGTGCTCAGCAATGACTTTGCAGGGTCATGTGATCTGGTGGCAGAGGGAGGGCTAATCATCGACTGATTCTTAGAAAATTAGCCGATCAGCTGATCATTTAGCTCTGTCAGCGGAACATGGCTGTTTGTGTTCACACTGCATATGAGCGTTGTGGCAGCCAGTCCCTGGTTAGATTCTGTGCATGGTAACCATTGGTCGATAGGTTTTGTGGATTTCTGTGTAATGCCAGATGTCACGTAAATTCCAGGACTGCTTGTCATTTCTAGATTTATAGACAAATAGTTGTAAAACCCTAACTAACAAAACATTGGTTTCCCGTATGCAATAATGTTTTATTGGCCAGATTAAAACTATTGCACAAGAACATTAACAATATCGAGTCTGTGTTTCTTCCAAATATTGCTCTGATAATGAGGGTTAAAGGAAGATTATCACTATGAAGAGTCCATGCTACTTGATACCACACACAGGCAATAGAATGGTGATTCCATAATGCAATGATGCTGTTTGGTGTATATCAGATAGACTCAGGTCAGGAGAACCATGTGACTCATCGTAGCTTATCCATTCAGAAGGTACCCAACGATTCCATGTGGTAATCTCGACAGAAAGCAGGAAACTATAGACCCGTTAGCCTAACATCTGCCATTGGGAACATGCTGGAGTCCATTACTAAGGAAGTAGCAGGACGTTTAGAAAATCATGATACAATCAGGCAGAGTCAGCATGGTTTTATGAAAGGGAAATCATGTTTGACAAATTTGATAGAGCTCTTTGAGGATGTAACTAGCAGGGTGGATAAAGGGGAACCATTGGATGTGGTGTATTTGGATTTCCAGAAGGCTTTCGATAAGGTGCCACATAAAAGGTTACTGCACAAGATAAGAGCTCACGGGATAAAAACAGAAAATGCTGGAAATCTCAGCGGGTCGGGCAGCCTCTGTGGAGAGAAAGCAGAGTTAACGTTTCGAGTCGACGACCCGTCGTCAGAACTGGAGAGCGGAAAGAACAGATTCTTAACAAGCACTGAAAGGGGGAGGGGAAGAAAGAACAAACGGGAAGGTCTGTGATAGGATGGAAGGCAGGAGAGATTAGAACGACCTCCCTCACTTCTTTTTCCAGTACATTGATGACTGTATTGTTGCTGTTCCCTGCTCGTGCCCTGAACTTGAAAATTTCATTCACTTTGCATCCAAATTCCACCCTTCCCTCATGTTCACATGGTCCATCTCCGACTCTTCCCTTCCTCGACTTCTCCGTCTCCAGCTCTGGGGATAGGCTTTCGACCAGTCTCCACTATAAGCCCACTGACTCTCACAGCTAACTGGACTATACTTCCTCCCATTCCGCATCCTGTAAGGACTCCATTCCATTCTCTCAGTTTCTCCATCTCCGTCGCATCTGCTCTGACGACACCACCTTTCGCACTAGTGCCTCTGACATGTCTTCCTTTTTTCTCATCAGAGGATTCCCCTCTGCCATGGTTAACATGGCCCTTGACCGTGTTCGTTCTATTTCCCGTACCTCTGCTCTCATTCCTTCCCCTCTTTCTCAGAACCATGACAGAGTTCCCCTTGTCCTCACCTTTCACCTTACCAGCCTCCACGTTCAACGGATCATCCTCCGCCATTTCCGCCATCTCCAGCGTGATCCCACCACCAATCACATCTTCCCTTCCTTTCCCCTCTCAGCATTCCGAAGGGACCGCTCCCTCAGCGACACCCTGGTCCATTCCACAGTCAACCCCAGCACCCCATCCCCTTCCCACGTCACTTTCCATGCAAGCACGGGAAATGTAACACCTGCCCTTTTATCTCCTCCCTTCCCACTATCCAGGGCCCCAAATACTCCTTCCAGATGAAACAGCGATTTACTTGTACTTCTTTCAATTTAGTATACTGTATTCGCTGCTCACGATGTGGTCTCCTCTACATTGGGGAGACCAAGCATAGATTGGGTGACTGCTTTGCGGAACACCTCCGTTCAGTCCGCAAGTGTGACCCTGAGCTTCCAGTCGCCTGTCACTTTAATTCTCCACTCTATTTTCACTCTGACCTCTCCGTCCTCGGTCTCCTACACTGTTCCAACGAAGCTCAATGCAAGCTCGAAGAACAGCATCTCATTTTTCAGTTAGGCATTTTATAGCCTTCTGGACTCAACATCGAGTTCAAATATTTTAGAGCATACCGCTGCCAATCTTTAGCTCCCTTTCTCCACCCACCCCCCCCCCCCCCCCACCCCCACCACCGCCAACCCCATGGGCCTGTTTCTTTTTTTTTCCTTGTCTCTAATGGCAGCTGGTCATTATTCTGCCATTCACACCCTATCTTGACTAATGTTTATCTAACTTCTGGTATTACCATTTCAATTCAGCCCATCATCTCTTTTGTCTCTCTAATCTCTCCTGGCTTCCACCCTATCACAGACCTTCCCTTTTGTTCTTTCCTCCCCTCCCCCTTTCAGTGCCCCTGCACTTCCTTAAGAATCTGTTACATAAGAACATAAGAAATAGCAGCAGGAGTAGGCTATTTGGCCCCTCGAGCCTGCTCCGTCATTCAATAAGATCATGGCTGATCTGATCTTGGGGCCTCAACGCCACTTTCCCGCCCGCTCCCCATAACCCTTGTCTCCCTTATCATTCAAAAATCTGTCTATCTCCACCTTAAATATATTCAATGATCCATCTTAAACGTTTCCAGTTCTGACGAAGGGTCACAGACTCGAAACGTTAACACAGTTTCTCTCCACAGAGAAAACGAAGTGGATTTAAACAAAGTGGTTGATTTGGGAATTTGGAAAGAGTGGGAATTCGGAGAAGAGAGGAAGGTTAATTTTAAAACTACAAATAGGTAAGTGACATTTCACAGAGGCTGACCTGTGTGGCAGCAGCAGCGGGAGCTGACACGGAGGCGGAGGCTTAAAAGGCAAGGCTAAAAAGGCAACATTTGAAAGGGACGTCAGAGTTTTAAAATGACATCGGCACAAGGGAGGTAGCTGATTGATGAGTGTTTTTTTTCTCTGTTAAGTTAGTACTTAGTCTTTAAATAAAGGTTAGTTAAATCAGCTGATTGCTGAGTAGTTGCTGGGTGTGTTTTGCTAAGGTTTAGAATTTATTTTTGCTTGATAGTTCTGAGTTTAACTGGAGGGATCGCATGGGAGCTCAGTCCCGAGGATTGCACATCCTGTGGCATGTGGGAAGTCCTGGATGCTTCGCACAGCCGGGATGACCACGTGTGCAGGAGGTGTCTCCAGCTGCACCAACTCGAACTCGCCGTTTTGGAGCTTGAGCGGCGGCTGGAGTCACTGCGTTGGATCCGTGAGACTGAGAGCAACGTGGATAGCATGTTTCTAGAGGTGGTCACCCCGCAGCTTAAGAGTGTGCAGGCAGAGAGGGAGTGGGTAACCACCGGACAGAAGAAGAGGACTAGGCAGGTAGGGCAGGAGTCCCCTGAGTCCATCTCGCTCTCCAACAGGTATTCTCCTCTGAGTATCAGTAGGGGAGACGGTGCCTCTGGGAGTGCAGCCAGAGCCAAGACTACGGCACCAAGGGTGGTTCAGTTGCACATCGGGGGGAGGAAGAAGAATGGAAGAGCTCTAGTGGTAGGGGATTCAATAGTCAGGGGAGCAGACAGGCGTTTCTGTGGCCGCAGGCCTGACTCCAGGATGGTATTTTGCCTCCCTGGTGCCAGGGTCTAGGATTTCACCAAACGGCTGCAGGGCATTCTGAGGAGAGAGGGTGAACAACCAGACGTCATGATCCATATCGGGACCAATGACATAGGTAGAAAGAGGGATGAGATCCTGCAGGCAGAGTTTAGGGAGCTAGGAGAGAGATTAACAAGCAGGACCGCAAAGATAGTAATCTCCGGATTACTCCCAGTGCCACGAGCTAATGAGTACAGAAATAAGAGGATAGAGCAGATGAATAAGTGACTGGAGAGATGGTGCAGGAAAGAGGACTTTAGATTCCTGAGGCATTGGAACCGCTTCTGGGGGAGGTGGAACCTGTACAAGCCGGACAGGTTGCACCTCAACAGAGCCGGGACCAATATCCTCGCGGGGAGGTTTGCTAGTGCTGTTGGGGAGGGTTTAAACTAGCTTGGCAGGGGGATGGGAACCTGAGAATAGATTCAGTAGGGAAGGCAGTAAAGCTGGAATTAGAAAGCAAAAATATAGAAAGTGAGTTTGAAGGACAGAGGAAACAAGCAAGAAAAAAGTGTAAAAAAACAAATTTAAAAGCTCTTTGTCTAAATGCATGTAGCATTCGTAACAAAATAGATGAGTTGATGGCACAAATAGATACAAATGGGTATGAGCTGATAGCCATTACAGAGACGTGATTGCAAGATGACCAGGACTGGGAACTAAATATTCAGGGTATTTGACAATTCGGAAGGACAGACAGAAAGGAAAAGGAGGCGGGGTAGCTTTGTTAATAAAGGATGGGATCGGTGCGTTAGTGAGAAACGATATTGGCTCAGGTCAAGATGTTGAATCAGTTTGGGTGGAAATAAGGAATAATGAGGGGAAAAAGACGCTGGTGGGCGTAGTCTATAGGTCCCCTAACAGTAGCTATACTGTTGGATGGAGTATAAATCAAGAAATAATGGAGGCTTGTAAAAAAGGAACGGCAATAATCATGGGCGATTTTAACCTTCATATTGATTGGTCAAAGTAAATTGGCCAGGGTAGCTTTGAGGAAGAGTTCATAGAGTGTATCCGGGATAGTTTCCTTGAACAGTACATTGCGGAACCAACCAGGGAGCAGGCTATCTTAGATCTGGTACTGTGTAACGGCACAGGATTAATAAACGATCTCCTAGTAAATTCCTCTAGCAATGAGCGATCATAACATGGTTGAATTTCAAATTCAGTTGTAGGGTGAGAAAGTTGGATCTCTAACCAGTGTCCTAAGCTTAAATAAAGGAGACTGCAAAGTTATGAAGGCAGAGTTGGCTAAAGTGGACTGGGAAAATAGATTAAAGTATGGGACGGTTGATGAGCAGTGGCAGACATTTAAGGAGATATTTCATAACTCGCAACAAAAATATATCCTAATGAGAAGGAAAGACTAGAAGAGAAGGGATAACCATCCGTGGCTAACGAAGGAAATAAGGGAGGGTATCAAACTGAAAACAAAGGTATACAATGTGGCCAAGACTAGTAGGGGGCCAGAGGATTGGGAAATATTTAAAAGCCAGCAGAGAACATCGAAAAAAATGATTGAGAGAGAAGATAGATTATGAAAGTAAACTAGCATGAAATATAAAAACAGATAGTGAGAGTTTCTACAGTTACATAAAAAGAAAAAAAGTGGCTAAAGTAAATGTTGGTCTTCTGGAGGATGAGACTGGGAAATTAATAATGGAGAACAAGGAAATGGCAGAGACGTTGAACAAATATTTTGTATCGGTTTTCACGGCAGAAGACACTGAAAACATCCCAATAATCAAGGGGCTATATAGGTAGGGAGGACCTTAATACAATCACTATCACTAATGAAGCAGTACTAGGTAAAATAATGGGACTAAAGATGGACAAGCCCTGGATCTGATGCTTTACATCCTAGGGTCTTAAGAGAGGTGGCTGTAGAGATAGTGGATGCATTGGTTGTAATCTACCAAAATTCCCTGGTTTCTGGGGCGGTCCCAGCAGATTGGAAAACCGCAAATGTAACGCCCCTACTTAAAAAAGAAAGCAGACAAAAAGCAGGAAACTAGAGACTAGTGAGCCTAACATCTGTTGTTGGGAAATGCTGGAGTCCATTATTAAGGAAGCAGTTGCGGGACATTTGGAAAAGCATAATTCAGTCAGTCAGCATGGTTTTATGAAAGGGAAATCATGTTTGACAAATTTGCTGGAGTTCTTTGAGGATGTAACAATCAGGGTGGACAAGGGGGAACCAGTGGATGTGGTGGATTTGGATTTCCAGAAAGCATTTAATAAGGCGCCACATAAGAGATTACTGCACAAGATAAAAGCTCATTGAAGGTAATATATTAGCATGGATAGAGGACTGGTTAACCAACAGAAAACAGAGAGTCGGGATAAATGGGTCATTTTCCGGTTGGCAAACAGTGACTAGTGGGATGCCGCAGGGATCGGTGCTGGGTCCTCAGCTATTTACAATCTATATTAATGAATTGGATGAAGGGACCGAGTGTAATGCAGCCAAGTTTGCTGATGATACAAAGATGGGTGGGAAAGCAAATTGTGAAGAGGACACAAAAAATCTGCAAAGGGATATAGACAGGCTAAGTGAGTGGGCAAAAATTTTGCAGATGAAGTATAATGTGGGAAAATATGAGGTTATCCACTTTGGTTATCCACTCTCTGCCCCAGAGAGCTGTGGAGGCTGGGTCATTGAATATATTTAAGGCAGAGATAGACAGATTTTTGAGCGATAAGAGAGTAATGGGTTATGGGGAGCGGGCAGGGAAGTGGAGCTGAGTCCATGATCAGATCAGCCATAATCTTATCAAATGGCGGAACAGGCTCAAGGGGCCAAATGGCCTACTCTTGCTCCTATTTCTTATGTTCTTAGATGCTGCCTGACTTGCTGAGATTTCCAGCATTTTCAGTTTTTATATTTGTGAAAGCTTAAGCGGCAGAATGAAAGAAAATAAGGAAAAGCACTGCTGAAATGGTCTTGAAACTTCATTCCATCAGCACACTTTACTCTTTCAATGAAGTGCCTGCAGCTGATCTCCTAGCAGCCCTGGATGACATCATATATGGGCCTGATTTCAAAGTGACGCTGTACCAAGATAAAAGGTGTGGAGGTGACACTCCGGCACCAGGCACCAGCAGTTTCCTCAGCCTGTCTCCAGGCCCAGCTGGAATGCACCAATATGTAAATGTGTTAAAGTTTGCCGCCCCTTTCCCCAGCCTGTTCCACCCTGTGAACTGGCACATCTTCTAATGAGATCATTTAAGATAATTGGCAAAAGCATCAGAGGGGATTCAAGCTGAACTTGTTTTTTTACACAACGAGTGGCTAAGATCTGAAGCAGAATCAATAGTAACTTTCTAAAGGGAATTGGATATATACTTGAAAAGGAAACATTTGTAGGGTTATAGGGAAAGAACAGGGGAGTGGGCCTAATTGGAGAGCTCTTTCAAAGAGCCGGCACAGGCATGATGGGCTGAATGGTTTCCTTCTGTGCTGTATGATTCTATGAGATAGGGTGCATAACTTCAGGCTCACGAATTACATGCCCAACATCACTGTGTGGGAACTACCAAGTCCCATCATGTATCCTCGGCTTAATCCTTTAACACTGATGTTTTCCTTCCAGAAAGACAGACAATGCTTAAAAGGACAGGCCTCAAAATGTGATATTTTCAGGCCTGCTCAGATTCTAGAACCACCAGAAATAAAGGGCCCAAGTTTCGAGCCGCGCCTGGAACGGCGCAGTCCCGACCTGGACGCCCGTTTTTCGCGCCACAAAGTGCGCCTAAAAAAACCCTCCAGATTCTCCACCACCCTGCAGGTCTTCTGGCCCTCGGCGCAGTGCAGCAGAAGCTGTAGGGGGTGGAGCCAGGTCCCTGCGCTGAAAACAGTGCCGGGACCTCTGCACATGCGCACTACAGTGGGCGCGCAAGTGCAGTAGCTCCAGGCGCCCGAAACTGTGTGGGAGGGGCCCGAAGCACGTAGCCCCTAGCCCTGGCCGAATGGCCTCACTGGGGCTGCATGAATAAGGCTGCTCCCACGCCCAGCTCCTGCTTCCTCCCGACCCGACTCGACTCCCGCTTCCCGCCCCCCGCCTCCAGACCGGACCCGACCCAACTCCTGCTTCCCCCCACCCGCCCCCCCTCCCCCCCCCCGCCTCCGGACCGACCCGACCCGACTCCCGCTTTCCCCCCCCGCCCCCGGACCAGACCCGACTCCCACTTCCCCCCACACCCCTCCGCCCCCGGACCGGACCCGACCCGACTCCCGCTTTCCCCCCACCCCGACCCCGCCGGACTGGATTCGACCTGACCTCCCTCCCCCCGACCTGACCTCCCTCTCCCTCCCTCCCCCCGACCCTCCCTCCCTCCCCCAGACCCGAACCAAACCGACCTCCCTCCCACCAGCCCCCAGACCCGACCCAACGCCACCTACCTGTAAATCTGGTGCTGGGGACGGGCCCTGCCCGAAGTCTCGGGCCCGGCCCATTCAGCCTCCTTCCCCCCCCCCCACCCCATCTCCTTCCCCCCATCTCCTTCCCCCCCATCTCCTTCCCCCCATCTTCCCCCCCATCTCTCCCCCCATCTCCCCCATCACCTTCCCCCCCATCTCCTTCCCCCCCATCTTCCTCCCCATCTCCCCCCATCTCCTTCCCCCATCTCCTTCCCCCATCTCCTTTCCCCCCCATCTCCTTTCCCCCATCTCCTTTCTCCCCCTTCTCCCCCCTTCTCCCCATCCCTCCCCTTTCTCCCCCTTCCCTCCCTCTGCTCCCCCCCTCTCTCCCTCTAACCCCGTCCTCCCCTTCCCCTCGCTGTCAGAAACACAGACACTGACAGACAGAGAATGAGAGACACACACAGACAGACAGAGAGATAGAGACACTGACAGAGACACACTGGGGGGGGGGGGGATCCCAGCACGCTGTTGGAGGGCTCCCGGTGCTGCAGTCGGTAAGTAGAAAATGTTTTATTTATTGATTTAAAAAAAAATTATTTCTTATTAATTTTTTTTGATTGATTTATTGGTTGATTTATTGATATATTTATCATTTATTATTGATGATGGCTCTTTATTTGTAAAACTGAAGTGTTTAATGTTTGTAAACTTCCCTTTAACCCCCCCCCCCCCCCCCATTCCCTACGCCTGATTTGTAACCTATGCCTGATTTTCTAAAGTGTAGACAAGGTTTTTTCGAGCATACAAAAATCTTCACTTACTCCATTCTAAGTTAGTTTGGAGTAAGTTTTCACTGACGAAACTTTGAAAACAGGCGTAAGTGGCCGGACACGCCCCCTTTTGGAAAAAAAATTCTGTTCCAAAGTGAAACTGTTCTAACTGACTAGAACTGGAGCAAACTAAATGTCGAGAATTCCGATTTCTAAGATACTCCGTTCTACACCAGTTGCTCCTAAAAATCAGGAGCAAATCATGTTGAAACTTGGGGCCAATGAGTTGCTGTAGGCTCGATCATGTCCCCTTAAAATGATATGTGCTGCTTGTAGAATTTCTCAGAAATCAACTCTATTATTACTCAACAAATTTACAGTAATTACAGTTGTTAATTCTCTTATGTCAACGTAGCCATATATCAATGTCTCCAAATTCCACTAATAGTCCGACGGGTCCAAAACATGAATAAAAAAAATGCTCTATAAAATTGCAATGACACACTCAGAATTATGTAATGTAACAGCCATGTTTTAATAAACATTCGCATGCTGTATATTTTTCTACTATTATGTTGTTTCCAATCTAATGAATCAATGTTGTTATTGAGCTCCCAGACATGTGCTTTTAACATGTTACTATTAACCCTTAGCTTCACTGTATACCAAAATAGCCACTGTCGTGGCTGCTATGGCTCAGTTGATAACCCTCTCTGTAATATAGCTTCCCCTAGTGGACTACTGTGGTAATGCAACTGCCGCTGCAAATACAATAATAGTCACATGATGTGATGGAGCCAGCTTGTGTGTGTTTGTGATGTGGTAAAGAATATATCATACTCTCGCCTCTGAGTGAGGAGGTTGTCGGTTCAAAATCCCACTCCAGAGACTTGAGCGCATAATCTAAACTAGACACTCCAGTGCAGTGCTGAGGGAGTGAAGGAATTAGGTGTAGGACAGGGTTGTGGCCTGAACCCCATGACAAACTTTTTAAAGAAGTTTTTGCCAAAGGGGGCCATACTGTCTTCTTTCTGGGCAGAAGGGTTGGTTCCATTTGGCCCCTCCAGCTCATGCTGACTATAATCAAGTATGGGGCCTCCTTTAACATCCCTGATGTGCCATTAATGGTGCAACCACTCAACATTGCTATGCAAAGGAGGGGAACTTTCCTGTCATGAGAAAATCTATAAGGGTCAGCGGTGGAATGTTCTAGTGGGAAGGAAGAAGAGAGGCATAGGCGACAAATGGGAGAGACTAGAGGAGGCTTTTCTAGTGAGAATGGGATTGATCTTATTCATTTTCCCAAGTACTTCACCATAATATCGAGGAGAACTCTGAATGCAAGCAGAAAACAGGCAAGAGTTGGTCTATTGTAGCTGGTGGCCTTGAAAAGCCATTCTGGGTTCTGATGTAATGGATTTCAAATAACCCATTGATAATCTTTGGGGAGCGATGTTAACCCTGGTTGCTCAGCAGAAAGCTGGCAGGTGGGCAGTTAAAATCGCCCTGGCTCTTATCTGTCCGATACCTCGAGAGCCTCTTATCAACAAAAGCAGACATTGATGAAGAGATTCAACATCGCCTCCAGTGTACCAGCGCAGCCTTCGGCCACCCGAGGAAAAGAGTGTTCGAAGACCACGCCCTCCAATCTACCACCAAGCTCATGGTCTACAGGACTGTAGTAATATCCGTCCTCCTGTATGGCTCAGAGGCATGGACGATGTACAGTAGACACCTCAAGTCACTGGAGAAATACCACCAACAATGCCTCCGCAAGATCCTACAAATCCCCTTGGAAGGCAGACACACCAACGTTAGCGTCCTCGACCAGGCCAACATCCCCAGTATTGAAGCACTGTCAAGCTAAGGCAGGA